>NC_049212.1:4980256-5321089 GCF_013347855.1 Anguilla anguilla
AAAAAGAGCAATGTCAGCTGAAATCTATATAACTGTAGTGTGGCTAGCTACTCTTTAAATTTCTGGCTAGCTTACCATCTTCTGAATCAGCCCTACACCAATTTTGTTGTTTCAAAAATGTATTTTCCCAGATCTGCAGACAAGCCAGCTTGGGTTTCACTGAAGTGTCTGAAGTGTTTTTCTTCATCATATTGCTGAAGGGGTGACTCTTACTGATCAAGTCCCATAAGCTCTTGCAACAACGTCCTGTTTCCCAACCCATGTTTTCTCAAGGTTTCTAGCTGTAGGCCATGTGGAACTGTACACCCGTACCCCATGCTGGGTCTCCTGATCTAACGAGACTCACACAGCCTGAACTGCTTCACAATATCACTGATTCTTGAAGTGAGTTGACTTACCTAGGTGTGAGAACCTTGATGAATCACTTTGAATTAATGGATCGTTCACACTGCCACTCTCCATTGGCAGTTGCCCCAGCTGGACTTGCACGCCTTTCTCGATCTGTTCTTGGTCCACTAATGGAAAATACCTAAGTTTAAGCTATTGCTTATTACTGCATTGGAGTGTAGATCACTGTGGGAAGGGAAATGTAACCGTATTCACAGCTCCTATAAACCTATACACCTTAGACTGGGGGTGTTATAGCCATTTTCATTTAACATACTGAATTAAGATTTATGTTTTGAGGTATGGCCTTTGATTATTATGTTTAATGGTTTTAAACACACTAATTTAAATATTGTGTGCTACATGCCAGCAGTTTGTGGACAAGCTCTGCTGAATCTGATATAAGATGTGTAGACTCAAGTAGGACACCTGGGCCTGGTGGAAACGACACACGCGTAATGAAAGTGTAAAATCTGCTTCTGTTGCCTGTGGCTTTAATATCCACCATTGCTGGCGCTGTGCTTTCCCTGGGTTCTCAGGTTCACGGTGGTGCTCAGCGTTGTATGCGCACACGCGCACCTGATTCATTCTTGGAACCTTACCACCGCTGATTTGCACCTCAGCTAATTCACTGAAGTTTGTGACGAGATCTCCTTCCTGCTTACCACAGAGCCAGTCCTCAGCCATTACCCATGTGTGTTTCCCACTCGCTACGGCTGAGATGGGGAAGCTAAAAACACCCCAAGATATCAGTAATGCCCCCTGAAACAACTAACAATGACCAAAGACATTACATATTACAAGTGAAAGGAAAAGCAAATGAGAGCAACCATTTACACAACTTTCTTTTTTAAATTTTTTATTTATTATTAAAAAAAAAAAAAAAAAAGAGGGAAGTGATAGATTAGAGAATGCTGGGAGAGGTCTGAATGTATGTATGTTTGTTGGGTGTAGGTGTGTGATGCCTGTGTGTGTGCAAGTGTATGTCAGATTCTAAATTTGGTAGGGATTGTGGTGTAGGTATAATGGCGGATATGTGTATGTGAGTGACGGGGAGCATGTTCATTGTGGATGGTGGACAGTCAAAAAGGGGTGATGAGTGAAGTCAGTGCGGGAATTAAGAATGCAGGGTATTAATGAATGGATTCCAGATTATGTCACTGTCAGCGGTTTGTTTTTTAATGGAGGCAGATAATTTTTCCATTGATAAGTATTCGATTAGTAGATTTTTCCAAAGTGCAATATTGATTTTTTTCCTTTATTTCCAGTTCATAAGGATAGTTTTCTTGGCGATGATTAGGGCTATGGGGAGTATTCTACTGGATGTGTTGTTTAGGTTGATGTTGGATGTGTCTCCTAGGAAGCAGAGTGGAGGGGATAGTGGGTTGTGGCAGCCTAAAAGAAGAGAGAGCTTGTCAGTGATGCCCCGCCAGAATTGTTTGATTGGTGTGCAGTCCCATGTGGCATGCATATAGCCGTCTGTGGTGTTCTGTGTGCAGTGCGGACAAATTTCAGAATCTATAAAGCCCATTTTAAACATCCTTTTCCCTGTGTAATGTACTCTATGAATAATCTTGTATTGTATGAGTTGTATGCTTGTGTTGGTGGATATAGAGAAGATGTTTTTGCAGATTTGAGTCCAGAAGTCGGCACCTGGGATGATCTGTAGGTCTTGTTCCCATTTATTTGAAGGGATGGATATTGTTAAATCGGATGTGGGAATTGTCTTGTAGAATTTGGATAGTAGTTTTTTATTAGTAGTGATGTTAATCAGATCTGATGTTAATGGGGGATCAGATCTGATGTTAATGTTTACACAACTTTCAAGCCTGAATATGAACAATATGGCCACAATGTTCCACTGATAGCCAAGAAAAAAAAGTTTCATAAGATAATATAGGCCACAGCTTTACTTGTTTGTTTCAGGTTATTCCAAGCCATTGGGTCTATTTGCCTCTAAGCTATGGAAAAATAGTATAAAAAATAAAAAAAAAACATTCTTGAGTATGAATGAAACTTTCGAGAGAAGGTTTTACACTTAAGGAATCTTCTCAGGGATGAGTAGGCCATAAATGTTATTTGAAGTTCTGTAGATACAACCCTGTAGCAGGTGTCAACGTTCTATGCTGATACAGCCTGATATGAAGAGCATATAAAATATATGAATTTTATAAAATGCAAATATTTAACTTTAAACAGGTTTTTTGTTATTCATTTGTCATATTATTCAAATAGTTGCAATGTGTACACATTTGTGATATAACTAAATAAGCAAATGAATGATAAAGAAAGTAACCAAATACATAAATAAATGGAAATGGACAATCAAATTGTTAGTGTCACACCTAAGTGTCCTCCAGGTCAGAAACTGTCACAGTCTCTCACAAAACTTTGAAGGCTGGTTTCTCAAAACCACTTCTCTCAGGCACACATAGTTAGCAAGCCATATCTGCAAAATGGATCGGTCAATTCCAAAAAGTGATAGCTAATTTTGAAGCTTTGATCATATAGTTTCATAACAAAACAAAACAAAAAAATGTCAAAATGTTTTTTAGTGATCCCCCTTTACCACGTTTGGTCACATCTTTCCTCTTACAAAGGTATAAACGTTAGCTGCTGTTTTGTGTCCATTTTCAGTTGAGCAGCCATCACTGCTGTTTAATGCATGCATAAAGAGGATGAAGATGAGGGGAACCACTGTGGATTCCAACCTAGGTCAATATGCTCATACGGTTCTTAATAAATAAGCAATACTAATGGCAATAATAGAAACATGAATTATTCAAGGCACATATGTATTTAAAATGGGCACATATTTAAGAGAGCGAGAGCACATATTTATAACGGACACATACCGTAGAATAGTAATTTCCCCGACCCCTCCACAGACAGACGTAAACACATCACACCGACTGCTACTTTTGGTGTGCCTGTCTGACATAAGCACCAGCACACACATTTTTATCATGTCTGTTTGGAATGATGAAATTATTCAAACCTTGAGAAGCTCGTCTGATTTATAAGTTAGCATTTTGACTCTCCCATACATGTCTCAAAATGACAAACATAATGAGGGGTGCTGTGTCAGGATCCATTCAATTCAGACTGAGTTATGCTTGTGCAAAAAAAAGGATTTTTTTATGCTAATTGTTTGGGGGTGTCGCCAGCTCAGTAATGGCACACTGAGAGCCCATGGGAGCTGTAGAACATCAATGAAATGGCATTGAGATTGATTTTGAAATGGCGCAGATCTCGAGGTAAAACGGTCACAGTTTCATATTGGAGAGCTGACCTATGCAAGCATACATTATTATTAAACCACCGTAATTATAATACTCAGATTTTGAAGCAGTGGGTGCACTGCCCCTCCATGAGTCTTTCATTTTCAATTATAAACTGTTGTAGCAAATTGTCTGATTAATTGTGCTGAAACTAGTGGAAGACGAGTATAACTAAGTGTCAGTACGTGAGCATGTCCTTATGCTGTAGTGATTTATATTACCTTGCTTTACTATCCTCTGATATGGCTTTTGGTGTCTGTGGTAATTTGAAAAGTGCTTTAACTATTAACACAGCTAATTGAGCTGTTCAGCAAATCAATAGCCATTGTAACTCATTTTTTACTGATTCACAGCTGAACACTCTCTTTCAATTCCCATTAGGAACACTAGTTATTCATAATGAAAATAATACTCAGATATCATCATCACAAATGAGCAAAAAGCAAGAGCTTTGTCATTAACTTTTTCCTGGCAGGGAACTGACCACTACAATAAATTAATGCTAGAATGTAAAGAATGTAAAATGACTGTGTGTTCCTTTTATGACTTTGTACAGAAATGGCAATTAAGAATATATTCAGCTTGCAATTAACAATCATACACTCTATATATGTACCTTAATTGTGTATAACATTTTTTTTTTTTCATGACAACCACGTTAAATAGTTGATTAACCTGCATAATACTGACAACTGCATGACTGCGCAACTACAATGTACTGACTTGTTTAAGGTAAAATCGTATGGAATATATTTAACAATGGATGTAGTTTTTACACATTATCAGAATTACTGGCCCTAAACGTAAACAAAAATGAAATACTATTCACCATTCCCCTCCCTTTCTGAAGCCATGCCCCAGAGCCCCAACATTTTTATATAAACATACAATTTGCACCACCATGTGTCAATAAATATTGCATATGGATTAAATTCTCCTTTCTTTGCATCCTCAAATTCTCTGCAGCATTGTATGTTTGACGCCCGCCTCCTGCTGTCTTCCCTGACTACCTGCAGGATGTGTGTCACTGCTCTCAACTGTTTTTTTTTTTTTTTTTTTGGGGGGGGGGGGGGGGCAGGTGTAGTCTGGTGTCCCCCAGGGTTCAATTCTTGGTCCTCTCTCTGTACTCCAAGTCTCTGGCTTCCATCAACTCCTCCAATGGTGTGTCTTACCACTGCTATGCTGATACCATGCAGTTCTCCCTCTGACACACTGGTCAGCTAGATATCACACCATTACCAGATGCTCAACTGGGCTAAAACTACTATACTGTACTTCCCAGCTACACTCCTCCAGCCAGAACTCTGTTGTGCATCCTCTGGGTGTCTGGTCCCTTCCACCTGCACTCCCCCTGAAATAAAGGTACATTGGAGGTACATTTTTGTTCTTTAGGGAATAAATGTACTCTGAAAGTAAAATGTTCTATTTGGGTACTAATAAGTACCTTCTGCGAGCAAACAATGAACAATTAATCCCATGAGTGGGGGTACAGTTTTATGTACCTCTAGTGAGAAGTGTTTGTACCTTTATAGAACTTTTTCATGTTTATTTTTCTGAGACTGTGCATGGCTGTTACACGCCTTCAGTGTGTTATAGCCGCCTGCTGTAAGGAGGACTGAGCTTTCCACTGCAGTCAGGACCTCAGACCACACCATACCCATCTTCTGACAAAGAGTGAAGACCCACCTTTTCAGACTGTGCCATGCCCCCCCAACCCCGACCTTTTAGATATCCTCTTTCCCTTTTTATCATAAATTGACCTCCTGTCTCTCCCAGTGATATTGCACTTCTGAATGACACTGATACTCATGATCTCCAATTTTGCGATTCACTCTGGATAAGATTGGCTGCTGAGGGAAGGTAAGTATAAGAATACCAGTAAATGAACTGCACAGTGCAGGGCCAACAAGCACTGTAGATAAGTAACGTGTAATTGATATGTTATAACACGTTTGTGCACTTTGTGCATTTATATAGAAATGTTGTAAAACAGTTTAAATAAGCATACAAAAGTATTTAATCTATGTAAAAATCGAGTTACTTCAATCCAGGTAAATTGTCTAAGAAAAACAGAAAAATCATCTACATCACTGTAAAGGTAGCAAATGTCACAATGTTCAGGATAAGGACCCAGTTGATAAGATGAACTCTGGAGGGTGGGGAAGTACTTCAGATAGTACATTTTCTTGGAGACATTCAGCAAAACAACAGATAGCTGGTGAGAATTAACTCAGAGAATTAGACACAAAGTGGGTAGGTGGCTGGGAAAGGGGTAAACAAGCACAAAACCAAGCAAAGAGTGACAACGAACAAGGAACTTAATCGCTGAGACAATCAGGTGAACAGGATTATCTGATAGGACACATGTGCAGAAGATACTGAATAAATAATACAATAATGACATGCTAACCGCCGGCGAAGATCAAATCGGAAAAAACAGACATCCTAAGAACTGGAATGTGATGACTTCAGGTGGTAAACAGCCAGAACCGTGATGACAAAAACTTACAGGAGATTAGTGGGGAACTGGACATGTTCAGAGTTACTCCTTATGAATTCATATTGCTTATATTGTCCATATATTGTGGGAAATCAATTATTACTTTAAAAAAACTTTTATCTTAGAAATGTACTGTATGTAAGAATCTCCCCATTTTGATGAGGATACAATATACAATCAAATGCAAAAGTATTGAGACAGTGACAATTTTTGTAGTTTTGGCTCTGTACTCCAGGTTTTCAAATATATGCAGTTAAAAGCATACTATCAGCTTTCATTTGCGGGTATTTACATCCTCATTGGCTGACCTAAATTGTTTTTTTTAATACATTGTTCCCCCAATTTTTGGCGGAGCAAAAGTAAGTGGACTATGGGCTGCTCAGCTGTTTTTTGGCCAGCCCATGTATCTTTGTATCAGTTTGCTTTGTTCATTCATTCTGTGGCAGCCATTGCTGTCAGATAGAACCATTTTCATCCACCACTGAAATTCAGAGATTGTTGATGTTGAATGTGCCTCTGGATAATCAGATTTCAATACAGAATGTGCTGTAAAGTGAGTAATTAGAATGGAATTAACTGCCTGCCAGAATGACACAGCTCCATGAGACCGTGTGCCAGGCAGGTTCTGTGCTGCCAGCGATGTCCAGAGCAAATGTGCCCGCATGATTCAACTAATTTTCTCTCACAGATTTTAATACGCGTACTTGGTTGTTTCCCTTCCTCCTTTTATCCCTTTTCATGAACTTTAACATATGTATATTCATTATGATTATAAGGTATTATCACACCTTATATTCTCAGAATATAAAATAGCATTGTACTCATCACAGTTCTCTTCTACGATATTTGCTATTGTATGTTAGTTCTTAAGAATTGCAGAAGGGCTCCCTCCCTCATTCACCGGCAAACAGCATTCACAACTCTACCTTTCACCCTAACCACCTGCAACACATTCACAACTCTACCTTTCACCCTAACCGCCTGCAACACATTCAGCAACACATTCAGCTCTGTTGAACAAACTCTGAGCACATTTCACTCTGATAGACTACAGTGTGTTCTTTTTGGAGTCGTTTTGAATTAACACGGAACATTTTGCTTCACGATTAGCAAGCCGGATACATTTGAAGGTGAAAAACAGGAGAAACAAGACTTGTAATGGAGGTCAGATTCGATATTGAAAAAGGTGGCATGGCAGGAGCTGTTGTTACTGAGGGAGTTTTGGGAGGTATGGGTTGCCGGAGAGTGAGGTGATTGGAATCACTGTTTGAAAGGGAAACCCTGTGGAGATGCTGACCAAGGTACAGAAGGTTAATGAGACCCACAGGTTTTTGGACCTTTATGCTTTGGATTTTTATTTATTTATTTATTTATTTATTTATTTATTTGTTTATTTAGTCAGCGTGAATAGGCTCCCTCTCATTACTTGTTCCTTTTTGACCTTCTATAATAGTTTCCTGTAGCCTTATTAATATTTAATAGGCATTTATTACATTCATATGCACATAAACTATGGACCTGCAGGTCCCGTGCCTGCTGTAAAATATGCACTCACAGCTCTAGGTCACTGTGCATTACACCATCTGCTGAATGCACACAATGTAATGTAATGGGAAAGCTTTTTGAGAGCTACCATTTTTGGATGAGCAGAAAAGTTGAAGTTAAGGCAAATAAGTAATCAAGAGCAGGATAAATCACAGTGTCCTTAATGCATAATACACGAGTCCATGTTCATGTTCACAAATGCTCTGCTTCACATTCGTAAATGTAAGATTGTTACAAACCTTGAACAATGACCAAACAAAATATCTGTTCTTGCATTGCTTTGTAGGATTGTTGTTTAGTTGTTGCTGTTTATTTATTATTTCATTTTTTGTTGTTGTTCTTATTTTTCATTATTACTGTTATTAGAGTTAATAGTACTGACCATACTTGCGGAGTAGTAGTAGTATAAGTATTAGTAGTGGTAGTAGCAGCAGCAGCAGTAGCTGTAGTACTAATGAACCTGACACAAAGATGCTACATCTTTGTGTAGGCACACTAAATCTGGATCTACTTCTTCTTCTTCTTCTTCTTATTATTATTATTATTATTGTTATTATTATTAACAACAACAGCAGCAATAATAATAATAATAATAATAATAACAATAATAATAATAACTCTTTGCATTTATATAGTGCTTTTCTCACACTCAAAGCACGGGACAGTGATGAAGTGGAAACTCCTCAACCACCTGGATGATGTACGGCAGCCATTTTGCCCCAGACACATCAGCTGAGGTGGAGAAGATAAGTGTGTCATCCAATCAAAGCAATTGAACCCCTGCCTTTGATGGAATCACTGTCACTCAATGCAAAAGCGACTGAGGCCTTGTTAAAGTTGTCATGAGAAAGACAGGCGTGCCAGAGTGGTGGAACGTGAGGAATTGAGCCGCGGTGTGGCCAGCCGTCCAGTCCTGAAGCGGTTCTGTTTCCTCAGTCATTTCTCAGCCCATGCCATGAATAACAGTGCTCACAGATCACTGGCCAATGCACCCCCAAGCACAAAATCAAAGGAAATGAAATGAAATGTGTTCATTCAGACTAGTGCCAATGACACATATGTCAATGGAAATGTGCTCTGCACCACAGTTTTATTTTCACAAAATAAATTTAAAAACGGAAACTGCTACGTAAAGGGGACTGATGGATAATATTTCCAGTACCTCACTCAACAAATACAAAGTCAAAAAACAGATGCAAAATGCTCAATGATAAGATTTTTTAGTAAAGAAAATACAAAAAACAGTTTTTATTGTTTGCATTTTAAATGAATCTTACAGCAGATCAAGCACACACCAGAAGAACTCTTACAGAAATTGAATATACTGAACATATATCTAAACAACATACAGTTTTACCACAACAGTTACACAATTATGTGCCTGATAAATATTGCAAAAAGTAATTCCAGCTTTCAGATATTAGAGCTAGACACCCCCGCCCCCAGGGAATGAATGAAGAATTAGACTTACCATTCTTTGTTTACGGCATCCTCCTCTGACCTAGAATAGCCTGTCGTTCCTTATGGTGATTTAATTGTCCATAACAAAAGGGGTGGATCACTCCAATAGATGGAAAAAGTTTATAACTTTTGTTTTGTTCATTCAGTGCATACAACCTGGGCTGTGTTCTTGCAGCATATCCTAGAGGCCACATTCACATTTATTAATTGCTAAACCATGTCGTATTTGTGTCATGATTGGTCAGTTGCTGATCATGTATGAACATCACCTTTACATTAGTGTATTCTTTTTAGATGTATTTTATTTAATGTTCTAATTATTATCAAATATATCAATTATCAGTTACATTGCCAAAATCATTAATCACTTATTAAGTTACAGGTATCCAACGTCAAAGACAATGGTTAGTTTGTTAGCTTAACAAACAATGAATGGAACAGACATAGACAAGTTACAGGCACAAAAGTAATGAATGAAAGAAGATGGTAAACCACAGATTACCTGCACAGTAATCTCACGAATGTGACAAGACCAACTTTAAAAAACCAACAGACAGTAGCATATTCCAAAAAGTCCAATGTAAAATGTAAAAATGCCAGATGAGCTGTAAGGCCAAGAATGTAAGACCCCACACAAGACCATACTCTAAAAATGCCAGACCCAGATGAAAGACTCAAATGCTAACCCAGAAGTAAAGAATGGCCCACATTTTATGCATTTGAAAAAGGGGGAGGGACACCCCCTCTTCTTCTGGCCCATGCACACTTAATGAATGGTCAGGGGAGGATTCTAGGTCTGATTAGGGCAATTCTGATTTAAGGTGGGAAGTGGGATCAGACCAGGACAAGCTTACAAATGTACTTATCAATTAAAGGAGCCTTATATGCTGGAAGCAGGGTTAAGCACCATGATCTTATTATCAAAAGATGAATGGTTTTATCCTCTTTCTAACAATACGTAACATGCATGTTAGGAGATAATCCAGCTCAGCCACTTAATACCTCGCCAACCTGGAAATAATCAACTCTAGAGGCCTTATTTGGCCTACCAGGCCTTTGCGATTACTTAACTCAACAGTGCTCTCTTTCTTCTTAATGATGTTCCAACCAGTTGATTTGGTAAGCTTAATGTGTCTGATTGTTTTTCTTTCTTTATTATTTCTTAGCCTCTTAATGGCATCCATGAATTTTATTGGCACAGCTCTGTTCCTCATGTTGACACATGGCAGCAGCAGACTCCAACGGCAATCAAAAGCCTAGAATAAAAAGTAGATACTGAAAGCTCTTTTATACCAAATCAAGAAGAAAATATGTCTATATGTTTTTATACATTACGGAGGTCACTGTATATAGTGTTTTAGTAAGGTGTTGGGCCACTACATGCCGCTAGAATGGCTTCATTGCGCCTTGGTATAGATTCTGGAACTCTACTGAAGGGATGGAAAACCATCTTCCAAAAAATATTCCCTCACTTGGTGTTTTGATGATGGTCGTGGAGGGTGTTGTCTAACACTTTGGTCCAAAAGCTCCCACAGGTGTTCAGTTGGATTGAAATCTGGTGACTGCAAAGGCCATAGCATATCCAGATAATTATCATACCCCTCAAACCATTCAGTGACACCTCGTGCCCAGTGGATGGTGGCATTGTCATCCAGGCAGAGACCACTCCCATCAGGACAGAAATGTTTCCTCATAGGATAAAGGTGATCATTCAGAATAACTTTGTATTAATATGCAGTGACCCTTCCCTCTAAGAGGACAAGTGGACCCAAACCAGGCCAGGAAAATGCCCCCCACAGCATAACAGAGCCACCGGACCCCCTCACTGTAGGGGTCAAGCATTCAGGCCTGTAATGTTCTCTTGGTGTACACCACACAAGCATTTGCCCACTTGTCCAGAATATGGTGAAAGATGATTCAGCCTTTTGGCTTTTACTGGCATTGACATTTCTTTTGTCTTCATGTTGAGAGACAACCGCAACAAACTACAAATGTAAATTGCACGCCAAGTGTAACCTAACACTAGATCTTTTCTTAGCTTTCTAGTGCATGGACTAATGATGCAAGGACACACAGCTGGCCAAGAAACAGCTGAGCAGCCAATTGTTTTGATTGCCTTTGTACCCCTAAAATGAAGGGACTGTGTATAAAAAGAGCTGCTAGTACTACATAGATCACCGGATATGGGTGTAAATACCCCCAAATTAAAACTGACAGTCTGCACTCTAACCTCATATTTTATTTCATATCCAATGTCCTGGAGTACAGAGCCAAAACAATAAAAATATTTCACTATCCTACCACTTCTGCAATTAAGTGTAATTTTATACTCAACAACATAGGAACCTTTTTTATACTATAAGGTTCCTGCATCTGTGTGTATGTTTACATACACTGCAGGAAAATATATTCCTCATAATATTTTCTAAAAAGTCCACGCATTTACAGTGTATTGCAGTTAATTCCGTTTTAATATGGGAGCCAGCCTATAAAAGGCTGATCCATGGCTTGTGAATCCCTGGATTCCGCTCTCTGAAATACCCGTTCTCTCAATGGCTGTGATGGTGCCTTTTCATTCCGTCCTGCTCAACCATCTGCATTCTGCCCATGTCGTCCCCAAGAAATAATGAGCAATATTGAAGGGAAGGGTGGACAAAATATTGTTTCCAAACCACTCATTTATGAAGCTGAGCACAAACAAATTTCTTCACAAATCGTTGTATGAATGTTTGAAAATGTTTCAAAATCACAAACATCAATAAAATATGATGTTCATATATAAGTCCATACCAATAATGAATGTGCTTGAGTTTTGTTTAGGACTCCAAAATGATAGTGATTTTAATGCCTGGTGCACACTACAGGATAATTGGGCCAATTTTGGACCCAATTCCCTCCTCTCAACAATCACTGTGGCGTTCCTGATTTGATGCTGATCCAAACCAATTATCTGCTGAGTCTATCCTGTAGCGTGAGGATGGGGTGCCATGAAAAGATCCACCAACCCAAAAAATCCTAATACTTTCTTATATATTTTTAAGGCCCCTTGGAATTGTCCTACCAACCCCCCCCCCCCCGCCCCCCCCCCCCTCCCACACTCCCCCCAACCTGTTCCATGGAGCATCAGATGTTCACAGACAGATCCCCACTGATTGGCTCGGGGGTTGCCCTGGTGATTTTTAATCATAAATGTTGAACGTTACATGATAGTTACAACTCAAAAGTCACACATCATGTAAGTTTCTGAGAGATCCCAGTTTCTCAGATTCGCGACTCACGATCATGAGTATAAACATTAGGCGTGTGATGCTCTGTCTTGGCCAAATCATCTGTGTGTTCAGAAAAAATTCAGTGAAATCTTTCATTATGTACAGAGTCTCCTCTGTTTTCAATATTGTGTTGGATTTGAAAAGTCCTGTGGTGTGCACCAGGAATTATATATATATATATATTTTTTACACCTGTTGGACATTGGAGTACCACAAAGTCCCAATATTTTGCAAAATTTCACATATTTATGCGACGATTTGAATATTAAAATTTAGGTGACACACCTAATTATCGGGTCACATGTTTTAATTTAATGACTGTTCTCTCTCAATAAAATTGCATTTGTCAGTTTTGACCAGAAACACAAAAGATGTAATTATCTGCCTCCATTACAAAAATTTGAAGGGGTTTCAAAACAAGTATCCTGGCTATACTTTGACACATACCAGGCAATAATAATCACTCAAAAGGTTTTCCGCTGGTCTTTACTGAAGTTAAAATAAATGCATGAATTGTGCTTGTGTTATTCAAAAAGGAGCGGTATAATTTTAGGTAAATGGGCTCTATAGGCCAATAATTCCAAAAAAAAGTGTGAAACTTTAGAACGAGTAACACAACATTAGGTGATAATTTACACTTTACAAACTGCTAAATAAAAAGTTGTAATGGACTGCCTTATTTAGGCTACAACACAGACAATAGAAACATGTTCATATGCACGGACACAACCAGAGGGTCAAATAAGCATTTCATTTAATCTGTTATGCTGCACTCGATTGAAGAGACAGCATTAACCTCGTCTGTAATCTGTCTGTACATTTACGTTTTTCTGGGTGCTTTGACCCCGCTGATCACTGCTATATATATATATATATATATATATATATATATATATGAATGAATGGACATGCAGCAAGATCAACATTTGCATCAGAGAATTTTCTCTTTTTTGGTGTTCGGATGCCAATTTTGGTAGAATCTGGACCTGCCTTCTTTGCCTTTTATGTGGTTTTTAGCGGTGTCACTGAATGTAAATGATTTGTGCCATGATCACGCTTTTAAAATTATGACTGGATGGGATGTATCCACGAAATGAGTTAGAAGCAAATCAGCACTCCTGAAACTCCTGAAACCTGGCAAGAATTTTAGTTTGGTTTGGTCTACGAAAACATCTACGCCAACTTTACTAAAACATTAGAACATGATTTACATGCCTGTTGATTTGCATGTCTGAATGATTTACAGTCCACATACTGTCCTTACTGAACACTTTGAAATGACTGGTTTTCGGCCATAATCGCTCATTCAATTGACAACTTGCATATTTCATTCACGTTAAAGTGCTCAAACTTAAAAAAAAAAAAAAAAGGTTTCACTTTAAAAAGGCATATTTTTGAGAGTATGGCTATGCACTTGTCATTTGCACACAAGTAAGAGTAAGAGTGTGTGGACATCCTAATTAGATGAATAATTTACAATCCCCTCAATTGTTTTATGCTAATTCTTTGTGTTACAGTGACATACACTTTGTTCTACAAGTACACTTCCTTTAGCACCCTGACTAGACTGATCACAAATCTGCTGCCCTCCCTGGCCCAATTTGAATAATCAATCTCTAGGTGATTAATTTGCTGACTGCAGAACAATACTTTGGGTCTGAGGCTCCATTAATATTCCCTAACTTTTTAAAATGCTAAACTAACATTACCATGGGTGCCTTATCTGTCAAATCATTAATTGACTTGCAAAGCACACACTTTTTTTTTTTTTACCATGGATTAATTTTATGTTCCCACTTGAATACCAATTATACTGACTTGTCAGTATAAGATGTCTGCTGCTGTTTTTGCAGCGGTTTGAGGCTTAACAGTCTTCACAGAGGGGAGAGATGACAGGAGATGACTCATTACATACTCAACACTGAGTATCTCAGACATATTTGAAAACAAAAAATACTCTTCAAAGGACGTGAATGTATATTCTGCTGATTACTGGGAATTATTATTATTAACCATCCATCCATCATTATCTATACCTGCTTATCCTGGTTAGGGTTGCGGGGGGTGCTGGAGCCTATCCCAGCATGCCTTGGACGAGAGGCAGGAATACACCCAGGACAGGCCGCCAATCTATCGCAGGGCACACACACCATTCACTCACACACTCATACCTGTGTCTCCAGTTTGCCTAACCTGAACGTCTTTGGACTGTGGGAGGAAACCGGAGTACCTGGAGGAAACCCACGCAGACACAAGGAGAATATGCCGAGATTTGAACCCACAACCTTCTTGCTGTGAGGTGACCCACTGCGCCACTGTATTGCCTATTATTATTATTATTATTATTATTATTATTTCAGCTTCCCGTTGTCAGAATGTCTCATTTTGTCTCCCCCGGTGACTAGCATGTCAGTTCTAACATACCTTCATCTAGCCTTCACCATGTCCTAACAGTGGATCAAACATAACATAAAAACAACAACAACAACAACAACAACAACAACAACAACAACATAACATAACTGCTTTTATTTTGTCATTCTTTATTCAACCAGAAATAAGCCAGCATGCAGAAGGCATGTGTGAAAAGTACATGCACTCTTATTGCTTTCAGTGCTTTCTAAGTAATTGGTGCTGCTAATCAAGCGCACACACATAATTGGTCAGTCAGGAAGTGCTACCGCCTGTATATGAAAGCAATAAATTTATCAGTATGGACTGGAGCATTTAGGTTTGTGGTAACACAGCACTCAGAGGGAAAAAAACACCTGTGATGATCTCACAGAAGCGATTGCTGCTTCCCATCAGTCCGGGGAGGGTAACAAGCTTAGTCCACACGATATCAAATCCAGTGAGAAAGATCATTTACAAATGAAGAACAGTCAAGACAGCAGCCGCTCTACCCAGCAGTGGGCAACCCAGCAAATACACCCCTAGATTCTCAGGTGATCTGAGAATTTGCATAACTCTAACACTACATACAAGGATTTGCAAACATGGTAAATGTCAGAAAGAGTCCATGACTATTATGTGATGTGCTATTTGTCACACAAGGTTAGATTCACTACTGTTAGGACTTGGTTTAAGATTATTTCAGGGCTAGTTATGTCCTCATATGTATAATGCCTAAGGTATAAAGTAAAAGTATATGTCTTCTTGTCCATAACTGATTTTTACAATAAAATTCTATTTCTTGAGAGACTCTGAAATGTACCACCACAAAAAATGTGATTGCTCCGTCAAAGCACACTGATGTCCATTTTAAATTCAGTCAGCTAGCTGTATTTGTTCTGGTAATATTTGAATTATTTTTGCTATTAAATATTAACTATTTTATGATATTCAAAAATGTGTAACATTTCAGTGAATGTATTTTGAGATGTTGTGCATGTGTTCTCTTTTTGGGATTTACAACAGTCAGAAATAATCACTGTTGCTGTGATTCAGTGGTTTGCACCAGTGCTGCTGTCCTGACATTATAAAATTAAAGTTGGAATGGAAAAGGCTGATACGTTTCTGGCTCGGCTCTCGTGAAGAATATTAAATTCATTGCCATGTTGTTTTTTAAAATATTTTTTCTGGCATATGAACTGAAAGGGCAGACAGTGATTACTTTGGCAGTCTTTAGCCTTTCCTCTTCCAAAACAAACCACAGTAATGAAGCATGTGAGATACCATTAACTACACAAACCATGCCAACAATTCAGTGATTCCAGTTTAGTCAAGTTTCAAGTTAACACTGACATACAGAATATTGATGATGTTCTGAAAGTAGTATAAAAAGTCCACATTGTAGCTTATTTTTTTGCAGACAAGTTTTTCAGTATACACATAAATAAAATGGTTTTGGTTGTTACATTAGTGGGCTTGACATTGCTTTTTCCCTGTACACAAATGTGTGTATAACAAGTGAGGCTCTCTCACCCGAGGTGAGATTTAACTCACACCTCGCCCAAGGTGATATTTGAACTCACACCTCGCCCGAGATGAGATTTGAACCCACACCTCGCCCGAGATGAGATTTGAACCCACACCTTGCCCGAGGTGATATTTGAACTCACACCTCATTGGCATTTGCCCAAAGGCTCCAGAGATGAATTTGTTACCAATCAGCTGAAGGTGAAATTGCCCCTAGCTGAGGGTAACGCTGGTATATTGAGGGTCGTGTCACCAGAGAGTGTTGTCACGGTAACCGGCCATAAGACCTTGGCTTTGCTGCACCTCTCTGTGCTTGCTAGCGAATTAGCCGAGATGCACCCGCAACCTGAGGACAGTAATCACTAGTCTCTGATTGTTTCTGGACCCGAGGGCCCCGTGTCCTTAATTCAAAACCTTTCTAGTATTGGAATCATATCATAACTCTGAGAAAAGGTGTGTTGTAAAACCAAAATACTAGTCTCTTCTGCTGCATTAGTAAAAGATCAAGATGCACAAGGGACGTATTCATGCCTAGTATCCACTCTGCAGTAGTACCTGGTAATTAAGCAGGAGCTGCATATTCGGGCAAAGCAATAAATAAATTCTGCAATGAAGGTTTTCTCAGAGTGATCAGAAGATGGATTACACAATGTGTCTGTGTTGCTGCCATGAATCATGATGAGAAAAACACATTGGATTTGAGAAAGTCTGTCAGTAGATCCTCCCGTAAAGAACTCAAAGACAAAAATAAATGAAAGTTTGGAAACAATGTTTTTATATCAGTTTTTTATTGATGCATTACATGAGAAATCACATAAAGCCAGTGCCCTAGTGTTTTCTGTTCAATGAGGCAGGACCAACATTTCTACAGGAAGGGTGTTGTCACCCAACATTACCAAATAGCTAAATCATAAGGAAACGTATAAGCACAATATTATACATTTTATGTGTTATCATTTTTTCTGTAGTTTCTGTAAGAGCAGTTAGAAATAACTTAACACTCATTAGATCTCATGAATGATAGGCATAGCCTAATTAAGTGTTTTTTCATTTTTAAATTTTTGCAAATGAAGCCAATTACGGTGGTTTTCATGAATTTGTTTTAGGCTGCAGGGGACATGCCGCTACTTCTCATAGTGGGGTACCAAAATGTAGAAGATATACATCAATATCCTCACAGGTGGTGCCAGCATTTAATAATTAGTCTCATAAATTAAATATACGAACTATAAATTGGCAATTCAAATTAATAATTAAATTAACTATTATTAAAATTACGCATTAATAGTTAATATTAAACAAATCATAATATCATATATTCAGCTAAGACAGGGCTAATATTTAGATCTGGAGTGTTCATATAACTGTCAATGCGCATACCAAGTTCCCTCTATCCATCCATCCATTTTCTCTGCTTGCTGAGTTGCAGTGGCAACAAGGCAAGCACAACAGACCAAGTTTCATAACTTCATGACAAAAGGTTTTGGAATGAGTATAATTTTTGTGATAAGCCACGTAAAGCCAATCTTCAAGTAATAAAAAAAAAGTTTTTTTTTTTCAAATTTTCTGATTGGTTATGCAAGACGAAGATGAAGGTGGGCAATGCATACCCCCCATCTCTATCCCCCAGGAGCCTTAGAGAATCAAATAAGTAATTAAGAATTAAATTACTATTAAAAGACCCCCCCCCCCCCCCCCCCCCGCTTACAATTTTGATCCGCTTTTTTTTTTTGCAGACATTCCAAGATTTTGTAAAAGCAATTAACTGTACTCTCTCGCTGGGTCTTATTATTTTATGAAACTTATCTTTTAAGTATCACATGCTCTAATTGAATCCTGCACATCTATTCTTTTTTTTTTACGGCTTTAATTCTTCTCCAGTGGTGTATTCAAGGGCGGTTAAATGAATTCTTGTCCATTATGAATGCTTTTGAAAAAATCCTGTTTTAACACATTTTATGATTAAGGACATAGTGCCAGAATAACTATGTGAAATAAGAATGAGCACATGACGTCACAGCAGGTAAAGAAAAAAAAGTAATTATATGAATTAAAACCTCTTAAAAATTGTATTGCAAATACAATACAAGCTTAATGATCAGAGCATTCATTTTTGATAATGTGAACTCAACCTTGTGTCAGTTTTTCATGACTTTCATTCAATTATTTATTTTGTCACTTTCATTAATTAAAAAAAATAATTAGCTGGATTGCTATATAACTGTGAAATGCAGACACATGTGCATGCAAGTTTTGGAGGTGCCAGGTTTAGATTGCTACCCAGAATGAAAGTGTTATTTTAATATAAAGATGAGTTGAGTAGGATAATTAGGCTACATTAGAGGTGGAAAAAACCTGTGAAACCGATGAAAGATATTTGAACATATAAATGTTTTGATCAAATGATCAAGAGAGGTGCTGATTACCTGTCTCCTGAATCAAATTGATTTGCTTTTTCTCTCCAGTCATTTTTCTATGAACATGAACAGGATAAATGAGCAAATTAAGGGAAAGGGGGAAATAAGCCTCAATTGGAAATGAGGGCTAACAATTACGGGTCACTTTCACCCTCTCCAGCTGTAGATTATTTTTTACCAAATGTACAGTGAGCTCCATAAAGTTTGGGACAAAGACATTTTTTCTTGATCTGGGTCTGTACTCCAAAATTTTAGATTTGGAATCAAACAGGTTGTTAATACGAGTATTATCAGCTTCTATTAAAGAGTATTTTTGTACATTTTGGTTTCACCACTTTCTATACATACCCCTCCCATTTCAGGGCAACACAATGCTTGGAACAAATGGATTCACAGGTGTTTCTGATTAGTCAGGTGTGTTCAGTTGCTTATTTTATGCAGATGTAAGAGAGCTTTCACTATCTAGTCTTGAGTCTAGGCTTTTGATTGCCTTTGGAGTCTGTTTTTGAGGATGAGAAATAAGAAACAACATTCAGAGACCCAGACCACATCTTACGTTTACCAAAAGCAGCTGTTTGGAACATCATTAAGAATAAAAAGAGCACTGGTGAGCTCAGTAATCACAAAGGCCCTGGTCAGCCAAGGAAGACCTCTGCACTTGATGACCAAAGAATTCTCACCATAATGAATAAAAAACTCTGAACACCTGTCCGACAGATCAGAAACAGGAGGCAGGTGTGGATGTGTCAGTGACTACAGTCTGCAGAAGACTTACAGAACAGAAATACAGGGGCTATACTACAATATGCAAACCCTTAGATAGCTGCAAATACAGGATGGCCAGGTAACAGTTTACTAAGAAGTGATTAAAAGAGCCTGCGGTTCTGGGAAAAGGTCTTCTGGACAGATGAGACCAAGATTCACTTGTATCAGGGTGATGGCCAGAGCAAATTGTGGAGGCCAAAAGGAACTGCCCAAGATCCAAGGCATATAGTTATAGTTAGTGTAATGGATGTGTGTATGGGGTAGTTAATGAAACTGGTCATTTGGAGCAGGGTTCTGATTGTAAGGGTGTTCTTTAGGGAGTGGGTTGTTGCTCAATGAGATTATGCTGTTAATTGCTATAAGTGATGTGGAACAATTATCCCCCTTCGTTCCAGGTGCCCTGCATTCACTAATCACAGTAGATGACTGATGGTTGTCGTATAGACAATTATCGTTTTAACCAATCAGTGTGGGATCTGCCGGGAGGCTGTCCTTTAAATACCACTGATTTGGCTGTTTCCTCTGAAGTCTATGTGAACGGAATGAGACACGTGAGTGATTGCTTGCACTGAAATATTCTTTTAAACTGTGATAACGATTGCTGTATTGCTGGTAGTGGCTGATTTGTATATGCGTTTTAAGGAACAGTATTTATAAAAAGCTGCCTGTGAATGTAAGTGAATTGACAGCACTTCCCCATGGTGGTGAGGCTTGTGGGAGAGAGTGTGTCACTTCCTGGTATTTACAATCGTGTGTCCCAGCTGGCATAGGTTTGTAGTGCTACTTGTTTTTTTCTTTCTGTGGTACTGAGTGTATTTTCTTGATGGGTGACTTGTCTTATGATGTTGCTGGGAGGGAGGTAGAAGCATTCATCGAAATGTATTTAATTGTATGGGGTTGTTTTTCATATGAAATATATTTAGTATTTATCCAGGCTGTGTTGCAAATTCCCTGTACTTTTTATGATCTTCAGATTTGTCATTGGGTGACTCACTTATGTCACCGTTTTATCATGTGTTTGCTGTGTAGTAGTTTGTACTGAGTCTAACAATTTGAATATTTTAAGCATGTGCAGCTCCTATTGCTTTTTATGAACTCAATTGAACTGCATCATTAAATGCAGAGAGAGAGGAGAGAGAGAGTAAAAATCAGCACTCCTCCAGTCAGGTCAAACAGGGCATACCACTTAATAACAATGTAATACTGCATGGACCGTGAACCAGTTTGCCAAATCAAATTATTTTCTCTCTCTTGAAGGCCATAATTTAAAAACTAGGTATCCAGCTATATCTAGTGCTTAAATATTTGTATCATTTCTGGTCATAATTGCTCACTCATAAACAATATTGTGAGAGGGACACCCTTGTTTCACACTCCTGGTTAATTAAAAACACCCGGGAAAATGACCATTATTCATAATTCTACATTTAGCATTACTGAACATACATTTTACCCATTTTATAAAGGTCTTTATTCAGCGCCCACTATACCGCACCAACTTGTTCCCCCATTACTGTATCTGCTTTCCAGCAAAACCAAACCTGATTACACTGAATTATGGATGACATTCAACTGAGCACTGTCTCTTTATCACACCTGCTGAGTCCCTCTCAACACAGTAAACAGAGTCTGTTCTCCTTTGTTCTGAAGAGGGGCACACATGTAAACTGCCCTGCAGTTAAAAAAAAAAAAAATTTATACACTTTAGTTTCACCGTGCTTTTAAGGGCTGATAGTTTGTGGACATTGTGGTTATTATGTAGGAAACCCTGAAAAGTGCCAAACTCTCGGTGCTGTATAGGTATGGGGCATGCCGCAGGTATGGCATACCTGCCATCCCAATGGCTAGTCAGCATAACAAGCTATGGCACAGTTGATATCAATAACTAATTAGTAAGAACCATAATGCAGATGGTATCAACGGCTTGTTCAAAGTCATATAAGAGCCACAGTATAATTGGTACCAATACTAGCTAGCTGGGAGAGATGATTGCTCAATAGATATTGTCAGATCAACACTAAACAATAGCTAATTTAAATTCTTGGTGCTTTTACCATGCTGTAACCACCCAGGAATAGCGAGCAAGAGAATAAGGGAAACAGGCAGTGCCAAACAAGAGTGATGTCCTGCAGACCCCCAGAGTAGCAATCAACAAGATATACTACTGTGGACCCCCCCTCAGTGAGTGCTAAAACAGGAAGAACATCCACAAGAAACATTACATCTTCCAGCTATGCCAAGACACTGACACTGACATGGCTTCCTGTGTTGTCTGTCCTGATCTCCAACTTCGTCTTCCCAGGTCTTTTATCCTCCTTAGACAAACAGGAAATGAATCGAACGGCAGAACTGAAAGAGGGGGAAGGGCTGTCAACTGGAGCACAGCCAATCAAAAGAGAGAGGCGATGAACAGCCACGCCTCACACTGCCCGTTTGCAGTCGCATCACCTGCACGCGTGCAGCGCCTTACCGCTTACCAAACCCATGTGTCAGTTTAAAACAGCACGGCAGACCGAGTGCCAAACTGTCAAAGCTTTACCGCTTACCAAACCCGTGCGTCAGTTTAAAACAGCACGGCAGACCGTGTGCCAAACTGTCAAAGCTTTACCGCTTACCAAACCCGTGCGTCAGTTTAAAAAAGCACGGCAGACCGTGTGTCAAACTGTCAAAGAAACTCGCCCGAATAACCACAGCAAGTGTGCTTGTTACAATCCCCAACCATAATAACTGAACGTGTTATGTCTGGCTGATTTAGAAGATCATCCAATACAAAAATGAAAACTCAAAAGAAAATCACTTAATTGACATTTAAACATCTTGAAAGCTGGATTTTAAATATCAGACAGAAAGTGACAGTGTAATTGACATTTGTGACAGAGACACCAGTGAGAATATGGTTTTATGGAACTAAAACTGAAGTTTTAAAAACTGAAAATGTTGATATAAAAGCTCCTTTGGGCCTTGAGCTCATAATCTGGAAAAAACAGGAAAGTGTTTTGTTTTTGGATAAAATAATGAATTTGAATAGTCATCATACATATTTTCATTTTAAACTGTTTTCACGTTATGATGGACATTATAAATATGCCGCTAAGATGAAACCTTAAACCCTAAAAATATATTTTTCACTGTGTAAGACCATGACCCCACATTACCAACCACCCTGTCCCATGCAGACATTGTAATATTAGACTGTGATCCTGTCTGTAGGGAGATACTGGAGTATAATTATAACTTTGCATACTTGTGAGCATTACAAAAGGAAGGGAAATGGTATTACAGTAACAGGATTGGGAGGGTCAGTAAATGCTGACTTCAGCATAGGGAATACTGTTTTGAAGCTACTGCTGCCTTTGGATGTGTCTGGGGCTTTGTGTCAAGAAAGAAATCTGATTAGTTAGCTAGCAAATGTCTCAGTTCCCCGACCTCCTTCATCTCCACCATTTATATCAAGTCTGTTTTGACTGTGAATGTAATTTGAGGAAATTTCCTTGAATTTCTTTGAGGATGAACAAATATTTAATCAACAGTTACAGTTTTTTTTTTTTTTTTGGTTATAAACATGTTTCAATACCAACTTCACTTTTTCAAAACTCTTCACACAATTCTCTGCACCAATGTGCAGCTCGGCACAACAGATAATTTCACACCCAAAATGCACCAGAACTGCCAAAACACTGCACACGTCTCAAAATCAAGTACTGTAATTCAGCAGTAGTTTTCTCCTAACAAGAACACTGCCAGTCATGATGCAATGATAATAATATCGCTCACTCACTAGCTAACGTTTAGCAGTCTTCTCCACAATGGGGAGCTATTAGCAGGCAATGTACCAGGGATGCTAAGTAAGAGTAGTGTTTTGCACTAACACTGGGTGTCCTTGTTAGGTCATTGTATTATGAGTGACAAAGTGTTCATGTTTGGAGAAAACTAGCGCTGGAGTTTTGGGAGAATGTTTTGATTTTGAGACGTGCATGACAGTGTTTTGGCAGTTTTGCTTTTGAAGTGACAAGTCACAAAATGTGAACTCAGTATTGAGATGCTTGAAATCAACTATAAAAAAAAAAAAAGCAAAATGAAAATCTGAGCGTAACACGCTGAGCCCTGTCTAGCACGTGTCTTCATGCACAAGCTCTGAAAACACCCTAGATATACAGTCATTTGGGGAATTTGTTGAAGGGCTTTTTTGTCTGTCGCTCCATGGGGTTTTGTATGTGTGTGCAGGGCTGCTGCTTTCTGAGCGTAGCACGAGCGTTCATTAGCTAACCCTTCTTCTGCTTCTTAGAAATCTACTCTGAGGGGGTGGGCGGAGCCTGCTATCAAGGAAAATTCTGTTTCATCATCCACTTCTCAATCTGATTTAGTTTTATGGAGAAGTGATGAGGGTGACCTTTATGTATATGCCCTTTTATGTTGTTTTGTTAAGGTGTGCATGTGTGTGTTCATGTGGGTTTTGCATGTGTGTGTGTGCCTGTGTGTTTATGCGTGTTTTGCATGTGTGTGTGTGTGCCTGTCTGTGTGTGTTTGTGTGTGTGCAGATGTGCCTGCCTGTGTGTGTGTGCATGTTCATGCGTGCTTTACGTGTGTGTGCCTGCCTGTGAGTGCATGTTTGTGTTTCTTTTTTACGTTTTGTCATTAACCACCCAACCCCCCCCCCAAAAAAAAAATAAAGTAGATTTTATGAAACATAACTTAATGAAATAGTCTACAAATAAATAATTACAGCAGAAATATTTCATGCTCCTGCCGTCAGTAAGGAATCAGTCTTCCCAGGGAGTGGGAGGCAGCGTATGAGAGCCACGGTAATATATTTCAATAGCCGCACTTCTGACACTCAGCGATCGGACACAGCGCATGCAGATACGGTGAGAGTGCGTGACCATTTGAATATAATCTTCATCATTCATCTCTCATAAGGATCGCGGGCTCGGGTCATTCGTCCCCGCCTTGAACCGAAAAGGAAACATCACCGTGGCAACCTGTGCCAAGCATCCATCAAACGGCAATGGCCCGTGGAAAGGCCAGCCGTTGTAACGCAAGCAGCGAGCAGACGGGGACGTCGCCTCCTCGAGTGGATGATGAGGCCAAGGCCCCTGCTTATTTAGTTTATTGGATCAGAACTGTTTCAGTGGAACCGAAGGCCCTGGGGAGAAGATTGACAGCGTGTGGAGGAAGTTCTGCTAAGTGCAGCAGTTTGCCACTGGTTTATGGCACTCAGGAGACAGTAGAGTACAGTGGTTGGGTAGATAACTGGGCTGGTAACTTACGGCTTGCAGGTTCAAATCCAGGGGTGCTGTGGAACCTCAGATGATTCAGCGAAAACAAGAAAAGCAAGCTTTGTAAGTGGATCAGCCTGAATGGCAAAATTATGAGGTAATGCTATTTTATTATATTACCTTTACATTGTATTATGTTGCATGTGTGTCATTGTATACTACTTATGTAATGTAATGCTGAGGTGGGCACTTCCCTCAATCTATAATGTCAGATCGAAGACCAGCAGCAGGGACTAGGATTGTTCTCTCTCTGTTTCTGATTTGCTCATTCTACCATACTGATTTGAACACAAAATAAATGTTAGTAGGCAAAGTTTCTTCCACCAGGTCTGACGGCCAGTCTCCAAAGAGAGCCAAATTATTCAAGGCCCCTGCTGTGACAATTCCACTAATATCTTTTAATGAAAGGAACACGATGCCTTTGGCAAGGTTAATGAATATAACCTTGCATCCGCCGCAGAGCAAATGCCACATCTGCCACACAGGAATTAGCGAACGAAGCGGACAGGAAATGTTAATCATAAATCATGCGGCTGAGTTTGGATAGCGTAGCGCCAGGCTACTCAAAGAAAGGTGCTGCTGTTTCAGCTTTCTCTCTGTTCCCCTCCCTGACTGAGCGTCAACTGTTCCTCACTGGCACATAAATCCCTCCCGGTGATGGCTAAATCCCCTCCATCACCATCACCCTGGCCCTGACGCACAGGCTGTCACATTTGGATAGTTTTACTGGGGTAATATATCCCACGCTAACCGTAGCCGCTAACTTTTGGGCTAACTCCAGAAATCCCCTCTTTTTTATCTGTGTACGTGACCCATGGGTCGGCACCGGGACCGAGCTTTCATCACCTAGCCTTATCGGCCCTTACGAGCCGCGGCAAAGCGGCCACACAGATCTCTATCTGCGCCGGGGTCCCTGCTGATTGGCAGAAGAGGTCAGGTAATATCCGTCACTGGCTTTCCGGGCTGAATGTTGCATCCTGCCGACAAATTGGTTTGGAGCAGCTCAAACTGGCTGTTTAACGGCCTCACAATCATCTCCTTCCCATAATGCAGGCCTGCGTGCCGAGGCAAAGCAACAGAGCTGGAAAAAGCCTGATAACCTGCACAAAGCTGACTGTTCAGAAAATTAAGGGGCTTGTGGGTTAATAACTGACTGTAAAAAAATAATTCACTGCGACAGTAGTAAGTCACCGTTGTTTGGCACCATGTTTTAAATGTCAAAATAGATGACGGCCCAATTTTCCTAAATCTATTTGTTCACTCTCTCAGGACAGTCTCTTCTGAAAACTCATTTAACCATTTAACCATTTAATAAAGTGTCCCAATCCATTTCTTCCAAATCAGAACTGATTCCACCTGATTTCATTTGCCTGGGAACCCAGAAGAAGAAGAATCCTATTTGAATAGTCAAGGTTTGATTGTCAAATGCTAACCCTAACGCTAGGTGCACCTGGAGAAATAGGGTGTGTCCAACACACTTTTTGTAATGTCGTGACACCAGGCATCAGCACAACTATGGTGCGGTTGTAAGAGAGATTGATTTGATGGGAATAAATGAACTGTGGATGTGATGGGGGTTAGATTTCATTATTGCCATTCAAATGGTCCCATTTCTTTCCCTTTAAAGACAGTGCCACAGCCAACTGCTGATACTGTCATGGCGGATGAGCAGACGTGTTATGTGAGGCTCCATTACGAGCCTCTCTGCAAGCCAGTGCTTGTGATAACAAAACAAAGGCGAGGCTGAGTAGTCCTAATTTTCATATTTATTTCCCCCTTTTGTTCAGTGTTTGTTTTGTTGTTTCTTTACTTTCTTTACTTCTTTACTTATTAACAGATAGGTCTTAGTGTGTGAGAGTAAATGGTGTACTCTCCAGTCAGCTCCACTCATCCACTGGATCCCCCCCCCACCCCCCTTCCCTATATCATGTATAAAGAAATCTTTCCAAGCAATTATGAGAACATATTTGTGGATGATTCTGTAATAGCTAGCCTTCTTGATGTGGAAGAGCATGATCATGGTCCTGTGGTTGATGACTTCATGCCATTTCACAGAGTTAAATGTATCAAAAGCTAAGGACATTATATATTATAAAGTCTTCACACAGCCCCAAACTGACTGATGACATCGAGCTTGTGGAACACACTTGGGCACTGTTCTTGACAAAAAAATAAATTGTGTTTTGAACCCAATGCAGATGCCATCCTCTTTTAATGCTTGCACTGCAATGAGGACTGTCTTATAATAGTTTTACAGAATCTGCTTTGTCCTTTTGTATCGTTGCCAGGTATAGAAACCTCAACTTGGCTCGGTAGCCTCGTTAAGGTGGCTAACGAAATAGAGGGGGTGATTCAGGTCCAGCACCAGGACCGTTATTACAAGCAGTTCCTTAGAAGGCCAAGGCCAATATTATTTAGACTGTCCCCATCACCCTACAGAAGGAGTCTGAGGTCTTACCCTCAGGCAGCCATTTTAGGGTGCCTGTCAGATCTCCTTTGTTTTAATGGCAGCTGACAGGCTTAACATGGAAATAGCTCCTGCTCATCAACAGCCCCTTTGCACTGTGATACTGCACTTTGCACTGTGCAGAAATGCCCTGTTTTTATTTCACTTCTGACACAATCTTATGTTTTTATTGTTTTATTGTCTTATTGTTTTATGGTTGTCTCTATTGTCAGTTTTAATGTGGTCTTTAGTGAAGGTTTTAATCCCTGACTGCAAACAAACGTCCCCATAGAATAATAATAAAATAAGATGAATTGATTGATTGATTCATGAATGTGCACTGACTAGAGGAGCAACCATTTGAATCCATTTATACACAATTTAGCATTTTTTACATCCTATTATTCAGCTGAATATATATATATCAAAGCAATTCAAGTTAAGTTTGCTCATGGGTACAATGGTAGCATCCTATCTGTGGATTGAACACAGGTTACGATACTACATTGCCACCATGTCATTTAAAATACAGTACGCCACAGAATGCACTGACTTTTTGATCGCCATTTTGTAACGGCTGGTCCAAACAACACAAAAACATATTTACCTTTCTAGCAGTTCACTCAATCATTGAACTGAATAAAATGAATGCCATGAATAAAAGCAAGCTGTCAGTGTGTTCTGGGCTCAATGTATGAAGTAAGTAAGCACAATAGTAATGGATAGCCACTGTGGCCTAACAGCCACTAGAAATGCACTGCCTTTAAATGAGCTCCCTTTAGTACAGCCTCATATGGCATCCCATTATGGTACTCCATTTGACATAAGTGACAGTTTATAAATGAACATAACAAGAGCCAGTGCACCTACACACATTTCACAAACGCATATCTTACACTATTCAACGGATGTAGAGCCAGTCTCCCACATTCATTCTGTACCTTATTAAAGTACCTTCCATTCCATAAAGTACCTTCCATTGCTTAACATAGGGTTTGTATGGTCATTAAAAACCTGGAAGAGTAAGTGAATTTGAAAACGATGATTTCCAGGCCTGGAAAAGTTATGGAAAATAATTTCTTAAAGGGTTTGGATGTAATGGAAATATGACTCATAAATAAAACATTCATTGAAACATTTAAATCACTACGGTTTGGTTAAAATAAAAATATATTGCATAGTTCTTGCGTCGGTTGAGAATGCGTGCGAAGCAGATGAGTTTTTGTGGGTGTGTTTTAGTTTCTGTTAGTCTATACTTGACTCAGTCTGCATGTGCGCTAGCTTTCAACTAGCTGTTAGCTACGATATGCCAGGCAATTGTAGTTTCAATATTCAGTGGCTTCACATGGACAAATACAAAGCATGGATTTGAATTTTCCAGCATGGGAGGGGCAGCGCTAACTAGCCACACCAAAGGGAAAAAACACCAGAGTGCAGGAACGCTAGCAGGCAGTGCACTCCCCATCTGTGAGTTTTTAAACGTGGGTGTTACCAATGGACCCCAGTGCACCGCCCTGTGGCACTCGCCCCTACCACTACACCATAGAGCCGGCCAAAGCCTGGCTTTTGGTCAGGGAA
Organism: Anguilla anguilla; assembly: GCF_013347855.1. NCBI lineage: Eukaryota > Metazoa > Chordata > Actinopteri > Anguilliformes > Anguillidae > Anguilla > Anguilla anguilla. Next base: position 5,009,100 of record NC_049212.1, read on the forward strand.
ATTGGGTTCAAAATGTAGGGAAAGTCATGGATAAAAAAAGTGTAGGAACCCTGCATACGGGTGTAATGCCTAAATGACCGACATTGAACTGCATAACTAAACACAGCTTGCATAGCAAGTAGTCAAATTTAAATAAATTTAATATAAACAAAATTTCTTGTTCATGCATTCAAATGTGTGGCACATTCATAACACCACCAAAATAGCACAGCACCCTCAAGAAGAAGAAGAAGATCTTTAGAGTGCTTTTCGTGGCAGTTTTAGTAGTAAAGCAATGCATTTAAAGGAAAAGAGAAAGAACAATAAAAGTGTTGACTGTATGTCAACAAAAATAAGGAAATATAAAATTAAATTCTAAAATACTGTTTTAAAAGATGTGTCTTTAAAAGTGACTTGCATCTAGAGTCTGTGTAGCCCTAATATGCTTGAGCATGCTTGAGTGCTTTAAGTCTCCCAGTATTTTTATAGACCCACAGTAGGCTTTGGTTCAGGCTGCCTTCTGCAATGTGAAAATACAGTCAGGGGCCCTGCTATTTAAAGCAGGAGTGATCCGGTCTCCTCCTCTCATGTTTAGAGAGTGAGATGAAAGACAGAGAAACAATGCTGAGCTTGTATGTATCCCAACACAAAAAGCTATTGTGAATGTGAGCTACATAACATGATCTCCATGCTGGAACTGTTGCCAAAAGAATTTGCTTCATTGGGCCTCATCCAAGTTTTATTCATAGCCTGTGAGCTGGCCCAAAAGGCCTTGTACACACATGGGCAAACACTGTTTGAGGGCATTTATTTGTTTCATATTCCCATTGTTCTGGTTGTATATGTCATTGGTGGGATGCCACAAACTACATTCACTGAGTGAGAAAGTTAAATTATAAAACGTTTCTTTCATTCACCAATTCTCTCACCTCTTTTGCAGGGTCGGTTAGACATTCAGCCCGACTTCGGTCGAACGCGAAAACGGGGATGCTTTTCTCTCTGCTCTTCCAGTCATCAATTATTGGACAGAACCGCACAAACTGTATTACAATGGCCTTGGGTCCCTGGCAGTTTTCAGAATTTCAAAAGGATCATAAGGCTTTGGCTGCCATGGTGGAGTAAACAAAAGCCCTTTCCCAGCACACTGGAGCAGGGGCAGAATCACTGTGTTTCTGTGTGCACTGATATTCATTTAACCCAAATACTCCAGTGTAGTAGCAGTAGTCGTAGTAGAAGTAGTAGGAATGTGATTGTGTCTCAGTTTCGAATGACCATCATCTCTACCTTGACAGCTTGCCATTCAAGAGGGATTAATGGGTCTGTACAATATGTTAGATATGTGTGTATGTGTTTGTTAGAACCGGTTAATCAGAGAAATGTGGTGTAAAGACACGAGCCAGCGTGTTGTATCAGCTCTGCCCACAGATAAAACCTGGCCCTTGACCCTGTTGATCTTTAAAAATGGAAAAACGTGTTTTTCCAGTGAGGCAAGGCACTGTGTAAACAAAAGTATGACTCAGTCCTGTTGTGCTGTGTGACTTCTGAGGTAAACCATCAAGGAGGTGCTCCCACAGGAGATGAATCAGGTGTGTGTTTTGAAGCAGCCCAAAAAGTCCAATAGCTGTCCAGACATGATAAATGTTCCAGACAGATAAACATGATGGACCACCATAATCACATGACCCACTATATTCCCTCCACTTCCCCCAAACCACTAAGTTTAATTGTCCAGTGTTTGAGAGTATTTTATCCACGTGTAGTTAGAATACACTCTGCAGCAGTTTGCTTGGGAGTTCAAATCTGTGTAGCAGTTATAGCAGTTACTGTCATGTTGTTATTTTGAGCTGTAGTTAGTTACAGGTACTACCAACTGCTTTTGGCCCTCAAGTATTTTTTTTTTTTTTTTTTTTACAAAGTTCAGTAGGTTGAACAACATTTTTTTAGTAATAATAGTTTCACGCAACATTTCTTTTTAGGGTAGCTTGGCAGTAGTTCAGTTACTTTCAGTGTGAAGTAATTGGTAGTCTGTACAACTGTGCTTTCAGAGTAGTTACCCCAGCACTGCACATAGCCCACCATAATCCATCCATCTCCTCCCAACCACAGGGATCACCTGATTCCTCTATCCACTACTATTATGAAGTTGTCATCCTTAAATCTTGACAAAGAAAAACATTAATATATGGTATCACGAAAGAAAATCATTAATTATGTGCTGGCTGTGAAAAAAAGGTTTTTTTTCCAGTGTTAGAATCCAACTGCATCATCTTACTACATTCTGAAAGAGGACACCATTATCCACAGCAGGATGTCATACTTTTCTTATTTAAAGGAATAGTTACTTTGAGGTGCATACAGAAGTGCATCACTTTATATTTTTGTTTTTGAATGACACCTTTAATCACATCATTGCATAATCATTACCTCAGTTTACACTGTGTTTTACTTTAAAAAAAAAAAAAAAAAACCTGGGAATAATTGAGGCAAAGTACTCAATTCCAGAGCACGGCACTACAATGACTAATTTATACATTTGCTTGACAGCTACCCTGATTCAGAGCAAGTTACAGAGCTTCCAATTTGCATATCATTTGCATATCAAGGCATTTCGGGTAAAGATCCACATTGAAATAGGAACAGGGATGAGATAACCTGAAACATGCTTCAGAACTTCTCACAACCAAGTTGCTTCTCCCCATCATCTGAAACCAGTGGTTAGCCAGATTACCACAGTAAAAAAAAAAAATATTAGGGCCAGACTTATTAAGGAAGCAGTTGCACTGCATAAACATTTGCTGTATTGTGGTTCTGTTGCAGATGCAGATACCAACACATTAACAACTGATTAACCAACACTGTTCTATTTATGCAGCCAAATAAATTAAATGCCCCCATTTGCAATTTTGTGGCAGGAGACGCCCAGAAAAAGGGTCAAAAACAATATGCTTACATGCCCAGATTACGAGGCAGTAAGAAATGGGTTTGGAGCAGCCAGGTACAAGTAGCATAGAAACTATACAACAACAAAAAACAACTTTAATTTACAGATCAGGAAGTATTGGTAAAGGTCAAGGAGGTAGCTACAGCTTCACGCCGTATTACAGCAGAAGAATACAACGCTGGAGAGGACGAGGAGGACGAACGTTCATGGTGACATCACATAAAAATGTATTCTTCAGTTATAACAAATTGAACAGTGTGTGAACTATAGGGTACATCAGTGCAGGCAAATGTCTGCTGCAAGAGTTCTAAAATTTCTCACACAAAGTGGGGAGTCACAATTAATGTGTGTGTCAGGCTCGGGAGGGTAGGACCCAGATGCGGAGTGGAAAAACTGAAAATCTCCTAAAGATAAATATAAACAGACTTTACTTTTAATGTGCACAGTGGTGCAGTGGGTAGCACTATTACCTCACAGCAATAAGGTCCTGGGTTCAAATCCAGCCCGGGCTCTTCTGTGTGGAGTTCACATTTTACCCCTGTGTGTGTCTGCATGGGTTTCCTCAGGGTACTTTGGTTTTCTCCCACTGTCCAAAGACATGCGGGTAGGCTACCTGGAGACTCTTAATTGCTCATAGTTATGAGTGTGTGAGTGAATGGTGTGTGTGCCCTGCGATGGATTGGCAGCCTGTCCAGGGTGTATTCCTGCCTATTGCCCAATGCAGGCTGGGATGGGCTCCAGCATCCAATGTGACCCTGCCCAGGATAAGCGGGTATAGACAATGGATAGATGGATGTTCATGTTTGTTCCCTGCAGAGATCGTATTTATGTCTTTACACTTTTTAATTTTTCTTTTCACAACAAAATCTACAAACAATGCAATTTGACCAGGGGTGCCCACACTTCTGCATATTTATATTCAGTTATAATAGAGTGAAAGGCCGATTCAGAACTGGCTGATATTTTGCAGGCTTTTTTGTTTTCAAGTTAAGCTGTGAAAGCGCAGAGTACCCTTTTCTGTGCTGTGCCCTGTTTAGTAATTCCCACAGTTACATAGATTATTGCGCAAAATGTCACAACAAATCTAACAGTTCATCATAAGAGCCCAGTTCACCATATGCAAAACATTTAGAGGGACACATTCTGAATTGTGCTTGAACACCACCCAACTACCAATAATTCCATGTTCATTTTCCCCTTTGTGTAATCCATATTGTTATTATTATGTTAACTGGACAAGCAGATGCTGTCGTCAGGTCCAGCTGGACATGATTAAGAAGTACAACACATTTTATAGCGATTAAGAATCAATTGTTATTCATGCCAGCCATAGGCTGTTTATTATCAGAGGCCCACAATGTATTTGACTAGCTGCAGTTTTCAACAGAAGCCAAATGTCGGTTTCCTGGCATAGTGCTGTCTGTAACTGCTAGCTGCTTTCCCAAGCTTCACCTTTGGTTTTGGAAAAGAACTGAAATCATGGATGTTGAAAAAACTGTAGATGGTTATAAAAAGTTAGCAAAGCTTTGAAACTTCCTCAGAGCACCACTAAGTCCTTTACAGCAAAATGGAAAAAAAAATCTGCACAGCCCAGACGCTACCAAGATCGAATCATCCAATCAAACTGAGCCACTGGATGAGAAGTACAGCCCACAGAGGAGTGGGCTGTACTTCTGCACAGTGGGCTGTACTTCGGCCAGTACACAGATGGAGTCACAGAACTCATGGGCAGAAATGATACTAACTGTCCAGAGATCAGCAGTCTCTTCAGCACTTCAGACAGATCTGGCCTCTTAGGCAGAGTGGTGAGACAGAAGGTACTGCCTCCTTCAGAAGAGCCAGTTCCAGTCTGCAGATGATCTGCCTTTCATAAATAATAAAGGTCTTTCAATTGAAAAAAAAAAGTTGAATAATTATTATTATTATTTTGCATCATAAGGTGTGGAATGGACTAAGTTGGTGAATGCGAAACATATTTTCATTGCATTAACATTTTAAAAAAGGACACAATGTGAAAAAGGTGAAAGGGTGTCAAAGATAAATATACTTTAAATTCACATGCAATAATACCACTGCCATGATGTTACTGTCATTTGTTTGCAAATTTGTTTACGTTCCACTGTTTACACCCAGAAAATAACTGACTTCAAACACATAACTCAAAGTCAAGAGAGAGTGCCTATGAAACAGGGAGAGAGTGTGCCAGGTGTTCAGTATTTAACGGCTGCTAATTAACTACATCAGTTGATGATTTTATGTGAGAAACGGCGTGCCATAGGTTCTTTGCACACTAAGTACTGAAGCCAATTTGTGGAGAAAACATTAACAAATCAATCTGACTCATTCAAAAATTGCCTATCCATGTGAGGTATGCAAGACTACTGAGTTCCTAGGAGCTGAGATGAAAACTGGTCCTAATTACTCTGAAACAATGTGTATTTGTTTATTTATTTATGTATTTATTTAGTTAAAATACCTAGTGGCTTCAGCCCTCAAAATCGCTAGCATTCACTTTCTGATGAAAAACGTTTTCACTTTTTTGAACTGTTTTTTTATCACTCCTCTGATGAACCTTGGTGTTCAAACTTGTAAAAGGATTAGAGAAAATTGTGCCTGCCATTTGTAAAGTCCAAGGGATTCATTTCTAGAATAGTAGCTGAAGAGCATGCCTGTGTTTGCATTGTGGGAGAAAACCTCACAGACACAGGGAGAACTCGCACACTCCACACCCCCGCAGGGACTCAAACCCACAACCTTCTTGTTGTGAGGTGGCGGTGTCATCCACTGCACTAATGTACCATTCACATTTCTGCTGTCCTTGCAAAAACTGTGAGCAAACCTAATGGTATGTAGTGTAAAGCTTTCTGGGGGGTTTATCAGCTCTACAAAACCTCATGAGTATTTATCAGCTACCACAGGAAGTGAAGAGAAAAGGAGGAGATATTAATTCTCATTAAAAAGTTAAAACTTGGAAAGAAAACAAAAGGAAAACTGCCTATGGAAAGAGAAAGTCATGCTGTACATCACTCGTGTTGTTTACTGCTACTCCTAATGCAAACAAGACTGGTAAGACATCGATTGAACAGCCTAAACTGCCCTGCTCTGAATTCCGCCATTTTGAGGCTTCCTGGTAGAGAATATTGTGCTTCGGCATCAATTCCATTTATTATATTATTTTAATACATATATTTCTTTTTGTAATCACTGAAATTAAGAGTATCTGTCTTACCGCTATCATTAGTATTTGTTCTTATTCTTGACAGTAATATGATTATTGTCACCTTTCTTATCTGCTTGTATACCGAGAATGCATCCTCTCCCTCTCGTTAAGTAATTTTTTCACATGATTAATTACATTGTCATTAAGTTTCACATCAAACACACAATCAGTCTATTGGCACAACCAGCCCCTTGTAATTTAAATATGTCTAAAATCTATTTACAGTATTTCTCATTAATATACAGTATATCTCACATAGTCATTTCAATGTATTCGTGGTCAGACTTTTGTCCAGACAACAATAACTTGGAGCTACACAATGTCTGCTCTTAGCACATTTGCTCAATCTTTTTGACAGCAGCTGGTTGTTTAACGTAAAACTATTTTGTCGTGTTGGAGTACCCACCAAAATGTGTTTTTTCCATGCCTTTTTGCCTATTGTTCATGTAAGTTCATGTAAGAACTCCACATCAATTGTGAGTTCTCCCCTATCATTACCCCTATGTAATCAAAACCCATCCTGCACTCAAAATAATCATTTGTTCTTTAACACATACTGTACGTAGTTTGGCAAATTAATAATAACGAAAATGAATTTTAAAAGAAAAAAAAAACTGCATAGATTCTGTTAAGAATTCTTCTGCAATTTCAGTTTCAAATTTCCTGAAATGGTAGAACAAATTGTAGAAGACCAATTACTGATTTAGCACCAATTGAGTGCCAGCTCAGCAGCAGCCAATCAGAGCCCTTGACTGCTTATTCAAACAGAGAATGTCATTCTGCTGTTTTCCAAAGGGAGAACTCTGTTAACTCTAAATGCTCCCCATGCATTCCCCCTTTCCCTGTATTTATTCTCTATCATCTCTATTCATCTGCAAATGTGTTCTTGAGAATATATATATAACCAATTATCAGCTTGGTGGCCCTTATCTATACAGCACTGAGGGTTTGGCACTTTGCAGGGTTCCCTACAGAAATAACCACAATGACCACAGACTCTCAGCCCTTAAAAAATGCATTTCTTTACCTTCTGATCCCATTTCGACAGACATAATTCACAATGTCACACATCTACACAATAAAGCCACAAACTTTTGGGATATTGCATTTTTTCTTCTTCTTTTTTCTGCCTGCTTACATCATCATAACTGCTCCAGGCCCACAAAGAATTGTTTTGATACAATTAAGCAATTAACATCCTATCATGCTCTGTAGCATGTATAAAAATGCTGAGCAGGCCCAGTTGACCTCTATTTTATATCAAGATGGCTAGAGGAAGTGACTTTGAAAAAGGGTTTATTATTGGGTCACAAATGGCAGGCGCTTCAGTCCCCAAGACTGCTCAACTGGCTAGTGTTTCAATAGGGAAAGTGACTGAAGTGACATCTGTAAAACGGTAAATAGGGTCAGAAATTGTGGTCAAAGGGGCACATTCGATGACCAGGATGCTTGTGCACTAGTGCGATATGTAAGGAAAAACAGATGAGCAACTCTTCCTCAGGTGACTGAGAATTTCAATGCAGGATGCGATCAGACTAAGTCAGCAAAAACAGTCCTTCGACAACTGCAAAGATAGGGATATTATAGGAGAGTTACAGCGCATAAACCTCTCATTACAAAGACAAATGCACATTTGAGAGTTCAGTGGTGCAAAAAGCATAGGCACTGGTCTACAGGGATGTGGAAAAAAGTTATATGTTCAGGTCCTTCACCATAATTCTTGACCCCAGCAGTGAGAGGGTCCGGTCTTTCTGTTATGCTGTGGGGGGAATTTTCCTGGCGTGGTTTGGGCCCACTTGTCCCCTGAGACTGACGAATCACTGCAAATCAATACAAAGCTACTCTAGGAGATCACCTTTGTCCAATTCTGTCGTAATGGGAGTGGTCTTGTTATGTTCCTGTTGTCATTTCACCTTTTAGTTGGTTATCTGTTTTTCTCCTGCACGATCTTTGTTTCGGTTTGTACCTTGGGCGTGGTTTCCTCTCACTCTCTCTCCCCCCAGCTGATCACTCTCACCTGTTCGGGTTGCATTCTCAAGCACTAGTTAATCAATCGCACTTCATTCACCTGTTCCCTGTTTGTATGTTCAATTATATTCTCTGTTCCCCCTGCTCTTTGGTGCCAGATTGTGCCTCTGTTTACAGTGCCTTACCAGTGTTTTCGCCCGTCAGTTTGTCTCGTGCTTGATATTGCCTGTTTCCCGACTACCGATTTCTGCCTGCTGTCTGTGCTTTGTTGATTTTCCATTTTTGACCTTTGCCTGTTTTTCAACTATAATTTTGCTTACTGTTTTGGTACTTTTGCTCTGATGATTTTCTCTGGTTTTGATCTTTTGCACAAACTGACTATGAGACTACCTGTTGTATTGTGTACCGTTACATTAAACATCATCTACGGGGGTTTTGCAACTCCACTGTCTGAGTCTGCATTTGGGTTCACCAAACATCAACCCGTGACAGGTCTATTTCACATCCACAGGGCACGAGGGGTCACTGAATAGTTTGATTATGAAAATTATGTGAATCATATACTATGGTTTTCACAGTCCCTAGATCTCAACCCAATTGAACAGATCTCAACCCATTTTTGTTGGAAGAATGGTGTTCCATCCCTCCAGTAGAGTTCCAGAGACTTGTAGAATATATGCTAAGGTTTATTGAAGCTGTTCTGGCACCTCATGGTGGCCCAACACCTTACTGAGGCACTTTATTTAGTTTTTTCCTTAATTTGTCACCCATCCCTATATATATTCATAGTGTTTTTTTTTGTTTGTTTGTTTGGTAGTTTGTGAAGCTGATCATGCACTATTGTTATGCATGGATGTTTTATACATTTTATTTTTAAAATTCAATTTAGAAACATAACTGTGTGCTAAAGCAACACACAGAATTACAAACTGTTATGTTATGGGTGTTAACAGCAGGGGTGCACAGCATGGGCTGATCCATTTCAGGATTTTGTGCCAACTCCTGCTCTGAATTTTGTAATTAGCTCAGTCATATCTTGATCCAAAATTTGTGTAAGCACTAATAAGCACATTCTTCTGTTAATAAAAATAATTTGTATGCTTAGAGACTTAAAATGGCTGCATGGAAATAATTATCTGTTAAACAAAGAAATACTTAAGATTGTGGCTCGTGATTTGGAATTCAAAAGCTTCATACTGATTGGCAGTTTTGAAGTTTCTTCCTGAATACAAAATTGTTTTTGCACTATAGAAAATAAACAATGATCATATGATCTTATGATCAATAGGTTTTTATACACAGGTTTTGATTTGCAGTGATCCCTTGCATCACTTGGCAGAAGGGTGTACACATGAACATGAATCTGAAGCTATTTATGTGCGCTAGGCTAAAAAGCTAAGACATGTTTCTCCAAACTAATGTTGGATTTAAATAAGGCTTAACCTGAAGTACATGCATTTGATATACTATATCCTTCAGATATAGTATATTTTGAAGCTGATTTTGCTTAGCTATGCACCATTCTGAAAATAACCGTAGACAGCTAAGATCAAAATCATTGTTTGCCTTCATCATTAATATGGGCAGAGGTTTATTTTATTTTTATTTTTTTTTAACATTCATGATCCATGTCTATAATTCACGCGACTTGTATGTATGCCCTATGGGGATGAGGAACTATACTGCGGAGGCAGTACACACCTTAAGATCTAGAAATGTGAAAATTTCAGTTTGTGATTCCTTAGGTTGGATTGTTTTATAATTTTTATCCTTGAATACTGAGAATACTGGTTAGTGGCATATGACTATTTAGCCTCTCAAGACTTGCAGAACTGCTCTGTTAGAGGTCGTACAATAGCAGCAGCCTGAGAATAAAGCAAAGCTTCACATCTATCTCCAAGCAAAGGAAGAAGGCCTCTCTACTGTGCAGCCATCATCAGGTTTGACGTGTGTGGGCTGGATCTTGGCTTAGCTCCCAGGAAATGAAAGCTGGAAGAGATCTATTCACCCAAGGTTATCTGCAGAACCCGTTTGATCTCTCCGTCATTGCCAAATGCCAGGGACGATCCGTTGAGTCGATTCTGCCTCAGCCGCTGCTGATATTTTCCAGGGAAGTTCAGCCTTTGCATCTAGAGAAAAATGGAGACTGATTGAAAACAACACAGGCAATGTTTGCGATGAACCTGCATGCGTCAGTTATGTCAGTTCCTCCTGTTGCATTGGTTTTGAAAATTCAAGTGTGCACGCCAAATGAGAAATTTGTTGCCAGCATTAATGACATGACAGTTAGGATAATGTACTTTGATATAACATATGCAATAATTTATTTCAGTCATTTAGAATACATTGAAATGTGTAAAATATAAACATAGTATTAGTCTAAATTGTTATTACCTCTTTGCAAATGTCCTCTGTACTCATTCTGATGAGAGACCTAATTGGGAGTGGGGCATGGGTTTTGTAGTTCATTTTTCCCCAAAGTCATCGTGTATGGCCTTGAACAGGCGGATCACCAGGCCGGCCCACAGCCTGTCGCTTCCCGCAAAGTGCCAGGCACTGAAGCGTACAAATATCCACCTCACCCTCTTCCGACTCCGGTCCGTCTCCATGCTCCACACCGGGCGTAAGAAGACCATGGAGAGCAAGATGACCAGGGAGAGCAGGAAGGATCAGGGCCTGTCCTCTTTGTATTTCTGTTCCCTCCATTCTGCTTCTCTGTTCATGTAAACTGAGGCATAGAACCATGAGGAACACGTAGCTTACAATTCTTATGGCCACATATGCAGAGACTGATACTTCATATTTTGTTGTTGTAAGCATGCTAATAAACTGTGCCTGGTCAATCAAAATGAACTGATGATCAAATCATAAACCTTATAAGCGTATTTTAATACATTTCAATTTTCAGATGCAAGATGAGCAAAAATTTGAGACTTCATCCCATTTTCCTTTTGATAGAATAATACGGCAATTCAGGCTGCTTCAGTTCCTTGCTTGTGTTTTTCAAACCTGCTAAAACTGGACATTTATTGCAAATCCAGTTATGAAACACTGCTGTCACACTTCACCAAATGCTAAGTTATAGTAAATACTAATATCTATTAGTATATTCAACCAAGCCTAATATTTAGACTGGATCATAGGCTGTATCTTTAAATGTGGAACTCACTTTTAATTTTCTTTAGCAGTGCCTCAATGCGGTTTTGACACTAACAGTACAAACCAACAGTGGTGGGTGGAGCAATTTTTATCAGTGCTCTGGACAGGGCGTATGCATAGATATTTTCACAGGCACCTCCTAAAACAGAAGAAGAGGAAACAATCCCTGAAACATTACCAATGAATTCCTAAAAATGTGTGAATTTCTGAGTGGAATTGATTGAGGGACATACCACTACTGGTTGTAAATTTTCTTTCTTACCATTTCCCTCCATTTTCACAATTTTTCCAGAGAGTGCTTGAATTTATGGAGTTGCACGTTGTGCTTCCTAAATGCTGCATGTCAAGAGGGGAAAGACCATTACCCTAAGGAGGTTAACAACCGTAGATTACTTCAGTTTCTTTTGATCGGCCACGGCATATTAAATCTATGTAAGGCGATAATCCAGAAGGACTGAATTTATGGTGCAGTGTGTAGATAATGTACAGTGACATTTTCACGCCGACGATTTTATAGTGCTGCCATTTGGCATGACAATGCAGGTACGAACAGGTTCCTTACACTTGTGCAAAGCTAGATCAATCACTCGTAAATTGCCAAGCTTTTATGATTGCTCCTATAACAATGAAATGTATCATAAAAATACAAATACTGTAAATAATAAAACACAATAATGTATAGTTAACCCACCCCCATTTATTTGAGGTAATCCTCAATATTTGCATTCTGTTGTGAGTATTTCTCTGCATGCACATATTACTGCTTAACATGGAATACTTTCGAAAGAAGGGTCTGAAATAAAAAAAGGAAAAAAAAGACCAATGAACAGATCTTTGTCTGGCCTTGTGACCAAGCCAACATGGTAGAACCTTGACGTAACGTTCCTGTTAGAATGGTTCACAATATTAAGCAGGCACACAAGCTAATCTACCACAGAAAGGTTAATCAATTTTTATGCCTTTCATCTACCTGGTTGTCTATGAGGGTGTGTCTGCATGAAATTGCTACATGTTCACATTGTATGCATTTTGCATTTTTGGTGAAGTGGAGTGTTTTGGCTACAAATGTTATGGGCTAGGATAGGACACTAGAAAACAAAGCAATACAATTTAAGATTAATTGTTATATGTTTGTGAATGTGTATGCTTGTGTTCAAGAATGTTGCCGTGCTTCCAACAAAGCAGGCTTGATAGCTGACTGATTGCTGCAGCCTGCTAATGGCTAGCAAAGGTTGTACCACTTTCACCAAGATAGGCTAAAGCCAACCCCACTTGCCACTGCCTACATTTGCTGTAATAGAGGCTCCAAATCTCTGACAATGGTGAGGTGTGATCTCACGAGACACAAGCATCCAGAAAGAACTGGTAAGTGGCAACATGGAAATGTGAGCAACGGTATTTATAGATGGGACTCAGAGGAGGGGCCTTGGTTGTGTCTAGCCTATCACACAGCAGCTTTAAGATCACGTTCCATTCAGCACTGCACAGATTCACCTGAAATATGCAATGTGTTTCTCTGACCATGGAAAGTAGTCGGACAGCAGTCATATCCAAAAAAAAAAACACAATATCTGTACCAGATAGTTGGATATTCATACTATTCAGCTCACCCCTAATTATGATTTTCTCATTGTGATTGAAATTATGAAATTGAACTGGTTTAAGCCCAGAAATGTAACCATGTAGGGTGCTCAAATGTTAATGCTGTGAATGTATACACAATACAGGGCCATTGTCTGCTGTCTTAGATTATCTCCAGTCAGTGCTTTGTTAGGTATCAGAGTAATTCTGTGCTATACTTGCTTCCATTACGCTCCTATCAGTCATCTGCTACAGTATCAGTCATTCTGTGCTATATTCACTGCTCACAAATATTTGTAGTTCAGAACCTATAGCTTATGAGAAGGGCACTTACTCGGAAAGCATAAATCCTGACATTTTACATGCAAATTATTTAATCACTGCATACAAAATCTTTTAAAATAATCATTATTATTACCTGCATCACAGAAGCCTATTGAGTAATGTATTTTATATTTTTTTATTCATTCTTGCACACGTAAAAGTCATCGTTTTATCCAAAGTATTTTTGGAGACTAAGGACAACTACGGATGGCTCAACAGACATCTCAATGTCATGGACTGAACTGAATTGCATTTTGTTATTTATTTTTTACAGCACAGAAAACCAATGAAAACATTACAAATACAATTCAGCAGTTATAATAGATTCGCACAATTTGAGAAGTCTTTGCTAACCAGTGCCTTCGACTTACACAACTTTTACATAGCATTTTAAAAACTTTTTTTTTTTTTTTTTTTTTACATTGTATCCATTTATACAGCTGGATATATACTGAAGCAATTTCGGTTAAGTACCTTACTCAAGGGTACAACGGCAGTGTCCCACCCGGGAATCGAACCTGCGACCTTTTGGTTACAAGCCCAGTTCCTTACCCACTGTGCTACACTCCGTCCTTAAACGTCCTGAAAACGTACTGGTGCTAGCCTGTGACCTTCACCAAGGAAATATTTCTTCTGTTGTCATTGTTAAGTCCTTCATTCTTAGGTCTTCACTGGGCTGTTATACTCTATCGAAACAGATTTCAACATTTACACATCAACCTTTGCCACAGCGTAAATTAGCTTTCTAACACTTTGCTAGGATTTCGCCAAAGGGCAGTGTTACCGATCTATAATTATGCCTAGTTAAACTAAATAATGATAAGTGTCATGTATCCTCCATTAGCCAGGGTGTGCTATATTGCTTACAAGCTTGCATGGTATTATTTTGTTCAGCTGCACATAATTTAGTTTGAGTGACGTATCTTGCCCAAAGACACAAATTCATTCCCCTCCTGTCAGTTAATACTCCAGTCCTCCTGGCTGTTAATTACTCTACCGCCTCAATATTAGCAACCCATAATGAGATATTTTTCTATGATACGGTACATGGAGAGAGACTTACCGCCTATGCAGCCACAAGAGACTTACCACTTGGGCGGCAGTGTAGTGTAATGGGTAAAGGAACAGTCCTGCAACCGAAAGGTCACAGGTTCGATTCCTGGGTAGAACACTGCTGTTGTACCATTGAGCAAGGTACTTAACCTGCATTGCTTCAGCATATGACCAGCTGTAAAATGGATGCTATGTAGAAGTTGTGTAAGTCGCTTTGGATAACAGCTTCTGCTAAATGCCTGTAATGTAATGCAGCCGTTCCTCAGTCTCCTTAAGTTATGCGCTGTCGTTTGTAGCAACCAATAACATGGCCTGCGTTTGAGAGACTTTCACAATTTTGTATCTACTTAAAACTTGATCGGATAAGATCGAACTGTAATCAACATTATTTTTGTGGCTTTGTGACTGGAGGAAATTTGGCTGGTTTTACTCGAGGACACACACAATTTCATTTTGGGCCTGATTTCACTCAATACCAGTTTGCTAAATATATGCAGGTTCTGTTGTAAAATATTTCTGGAATTTATTTTTGAATGTCTTTACCAATACATTTAATTTCAAGCATACGGTGGTGAAGTGTTTATGTTCATTTTAATCAATACCAAACAGCTGCCAAAAATGCCATTCGGTCTTTACGGGTGACCCCTGACGCACTTAACCAGGGATTTTGGATTATTCAATTCCAAACATTATTTTATCTGTTGCACACATTATTAATACCCATTCCTCAACCATACAAATCTGGGATGCAGCTTATCAAATATCTGAATAATTGTATATCAGATATCTTTATATACAATTATATGTATATGGTACTGTACATCAAATTCAGTTCAGATGCCATTTCTACTAGCATTATAGCATTGTTGCAGTAGTTACCTACTATACTATGGGTATACAATTAACACTGCTGTTGCTAAAATAATACATATCTGAATGTAATTTGTAACTTTTATATACCATGGATGGCACTAGATATTATTATAGTACTGCGAAACTGGTACTGCTACGTTGATCGTACACTTATTTACTATGTATTTTTACCCATATGGATCTGGTGGAAAGCCTCTTTTGGTTTTTTCCTTTGTAGAATAGTTATATTGTGTGCAGATGTTTTCCGTGTTTAATTAACCCCTCTCCCTTTTTGTGTTATCATGCCCTTTTTTATGTGCGAAATAATTAAACAGTTGATCACAAAAAAGGCACAAAAATGTATTTTAGGGCTCAAACAGATGACTGTTTTCGTGTTGAGGCAGCATTACTCATTTGTGTAGTGCATTCCCTCTCCTCTGTTCTAACACACTTCTCTGGCTGCAGAAGAAAAGCCGTTACAGTTAAATCAAACCAGCCGGGACCGTATTTAAATGCCTTTGTCTGCACTTTTGGGGCTAAAAGGAGCGGTGAAAAAGACTCCTCGCGATGGATGAGAAGGCGGAACAAAGAGCTCTAATGAGCCGCTCCACTCTCCTCTTCTACCCCAAATACCCAAGAGGAGATCCGCACTGGAAATTACACTGCGACACCCAGCTCTGATTAAAAAAATTAATAAATAAAGTCTGAAAATTGCCTTCAAAGAGGGTGCGCATGTAAGTCAATGGTCCATATCCGCCAACACTGGGATGAATGGAAGATTATCAGTAGGAAACAGAAGACGTTCTTCTCGCTATGCCCAGAGCGGGACACAGAGTTCAGCGCTAATGGCTTTCTACAGTCACAAAGGCAGCCTGAGCTAATGGTTTCCTCCAGAGACCGTCCAAATCAATCGCTTCACAGAAGTGCAGGCAGAACCTTGGCCCTCGGACCCGTTCACAGGAGCCAGCACTTTGAAACAGGATGTTAAAGGAGCTTCCGCATTGTCATTATGTGGAGGTTTAGCAGTTCCTACTGCTCATTGATAGACACTGTGCAAGAACAGTGATGCAGCAGTTGTTGCACTATCATTTACTTTGTTTTAATAAAAAGCAACAACAGTCTGAAAAGGACACAAGACTGTTCTGTCCAGAGCTGCATTGTGTGTATGCGGTAATAATAAGTTTGAAAAAAGAAAAATCCCTCTGCGATTAATTAGTTAATTTGAGAAAAGAAAAATTACATCTTTTTGATACTGATGTGATATCAGATTATTCAGTCCGCTCCCTTATTAAAAAGATCATGTGCTCAAAAACCACATGACAACCAAACATGTGAAGAGTACACGTGATGTTTAAAAATAACCCCACTTATAAAATGAGTGTAAAAAGGTTACCTATGCCATTTCAAGTCACGTTTTGCTTTCTGAATATTTCAATTCAGATGTGAAATTATTTTAATTTCACAAGAACTGTAGGGTTATGGATTTATTTACTTTTTTGATGACTATTAAATGTATTTTCCAAGAACTATTCTGTAAAAAAAAGGGCGTGGATTGCCTCCAGATTTCCTCTGGTTTCCTCCCATAGTCCAAAGACATGCAGTTAGGCCGATTGGAGACCCTAAATTGCCCATTGGTATGAATATGTGAGTGAATGGTGTGTGTGTCCTGCGATAGATTGGCGGCCTGTCCAGGGTGTATATCTGCCTTTCGCCCAATGCATGCTGGGATAGGCTCCAGCACCCCCCCGAGACCCTGCTCAGGATAAGTGGCTATAGATGATGGATGGATGGATGGATATTCTGTAAAAAATCACATACTACTGAATGTGTGTTTGTATGCACCATGTTCATGTTGATGGTTCTGTAGTCCACATTGCACGCACATTGAATATTGATTGAATGGTAGTGCTCACGGTTGATATATGCATCCTCATGTGCATGGGGTGCCTGAATCCTCAGAAGTGCCATCTATGGCAGCACATACATGGAGTAATCCAGCGAAGACAGAGAACCTGGCAGCAAATTCATTCTGCTGGGCATAATCTGAAAACCTGACAAATGTTTGTCCCCTCCTGCAGAGCTCTTGCATGCCTATGAATAATTCTACATACAGTAAACATATGTATATGTAAAACGACAGCCAGAATAGACTGGAGAAAAAAAGCAGCAGGCAATACCGTGTGATTTCTCATGCTTTGTGGGTGAAGATCCTGATCCAAGAGTGTTGCTATGCCTAATATTCCTTCTCTGTCAGAACAGTAACTTCTGCTCTGTCAGCCCTTCCACAGGGCTTAGTCTGTTCCTATAAATCCTTTTGGACACGTTCCTCTTCACTTACCTTCTCAGTGTTCATAATTTCTGCCAGAATTGACATAGAAATGTTGAGTGGCCTAGCTGAGGGAACTCCAAATGTAGGTTAAGTTTTTATTTAAAATTTTAATTTCATGTCTTTTTTTTTTTGCAACTGGCAAAAACTAAAGTGATGAAACTTAATTTGCCCTTAAAAAATATTTTTTACTGTGCTCTTTCCCTAGTAAGTATTTTCTTATCATGAGAGGCGGAGGTGGAGGGGGGCACAGAGGGGGCCTTGCAGGTGGGCCCAGACAGTGAGTGGCCTAAAAGTGAGGGTTTTTCCTGGCTCAAAATCAGGCAGATGTTGTATCGCAACCAAAATATCTGCATCTGTTGTGTGTGCGCTGTACATGTACTGTGTCTTCCTCTGGCCTATGCACATCAGTGCAGCTAAAAAAATATTCTAACCGTGATTAATAAGGACAATAATAAAACATCTAAACTTTTTTTAAATCAACGAACACAACTTTATCGGAATACAACAACAGGTACAACAGTGAAGTCCTTCAGGTGGGGATCTGGGGCCTATTTATACAGTTCACATCCTGACTTTGGATATGTCAGTCTCCTGTATCTAATTTTTATAAAAAATCTCTTTTGGCAGTCCTCACAGTTTCAGGACTCCTGATCTCAGCCATCAATTGCCACTTTCAGTGTAGATCCAGATGGGGCTACGGTGTACCATAAATCGGCCACATTCTGTGACTGTCTCGCATTTCATTGCTATTAAAGGCATACTCTGCATTTTTACCTTGCATATATTATAAAATAACCATGCTAAAGCATATCTACGATGCACAGGCAATCTCTCTTTTTACGCACTTTTGCCAAATTCGTGCAACTTTACCTGCATTTGTTATTGTAAAATGTTTTCGAGATGTTTCTGGGCGTGGCACTCTTTTCTGTATGGGGCGGGGTGGGTGTGGCTACAGAGCCGGTGGTTTGGGATCAGCCTTCAGTGGAGTGTTTGTTGCTATAGCTAGCCATGGCAATGGCGCATATTGCAGCAAAGCAAAAGGACATGCCAATAGGGCTCATTCAAGAGCAAGAGTCAACCTTGGGATTGTTTTTCCTTGGTGGCATCGGCTGAAGATCGTCATAGCGATGAAAAGTGAGGCGGAGTTGGCTTGTTTTCTGTTGGACTTGTAAGTAATTTTACCCAATGTTAGATTTTGCCCCGCTCTCTCCTATATACGTTACTTTATGAACGCTGCTAAAGTATTACATGTTTGGAATACATATTAAAGGTGCAGTATTTAGATTTGGAGAAACAAGCATGTGAGAGGTACATTTTGAAGAAAAAACAAAATGTTCTACCACCTTCCCTCCCTCCAAATACATGCATGGGCATTGCCTGACATCTGGTTTATTGGTCAAACAAACATTACTAAAGACATCTGGAACTGGAAATCGTGGAAATTCCTCTTTGTTGCTGCAGATAAGCTACAAGGTAACACCTACAGTACAGCATAGCTATAATATAAACAGTAGGCTAACATTAATATATCAGCTAACTGACATTTGCTAACTATGTCAGAAGCTCAGCTACACAGATGGAGGCGATAACAAATTCCAACAGAAATTGAACAAGTAAAATTATTACATGTCCAATAGAAATATAGCAAGCTTGCCACCACTTTTGCAGCCCTTCAAATTCTCACAGTTCTTGTCATCACTGAAAAGCCAAACCGATGTTCACGCTTGTCTCTTGCTAGATTCAATTTATTTTTTGTCAAAATCTTTCTTCTTCAGTTTTTATGTTCTTGCTTTTATTCTTCAGTATAAGCCATTGTGGGAAAAGGTGAAAATAGTCATTTTGGCAGATTTTTCTCTGCAATTCTTGTTGTAGTAACGTCTCAACCAATTGTTTTCTACTAGCTAGCTATCAATATCTCTGCAGCATCAAAGTGTTTTATTGACAAAATTATCTGTATTGCCAAAACAAGGCAAGGAACATGTGAAACAGATAAAAAAAAGGGGTAACAACAGAACACTGATTGTGTATATACATTTACACATACTCATATACACACAGTGCTGCTGCTCTGCCCTTACCTGTGTAGCTCCGCCCCCCTTTCTCCGGCAGCGCTGGGAATGTGCAACATGATTGACAGGCAGGTAGGAAAGCCTCCTTACAGAATGCTGTCCTGATTGGTTGTTAACATTTAGGCATGGTGGAATTTGGAGTGGCTGATTTCAGAGGCTGGGGCAGTCAGAGAGACCAGATGTCTTCTAAAAGCTTTTCATCTATTGATATCTGTCAGGTTGTGAAGGACTTTTAACCAAATGTGAACAAAAGTGGTCTAAAACAAACTTACATATTTTAACTTCAAGTGCATTATTCATTGCAAGCAACCAGTCCATATGGTAGATCACTGCATGAATAAAGTTATTTGCATTCAAATTATATTACATGCCAACATTTAATAATACAAGCCTCTGTTATGACATAAACCAGTGGATCACTTTTCATAGGCTATACTGACAAAAGGAAAGAAAAAAAACGTGCCAGCGTTTAACAATATGTATTCACGTTCATACCTTATGGAGGTAATGCCTGCTTCTGATTACTTGGATTCATAGAGGCATACATTTTGATAATGGGAACCCAAACAGTTTATTACATTCGAGTTCACTCAGAGGACTGAGAGTATCACCTGATGGAATTTGCAATGCCACTGTAAGTACTCCATACATAATTTCTATTCAAATTGCTGAGATTTGTTTTAGGTTGTTTGCATGGCTACAGGACCATATTATTGAAGCAAGACCATTGTGAGACTACCCGGCTCCTCAACAACAAGATTCTTCATTCAGGGCAGCTCCTCTCATTCAGGGCAGAGCTCAACTGTTTTTTGCGGGAATGCTGTTTTCCTGAGCGTCTTGGCCTCGCAGGTCACCTTGTCTTTAAAACCAATGTTCCATTTCTCCAGAAACGTTGAGGCTGTCTCTGCTCAAAACACCCATGAGAAATCTTACAGGATTTAATGAATAGATAAGGGTTAGATAATCATGACATCCACCTAATGTAGATTAAACATATTCCCCTTTTTCAAAAAGACAGAGTGAGTGACAGATAGATAAAAAAATTGAAAACGGCACCTGCCTTATACGGCCTTCCCCACTTTCATGCCTGGCCACTCAGGGACAAAATTAGGAATACCAAGCTTGATTACAATGTTAACCAACCAACACATCTACACACATTGCCACTTACAGAGCACTAACGGTGGGGATAACAAGGCAGATATAATGAACAAGCTTTGAGCAAATCTGCCATCTGCTACCTGCCAATTTAGGAGTCAAAGCAGGGAGGACATTTTTGCAGCACCTCATTCGACCGCTGTGAGTCATGGATCATCTGTTGACAATAACGGAAAGGTCTCCCTCATCTTCTGGAAGACCATGTCATGGTCAGTTGTGTGGTGGCGAAGAGATAGGGCCTCCATGCAATCACCTCCCTCTCGCTGGACATTTCGATGATGTGGCACCTCCTCTCAGCTCCACTCTGTCAGGTGGGTTTGGACTTACAGCGCACCGCCTTGACACATCACTGGGCTGGAGATAACCTTTGCTGCTCTGGAGGTCATAGAAACTTTCCTGAGAAGGAAGAGCGTACAATTCATTTGGAATGTAGACAATATCATGTTTTGGATCAATTTGGTGCATTTTTTGACTGCTGGTATGTAGAGATGAAATAATTTAAGAATAAAATGTCACAGCACGGCTACAATTTTAGCTTATATGCAAACTCACAAAACACTTTTTCGAATGTGGGTCCTTCGAAGCTCAGAATAATGTCACAACCCCAAGGACATAGAATTACTTTGTTGCTTTAGTTACAGCTCTCTTGTAAAACATAACAATTTCTAAGGATTCTTGCCTCAATTTATAAACTGTAAAAGCATACACTGTTAACGAACAGCAAGTATCTCACCCTTACAGTTCTTGCATGTGAGCAACCATGATGTTCACTACTCCCTGTCTCTTTGATACTCTTTGCTGCCTTGGTAAGAATTCACGCCACAGTCTAAATGACAGACACCGAGAAAAAAAAAAAAAAGCCAAACAAAATGACACTGATGGATATTGTGCTCTAAAACTTAACTTTAATTAGAAAAAATATAATGTTACATAGAAAACCTATTGTACCAATGAGTGCTCAGGTTCTGACCAAAAGAGCTATCTGAATGTATTAACTACTTCATCCTCCTAAATTTCTCCTCATCCTCCTAAATTTCTCAATTGCAGAGGTCAATTTTCGATAAGATTTAGGGGTACCAAATTATGGAATGTCTTTTCCCACCTGGCAAAAAACTGTTCCTCTATAAAATGTTAGAAAAGATTCTTAAAAGACCAGTTAACTGCTGTTTTGTAACTGCTTTTCCCTATGTATTGTTGTCCATGTATCCATGTTTTATTTCTTTCACTCATAATGACATGTGTCATTACTATTGCTCAGTAGTCAATACATGTGTATAAATCAATATCCCCCTCACAGGAACGCGCACACGCATGCGCGCACCCACACACACACGCGCACACACGCAGGCACAAATACACACACGCGCACATATGTACGCACTTACATACACACATTTGCAATAATAATAAAACTAAACTAAAACTAACCATCAGGACACAGAAATCATCCGGCAGAAATAGCAGAAAGGAAAATATAAATATACTTACATATTGTGCATGGGTACTGTCCATGACAGGATCAGTTTTTTGACATACAGCTCCACTTCTCACTGTCTAGGCCACTCGAGGTCGAGACTGACAATGAGTCTGCTTTGGAAAGGCACCCCACCAGCAGGCTGCACCACAGGAGGGTCTGAAAATATTAACGGTGACATTGGGTAGAGGGCAGATGCCAAAAAATAACAGCAACAGCAAAAAAGCATATTTTTGACTGTCAAGAATGAAAAAATAAAGAAGGTGAAAGATGCAGTGACACAACCGTAGCTTGTATTGCATTATGAACATCAAAAATATACTTCATACTACAACCCTGCCAACCACGAGGTGTGCCGTCCAAAGCTCTGGGAGGCTTGAGTAAGGAGGCCAGGATCATGGATGATTCCACCAGGACATCATAAAATACTGGTTACACTACACTGTTGAGAGCCAAAATACACAAGAAAGTGAAACAAAATATTATACTTATATTATACTTTTACGAGCATCACAGTGGTTGGCACACGTTAGCATGATGGACAGTCACTCAAATTTTGAATCAAAACAGAAACCTCAAGTTTTACTTTTTTGGGAGTATTCTGTGAATTAACCATGTTATCGATAATCAAGGAAAATGACAGTGAGATGAAAGCAGGTTTAGACCAAAAATCAGATTAAAAGGAAGTTTTCTGCCCTGCAAATTTTAAGCTCACCAACCACCATGGAAATGAGCACCAAAATAACACACCGCAAAGTATGGACCCTGAACACAAGGTGGAGGACAGGTCTGAAAATAAACTCCAGAAACGGAACACTTTTTTTTGTCTAACTAACTTTTTTTGTAATGCATACTTTCTAGTATGCATTACAAAAAAAAAAAAAAAAAAAGTTAACCTTTTGATGGTAAGTTTCTCAATCTTCTTCTTGTTATTTGCACCACTCCAGTTTATGTTTCTGGCCAAATAGTTAGTAAAAAAGTTGGTCGTTATTCTCCATACACTCTCATCAGTATCCTTCCGACCAGGCCTAGGTATGAGATCTGCAAAGCAGAATTATTAAAATGTGATTTTTAAAGCATTGTTTATTTTTTGTTTGTTTGTTTGTTTTTTTTCAAAATAAAATGTGAATGCTAATTAAGTGTTTTTAGACCCATACATGTCTGCAAGTTCAATTTGAAAAGCTGCTACATTTGAAAGCAGCGATTCATTTCCAAATCTTTTAATTGAATTGGAATTATACATTAAGGGTCCAAATACACGGAAATTTGTCTTACAGCCAATGCTCCACTCAATATACAAACAACAACAATGCATAAAACAGACCATCCACTTCAGTACAAGCATAAAGTTGTATTGCTCAGCTGGCTAATATAACTCAAAAACATTTAAAATTCATATAAAACATCCCACCCTGCATGCACCCATCTACAATTTAAAACAGGGTGACTACACCCTAAGCTTAAGAACTTTACAACAACTTTCCAAAAACTATACAAAAAAATAAATAAAAAATTGTCCAGTGTCCACAGTGAGTCCACTGCACAGATACAGGCACTAGGTGCTGAGGGTCTGGAAGACCAAAAGGGCAGGGATCCTGCAATACACTGATCCAACAGAGTGTAGTGAGCACTAATGAACAGACTAGGCTATTATTGCTGTCATACCAACACATCCCGAGACATGTGACCAAGCACTACCGCCAACGAGAACCAAAACTTCATAACATGCAGTCAACAATGTAGGCTATTGCCTTTTGAAGCTCAAAAAGGGATTCTAATTACAACAAGGAACACTTATCTAGATTGTCAAGTGAACTGATGTTGTTTTCAGGGGTGCTGACAATAGGTGATAGTTTGGTTTGCATAATCAGGGAAAATACAGTAAGACAACTGTCAGATATGGTTTTCTTACATGATATCTTGCAGTGAGGAAGTATTATGTTTATCAACACCTAGCTTGCATTTTTACTTTTATAATGAACCACAATCCACGAACAGCAAACCAACTGGTCTAATTTGAAATGCTCTCAAGTGCTAAGAAGCCTTTTACACTGACAAAGCGCTTGGACAAACCAAGTGTTACACATTACATGCTACTGAATATCATTATGGTCATAAAGGACAGAATAATATTTTGGGCGATATGGTGTAAAAGCTTTATCACCCTACAGACTAGTCTGAGGATGAAATCGGTCTTAATGTGCCTCATTGGAATGAAAAGACTGTAACCAGTGGAAATCAAAGGCTGACTTGTTGCAGTTCCTATCATGCCACTCTCACTGAGTCAGCTGTTAAAAATAATCAGTCTCCTTCCAACACATCAGAGTGCTCTCATGCTGGTGTTCGATTGGTTTTTGAGCCTAATTTTTTTTTCCATATATGGAGTCTAACAGGCTTCACTTTGCTAATCAGTGGCCTCATGAATGACAAGCCCCCTACTAGATTATCAACGGAACACCAAGGGCAGGCCCTGCATACATTGTTGATGTTCCCATCTCTTACTGCCATTACAGTAATCGGCTTGAAAAAATATTTGTGTCTATTCCAGTCATTATGGCTAAACGTGAGTCTGCAAATGAGAGAATGTGAGAGTGAGGGCATGAGTTTTCCTAACTTAGTGTATGGTATGCACTACAAAAAACGAACAAAAAAAAAAAATTCAGTACAGAAAACTGGCTGTCTTGGCCCATATTTGTACTGTTCCCTGTACATAATTAAAATGAGTCAATATTGAATTTAGGTGACAAGCTCTTATTTTCTTTCATGCGCCGTAGGCTTTGGAGACAAAGCAGGTAGATAAACTGAAGTAAATTATATCCTGTCCACAACTATTGCTTTTCCTGTCCCTGTGTGCACCAGTCACTTTTCAGAGATGAATTTGATTCATTTTGCTTGAGATGTACCATGACCGACCACATCTACTTATTTTGGAAGTCAGCTATCTATCTCAAAGCAGTACCTAGCTCTAGCTAGCTACAGTAACACAATGGCTGATAAAGTGCATGACCTGATGCTTCTTGACTGTGATGTTAGCAAAGCTAGCTGCTAATTAGTTAAGTTAAGACAGCAATGTTTTATTCTGCTGTTTGCAATAGCTCAGAGTAACTTGAGTAAACAATTGACTTTTGAGTGAGTTATTGTGGAATCAAGTGAAAGAACAGGTGCTGGGCGCTGCAGATTTTGGCTACAAAATCTGTACTGTGAACACATCAACAACATGCTTCCGCCATCCCAGTCCATAAAATAAGGAACACAAAAGAAATGAAAAGTGGGCCAAAACACCTCCACAATCCATGTATGGCACTCTTGCAAGGCATTGCAGCCCAATGGAAAATCCCACAACCTGTATGAGACTCGATGCATATGCACACGTGTCTAAGCAGAACGGAGAAACCGGGAGCCAACCACCCTGCCCAACAGCCACCACTGATCAACTTCTTCATAGGATGTGAGGTCACCTAGGAAGAGTGTAGGTTGACAAGATAAATATACTGTTTATGATCTGTTCCTGAGCAGTTCCTCACAAGGTTTATCCCCAATAAAATAAAATAAAATAAATAAAAAATACTGAGACAAATTCGGAATTCAATGAAAGAACCAGAGCCAGGGTAGCTGAATGCATCTTATGCCAGAATGAAAAATGTAAGAAAGTGGTGACTAAAATAAAATGCACAACTGTGTCCCCACGCACTCCCCCTATGCTGTTATATCACCCACTTTAATAATGTCTCAGATCTAGTGCACTAGGTTTTACCTCCTATCAGGCTTGCATTTCAGAAATTGGTTGAATCAAGAGAAACCAGATGTGGTGAATTTTGTGAAGTAGTGTGAAAAGTTTTTGTTACTGGGGTCTGTTTCAAATACAGAGCTTGTGGCATATATTTATGGATTTTGATTAGTCAAACGAGGAGCTGTTTGAAGGCAGAGAAGGTGGAGATGTAGAATCTCATTTAAATGGGGGTAAAAAAATAAAAAAAAAAAACATTTCTCTGTGCTTTTCCTGCCAAATGAGCATTTAACTGCCAAAAGTAGGAAAACTGCAGTGGTGAAACCCCCAAACCAGTGCTTCAGAGGCTACGAGCAATTCCAGAGTGATAGAGATATGCTCTGAGGTGCATTATAATCTTCTGAGCACGAGTTAAAGCAATAACTTTGACTGTAGGGTCAGCCAAAAGCATTGCATGCGTATGATTGCTCTTAATCAGTTAAACAAAATGTTATAAAAATATTGATTGATATATTTCTTTAGTGAAGTAATATGCTTGGGAACAGAATGACAAAAAATGGATGAGGGTTTTTAGTGCTTTTTTTCCAAAATTGTTTTTGTGATCCAAAATTTTTATTTATTTATTTATTTATTTATTTATTTATTTATTTATGACAATAACAGATTAACAGAGGCACAGTGCCAGTTGTAGCATTCACACAGTGCTAGGGATGGGTATCAAGAATCATTCATTTCTACCGGTTCCTGATTGGTCAGAACCAACATACCAGTAGGTTCTTGGACAAACGGTGCAGGTTCAGTATTTGCACCACATAATTTATTAATTACATCCACTTTAATTCATTCTAGCATAGCTAAAAGTGTTAAGAAAATCATATTTTTTACAATAAGTCTTTCCATAAAAAGATTCCTTAAAAAACAACAACAACAAAAAAACTGGTCATCTATAATACAATATATCTAGTTGATCCTAATAATGACATTCTAATATGCCATCAAATTAATTGTCTGTTTATGTTCTGTGCGATCCAGTCATATCAGACAGGTTAAAATGCTTGAAAGTGTGGGACCACTTTTAAAAAGCAGATGAAAATAAAGCAAAATGCACTTTATGCCAAAAAGCTGTTGAGTGTCAGGGAGATAATCTAATGAAACACTTTCAAATATAACACGCCACAATGTTTGTTTCTTCAAAGTCTGTATGCTAATAATTCTGTGCCCATGGGCTAAGAGAAATAATTTCCCAGTTATTGAAACTAGTCCTTAACTAGTCCTAGTACAATTTCACCAGCATATTCATAGCTCGAACCCAGCGGACTAGTTTGACATTGGCCTCTAATTTGTCTCAAAAATTAGACATCTAAAAATGACACGCTCAAGTCATTACATGGGGCTTCTTGCTTCTTACCCTTCAACTATAAAAATTTAAGGTGGTGCTATTTAAATTTATAAAATGTGGCAGCCACTCTTTAGAAGCTAATGGAGAAGGCCCCAGGAAAGCTAAAGTACATTAGACTGTTACATGCGCATCGATGACATCGTCATTGTCTCAGCTGGACGCCAATGACTCTAGCACGCCATCAGAGCTCCATCCCGCTAACTTGATATTGAACTTGAGGTGTAATTTCTTTAAGCAGCAGCCTTACACTGACTGTGGCAGTGGGGCACAGTGTGATATTGAGAAAACCACTGCTTTTGCAGAGCGTCCAACACCCACTGACGGGAGGTCCCCGCAGAGATTTACAGGCCTGGTTTGGTTGGTACCTCAAGTTTATTGTGTGGTTTGCATGCATCGCCATCTCTCTGAACTCAGAAACACTGGTAAACAAAGCAACACATTCACATGAGCATACACAGGAGCAGGAGTAACAAGCAATACTGGTAATATAATACGGTTTACAAATCTAAAACCTATTTAAGGGTGGAAACACAGCAAAAATAAATAAATAAATAATAATAATTAATCTTACTGGAACATTCTCCTTACATGATAAATGTTCATCAAAGCATGACTTCCTAGAACCAGGGGTTTCATATTTGTGGTTGAGCCACAGTAGTATTTATATACATTTTGTTGATTGCCAAATTCTGAGGACGATCATGCACACGTAGAAATAAAAAGAACTGCCAGATTTACAAAAGAAAAAGAAATACAGTATCAAGGGTTTTTGAATGTCCATGCTTGCAATACATGATGTTTTAAAGTTATCGAGAGATTAAATAAAACCAGATACACTCAGGGGAAGACCAAAAGATACAAATGAATTGTAAACAAATCCAATAAATGTGTGCTTGAGTGCATACGGATACCATCCAACACATGTACATTCATTCACATGTACAGACCTTGAATGGCAGCCTGGCTTTGGTTACAGTCAATGAAGGGTCCCCAAATCCTTAACAATTCTGAGTAAGTGTTAGATGTGGAATGTCTTATCTCTACCAAATGCAAACAGTAAACCGTATCATTGAGCCATTTCCTAAAGCAAGGAGAGGAAGTTGATTTCCACTCTCTCAAAATAACTATTTTAGCTGCAACCATTCCAAACACACAGGAAGAGTCTGTTGGGTCTCATATGGAAGCTCCGAGGCACTTTCAGAGCATCCTATTAAAGGAAGGAAGAATAATGGGGGGCTTTAGTCAACTTTAGGGGCACGCTATTCTGGGCTCAGCCTGACCTGGAGCACCACGCCAGTGCCGGGAGAGTCCGAACCCCCGGGGGCACCTGTCTGTGGGGGCACCTGTCTGCATGAGCGTCCTTGCATGTGGGATAGCTAGGCCCTGTGGGAGGGTTTCAGATCCCTCTGTACCTCAGTCTCAGGTGTGAATCACATTTACACAGAAAGTTTGTGTGCCACAGGCGGGTAAAGTTCTAACCAACATGAGATATCAGGTAAGGAATTCAAAACAGGAGGTCACCACGTATCAACCAGTCAAAAGGCCAGTCCGGTGTTTCTCAGGTAAAGGACAATATAAGATTGCAGAAGGAAAAAGTCTGGAGCACACGGATGCTAAAATAAGCCCTTTAATTATGCTAAATGTGAGTGTTATTTTGCATTCATGTGCTCCAGACTTTTTCCTTCTGCAATGAAGTATCGGGTCTTCAGTTGGAAGGAAGGTCTCAGTAAATCGCAGTAAAACTGCATTGATGGATATATCTTTTTTATTTCCTCTGGTGGAACCTGCCCAGAATGTGTGATGTGAAAGTATTTAACTGAGGACATGAAAGAGAAAGGCTTGTAGATTAATTTTTAAACGACCTAATAAGACGATGCTTCCTTCCATCCAGACGTTGACGTCTACTGGGGCCTGACAAAGGTCTATTGGCACAGGGACAATTATCACTGTAACACGTATCAAAAGCAAAGTAATTTTCCAGCCACAGTCTACTGGCAAGCTCACCTGGTTAAAGCACGGATGGTCCCAGTGGTCTTTTACTGAATCGGGACTGAGCCAGGCCCTACTGGCAGGCAGCCTAGCAGGGCGGCGCATGGTTGGCTATCGCATCACTCAGGAACGGGAGGGGTTCAGCTGGCCAGGACCACGGTGTCTCACGTGCCAGCGGTCCTCACTAGTCGATTAGGTGCCCACAAGTCTGCCTGTTGAGCTGCACATTCATTTTATTCCTCCAACTCATGCCTGCATGAGCGGGACTTCAAGTGTATTTAAACTTGAAGTCACAGTTAAAGACAAATGTTCATTGTGTTAGAAACCAAAGGAGATGAAAAAAGGTTAGGAGGCAAAAAATTGTAAATATCCAGTAAATTCTTTGTTCTGCAAAGGTGAAGTCAGTCAACACAACGAAGTTGAATGTCCAAATTGCATATTACTGTATGCCCTACTGCTATGCATATTACTGTACATCATTGATGTTTACATGAAGCACTGAAATTACTAGCAAATCATAATTTGTTACGCCCCGCTAGTTTCCAGAGTTAGTTTATTAGTTCTGAGAGAGCTTGGCCAGAACTCCCTCACACACCCAAGCTTCCTCCACCCAGACTACAGTATTAGCTGTTAAAGTTATTAGTTATCATTTGCAATCATAGATCACTCATTGCATTAGTACAATATTGATATTTGTTATACAAGTAGAACTTTCTAAAGGAAATCATGTACACATCTAAAATGTAATTCTAGAATGTAATTAATCTATGCAATTTAACTCTAGCAATTACATTTAAAACATTCCACAGTGCTGTAATTGATATGATATCATATGAACCTTTTTGAAGGTTAATATTTCTACATGGCATTTGAGGTTGGTTACATATTGTATATTTTTACCACTATATCTATTGAATCTATATAAGAAATAGACCTTAAAATCACAACTGTTAGCACACCTATTAGTTTAAATAGAAATCCTGAAGTGTCTTATGGGTAGCTGATGCTTGTGGTGTGCTGTGCTGGTTTACACAAACCACGCGTGCATATGGAATGGGAATGCCTGGAACAGACTCCTTTCAGTTTGAAGCTTTCCAGCTGGTTGCCTCTGCATACAGCCCAGCTAACTCAGCTGATAAAGCCTCCTAACAGGTGAGCTGAGGCCTTGCAGGCTTTGGCTATGACATCTGATAGGCCACCGCCTTCATCCTATCAAGCATAGGGGCAGGCTTATGTCCAGGTTTCCCTCTTGTACTGTTCAATTATCTTTTCCCACAATGCACCACTGTGAGACATATGCCCCTGGTCCAATAGGCAACGAGGCCCGAATTGTACAGCGTTTGCCTGGGACATGGGAAGTAGTCCCTAGCATCGACGGATTGGACACATTTTGCCTCCATGACTATGGCTCTGAGGAGGCAGTACAGATAGCTCCACGATGGGCAGAGACAAACGAGCAGAATAAAGATATAAAACTCCCTGCTCCTCTGACAGACTTCAAGAGAGCCAGCTCAGCACCAGGCATGGCTTTGCATGAGAGGGAAAAACAACAACACAGAAACGGGTGTTCTGTATGAATATTGGCTGTCAGTCACATCACTTCCACAGAACAAGCATGCTGTGTAATCCTCATTAAATGCACCTGTAACCTGTCTCCCTCATGTAAACGAGTGCCTGAGGACCCGCAGGCCTGTCAGCACTACCTGCGGCAGGTAGGCGGGGCAGGTGGGCGGGGCATTTACGCGTGACTCTTCGCAGTCGATGCTGTCAGAGCCCTGATCTCCGCCGCTGCGGCCGGACAGATGGGAGAGGAAACACATTACAGACTCCGAGTGTTTCTGAGTCTCATTTAAATGCAAATGCGCATAATAGCCGGTTAGCGCGCACACAGAGTGACCGTTTGCAGTGTCACGCTTTCCGAAGGCTCGCTACTCCAAATAATAACTACAAAGGCAATGTAATTTGATTTCAAAAACAAAAAATGAAAAAGTGTTGGGAGAGTGAGGATTCCTGAACAAAGTAATTAGTGGAAAAGATGGCGGCATATGATCTCTTTTCTTTTTTTTTCATTACCTGAACCCTCACTTCAGTTAACGGAACTGATTGTTATGAATGGATCCGTAGCGCTTGGTGAATAGAATAGTGAAACTGCCTACTCAAGTATGTAAAGACACCACACACTGCAGCTTAAGCTTGTGGCACCTCTCTGCATGGAGGAAGTTTCCTTATCGCTCCACCCGCAGCAATGCAATGCCAACAGCTGCAGATACGAACCTCAGCTGAGTTATCGGTTAGATAATCCATAGGAAGCCATTTTGGCTCTGAAATGGGAATGCATTACCTTTCCAGAGAGCGATCTTTGTATTCGCCAAAAAGCCACATCAGCTGAAATTGTATCTTTGAATTGAGTGTGTGTGTTTGCGTGTCTGTGTGTGAGAGAAAGAAAAAGACTATGTGTGTGCATGGTGTGTGTGTAAGAGAGTGTGTGTGTGAGAGAGAGAGACTGCGTGTATGTGTGTTTGTGTGCCTATGTGATTGTGTGTGTACATGTGTGTGTGTGTTCAAAACAGTGAAGAAATGTAGATATTTTTATGTCTCAAACATGCATAAAGCATTGAAAAACTTAAATACCAAAGAAAAAATTAATAAATCATTTAGGTCATCCTCTCATATAATGTTCCATTAGGCTTAAGTGGAATCTGCTCCACACCGGCTGAGTACCAGTAATACCGTCTGAAGCAGAGCAACACTGCCCCCTTTCCATGGCACGTCCCTGCAGCAGGCCCAACACTGCTTGAGGCACAGGAAAACATCTCGAAAGCCTTGGATTTGTGAAATTATGGATTTGGTTGTTCCTGACAATAATCATGCAAGGCCGCAGGGAAAGTGTAGCACCGGCTACAGAGCTAGAAAAGGTTACATTCCAAAAGGCTTTTCATTACTTTTTTTTTTTTTTTTTTAAATCATGTGAATCATAGACTATTGCATTTAATAGGTATTGAACATTGGACTGCATTTATTAGCTTTTGAAGGTTATTTTGAATATGCTATTCATGCACAAAGACACACACACACACACGCAAACACTATGGTTTAATTTGCTATGTGCTGTTATTCTCAATACACACAATTACTCCCTCCACTTTTATAATTAAGCACCCATACTTGCAGTGATTGCTTAACTTGTTCCTAATCTACCAGTTCACATCGTGGAATGCCTTTAGTTCCAAAGGCTGTCAACAAACAAACGACCCTGGAGGGCACATTTGAAAATAAACTTAAATAAACCGAACATGTAAGAACATAGCCACTAAAGAAAAATTAATAAGAGTATTACAAAACAATGATTTAATTAAATTATGTAAAATAATGAGTTCATTAAATTATTAAAATTGTATGTCTATGACAATAGCTACATACCACTTTTTTTTTCGCTCCCTCCTTTTCCCTTTCAATCAAACACATGGCATATTCCATTAAGACAAATTGGCTCTCCTGCAGGTAAAATATGACCAAATCAAATCCCAAGGTATATTCGAACAAATCTATTTTGTGGACATCCATGTATATCCATTACTGGATATAAACAATTTTGAAAACAATCATAAAAATGCAATGCTTATTCAAGATACAAGGTATTTTAATATCCTTGTAATACCTATTACAGAATATAGACAATATCTTAAAACCAAGCATTTCTAGTCCAAAGCACTCCTAATGTGTTGATTTTTGATCGTGTAAATTCTTAATCATAAATGTCAGCTAGTTTTAATAGCAGAAATGGTTCTTGTACATAGTTATTTAACAATTATATAATCTAATTTCTTTTTTTTTTCTTTTTTTAAATTCTAAATGCACAAACATATATATACAAAAAATACATACATACATAAATACATATACAATAACGTCTCAAAAACAACAAACAACTAAACTAAACTAAAGAAGTAAACAACAAGTAAATACATATTACCAAAATACATAAGATAATAATAGAAGGAAAAACAAGAAAAAAAGAGGGGAAAAACAAAATACATTATGCTATGCATTGTATGCCAGGAGGGGGAGAGTAATATAAGGACAGTTTTCCAATACAAAGAGTCATCATTTTACAATATAGGTTAAAAACGGTTTCCATATAATCTCATTGCTAATGATTCTAGCGCAGCTTTGTGAAATTAGACAGGTGCAGACTGCAGAAGGCTAAATCTGCAGTTTTACCTGGGCCGGTTTGGAGATGCAGAATTCAGCTTCACATATGACAGCATTCATTCACGTTCAGACATTTCTTTCAGAGAAGAAGACGTGCCGCAGCAGCTAATAGATTAATCATTTCTGCTCCAGTCGTCAGTTTGTCAGTTTTTGTAACCAGACAAGGAGAACAAGGCCGTGGTTGGCAGAGGGAAAGTAAGAACTTCTCAAGCTGCGAGTTGTTTTTTTTGACCCAGTGCTCTTAGAAACTATTTATTTATTCATTAATTCATTTGTCTATCTATCCATCATCGTAAATATCAGGAAATTTGTTGAGAATGCTGAGAATGAAAAAATGGGTGACTGTGCTACCGGTAATGTACAGAAGGACTTCACGGTGCCTGTAACAGTCCTCCGGGTACACTACATTTTATTTCGCTGACGCTTTTAACCAACGCAACGTACAATAAGTGCACACACCGAAGGTCACTGGAACAACCACAGAACACAGGTCTGATAAGGTACAATTCTCATTATAGCGTATACCGTGATCCATAGCCATGAACATCAAGTCTAGTTCACACAGTAAGCAGAGGCTAGGTCAGTACAGTAGTGGCAGTCAAACTAGAACTTTACTTTGCCCCTGCCATCATTCCCTTTCCCTCTCAATGACATGGATGCTTATCACTCTCTTTCCTCCCCTTTCCCAAAATCCCTGGGTAATGCATAACACACCAACATCAGAATCACACATTTTCCCTTTACGTTTTGTTCCAGAACTCATACTGACCACTAGCCAAACGTCTGGTATCAAATATATTTTTTAATTAAATCAGATGTAAGGTATTTGAGATGAGATGGAACTTGGTTGACAATGAGTATGGTAGTATGATGCAAGGTATCATCAGCCTTACTGTTTGACACCATGTGAATGCTGTGATTGGTACTTTCTCATTTAGGTAGTTATTATTCTGTGTTCATAATGGTATCATGAAGAGGTTAACCTGGTCTTGAGGATAATCACTGGGCATCAGTGTGCATGTATAATTTCTGCTGTATGTTAATACAGGTGTCCCTCACCAGCCGCCAAGGTTAGATTTGTTAATTAACCTGCGGTTATGAATCTGCACTCGTCAAGGCTTATGGGAAATTATGGGTGAGAGTAAGTATATTGAGAGCATGGAACTTTGGAGATAGCGGTCAATATTAATATTAACTACGTCAACATGGCTTCCCTTTTCTTCATTGTGAAATCCCAGCCGACAAGGGACACAGTGGAGAGAGGGGCAGCCTTCAAGGCCTCGAGATCTAAAATGGAAAACCACACAGTTCATCATCCACGTATGACATCCGGGTTAAAGGTCACTTCCCCTTCAGTTCTGTCAGTTCTGAAAATGAAATCAATTTCAAATAATAGAAAAACACTACTTAATTATGGGCACTTATTTCCGGAACTGACCGATTGTAAATGGAATTGACCCTGGCCATGCTCGAAATGTAGTCACATAAAAGGAGAAACAATAATGAAATGTCTCTCAATAAGGTGTTGGGTTCCAATGTGTGGCCAGTGTGACCTGTACGCACTGTGGGATATGGAATTCCACTCCTCTGCAATAAGGTCAATCAACACACTTAGCTGAAGTATATTTGATGGAAGGTACTGGCACCCAAATCATGTCAGTAAAATGCACACCATGTCATAACAACCAGAGCCCTTGATCTGTTTGCACCCTAAAGCAGTTCGCTGTTGCCGGCTAACTGTCTGAGTGCATGTGGAGCTATACACTTGAGCACATTGGGTGCGTTGATGTATTGATCTGCTGGCATCCGATGTCAAGTCAATGCGTGATCTTTGACCCTTCTCTGAACTTGAAATTTGAACATGCTAGCCGACTCTTAGCCCTCTCTTGCTTTTTCCCAGTTGAGGATCTTTCTAGACTAAGATCTATTCTGTCTTTCCTGGTTTTATGGAGAATTATTCATGCTTTTGTTTCATCACACCTATGCTCGTGCAATGCTTTGTTCACGTACCACGTACAAAACTGCGCTGGCCAGGTTAGAGCTGGTTGAAAAGCTGCTAAAACAAGGCGTCGGCCACACATATCTTTGATTCTGGCCTCCTTTCATTGGCTGCCTGTTACAATGCAGGATTGATTTAAAGATTATTTTAATAACTTATAAGGCAGTGCACGGTCAGGCGCTGTTGTGTGTTACTGAGCTGTTGTCCCAGTACCTCAGGGTCTCTGTAGTCCTATGAAAAGGGCTCTAGGCTGTCTCCAGGTCCCGGCTTAAATTAAAAGTGACTGTGCATTTGCTGTCCTGGCCACCAGACTGTGGAACGGCTTGCCCCCAAAGCCTCCGACTGGCAGAATCGGTTGAAATTATTAAGCATCTGAAACTCATTTCTATTCCCTAGCATTTGCCGGATTAGCATTTTTATTGTTTTTATGTTTTTTATGAAATGTATGTATTGTATATTGTTGTCTGTGCTTTTCTCTATGCTTTTACCTCTTTATCTCATCTTTTCATTACATTTACTATTGTAAAGCACTTTGTAATTGTATGTTTCAAAAGGTGTTATATAAATAAAAGTTTACTAACTTGCATTCTCCAGACTGAATAAAAAAGCATAGAAAAATATGCACATTTCAAATGAGCCACTCTATACTTCCTCAATGATTTTCAAAAGCAGCAAAAGGCATCAGAATAATGGCTTTCAATGGTGACTACAGCGTCCTCCAAAAGCATGGGAGCGGTGGTGTGAAATTAGTTATTTGTGCTCTGTAAAAATGGGGGACTCAACACAAAAACAGCAATTTCTTTAAAATGGTAAAGCATAAGTACAATGCAAATACCATGAAATAAAAGCTGTCTGTACTTTCTCTCATATTCACATTTTGATCTCAAATCACTTAAGTATATGGTAAATAATAATACTCATCTGTTCCCATACTTTTGGAGTGTACTGTATAATTTAGCAGATATGACCGAGATGCTAGCTAGCTACCTCACTGCGGTCTTGACTATTCACAATCCCCAAATAAACTTGATGTGAAAAGGGATAGATATTGTATATTCTGTAGCCCTGTTTGCGCTCTGTAAACACCCTGACTGTCTCTCCTGATGAGCAAGTTTGCAATGTTCTCCTGCTGCATACTGACACACCGGATGACAGATGATTGTTTGAAACAGAAAAAAATAAGATATATATTTGGACTAATTAAATTCAGGTTGCTTTGGACATTAAGTAATCAAGGCCAGGGATGGCGGTTTAAGAAACTGTGAAAAATTGCATCCCATCCAAATTACGTATGACATACAAGTGGTTGAGGAGGGACTTGCATTTTCAGCTGAAAAACACAGTTCACTTTCACTTTATGATATTATTTCAGTTTTCGTGTATGTTTTTTTATTTAGTGTATGTTGTCTTTATGTGTGATGAAGGATATTTTGGACACTTAGAGACCTTAGACAAAACCTCGGTTTGTGGTGTGTAGCAAGAAGATATCCACCAATCAACTGGTTATATATGTAACTGTGATGTAACTACCTGTTGAACAAATTTAATTTATCCTGTCAGACTGTTATTCAATTTTCATCCCAGCTCTGTTAGTTTCTTTAACTCAATCTATACAAATAGTACAATATCATCAACCCTTAGATCCAAGATCAGTTAGATCATAGATCTGTCTAGCCTTCCTTTATAAATTAAACTGATTTTCTAAGGGGATTTGAATCAAGGAAGTTACAGGTAAATTGCTATATATATATATATATATTTCTTTTTTAATCAGAAGTGACAGTAATAAACAAAAAGATTGAACCCATTGACTGAGAGTGCCTCTGCTTTTCAAATGTCCACAGGGCTAGCCCCACTGAAGCACACAGCCAAACACAGACCAATGATTCAAGAGGCGTCTGCGTGTGAAATCAATAACACAGTCACATCGTCAGCAAGCCCCGCCCTTTCTTGGCAGAATCTGGGTGTGCAAACCCTGCCCTTTCTTGGCAGAATCTTGGTGTGCAAACCCCACCCTTTCTTGGCAGAATCTGGGTGTGCAAGCCCCACCCTTTCTTGGCAGAATCTGGGTGTGCAAGCCCCACCCTTTCTTGTCAGAATCTGGGTTCGCCTGATGAGCACGTCGCTGGAGGTTCCTGAGGTAAAAGGCGGGAGCTTGTTGGTCTCCGTGGTAAGGAAAGAGAAAAGGCCATTTCGATTGGTTCCTGTGGCGAATGAGATGCGGCGGAGCTCCGGAGGAGGTTGGAGGGAGGGAGGGAGGAAGTCTCATGTACGAGGAAGCCAGGTGGCCAAGACTGCCCTCTTTTTCACAACACAGCAACCTCCCCCCCCCCCCCCTCCCTTCCATAGACCTCTCTTTCTCACCAAGTGCCTTTCTGTGCGGCACAGCCACTCTGTGCTGCTCTGTTTCCGGAAGGCGTTTCCGTACGGGCGCCAGGTGGCCGGACTCCTCCTGGGAAACGTGAATTCCGCCACATTCCCCCTCAGGGAAGCCAGAGCTCCTTTTTTAGCTGAGTATTCTCCCCCCACCTCCCCGCTGAATCAAAGCCACTCTGGCAACCCCACTGCACAGTAACCCCTCTGGTGGACTGAGTGTCTGTAATCTGCGTCTGTGGTGCAGGCCCAGATGAGCGGGACGATCGCACGGTGAAAAGAGGAGGCGCCTAACTGTGCTTCTCCCAGAAGACCCGTACGTGCACCTGCGTGCTCTTCCTGGCTGAATGAAGATGTTCCAAATTTAGGAATTATGTAACTGGGAAAATAAAACATCTTCACACTTGATAAAAATAAAAATATGATAAAAATGAATGACACCAAAACATTGTAGTCATTCATTTGCACCATGTTGACTTTCAAATATAAAAATCGGTAGTTTCCTATATGTAGAAAACAATACATAAAATGGATCTGCATCTTGTGTGATATACATTTTTATAAGAGAATTTAGACTAATTTAATGATTGGCACTATAAACTTTGGACATTGTATTTGGAGCAGCAGTTCTTCACTTTACAAAGAGTTCCTGAAAAAAATGAATCCAAGAGAAGAGCTTCTACTTCATCTTGTTACTATTGGACAGTTCATGCTTTTCAGCACTCAGTACATTACATTACAGGAATTTAGCAGACACTCTTGTGCCAAACAATTGAAACAGCACTTACATTTTTACACAGTAAAGTATAAAAAATAGATATATACTGAAACATTTCAGGTTGAGTACCTTGGCCATGGGCGCAACAGCAGTGTTTTACCTGGGAACCAACCCTACAACCTTCAGGTTACAAGCCCAGTTCCCTAGCCAATTACACTGCAATTCCCCAGCCAATTACAATCCAACTACCCTACCATGCTCCCGCCAACACCGCTGATGGGAGCTCCTGTCTGGATGATGCACAGCAGCCAGTTTCTCCCTTCACAGCCTCCTTATGAGGGCTGGAGATTTATTAAACCAGTTAAACTGAGTGATGTTTAAATAGGATGACAAACTGGTCAGGATGTTTGGAAGCAAGAGACATAGCTTGGTTAGTTTTGAATTCATGTTTGAGGGCTGCACTAATATGATCCACTTTGCAGTTAGCTCTGAAAATACAAACCAATGTTATTATTTGAAACATGCGATGTCTGTCACCCACGGTAACGCAGCAGCTCATGGTGCCATATAATGAGACATTTCGTGGACTCAACAAAAAAAACCTTACCGCAGCAACAAATTTGTTTCGCGAGGACCATCTATCAAACAGATGCGACGGAAAGCAAGCGCCTGCTCCTGCAGTAATGTGTGCTCTGAACTTGATTACGATGTGGAGTTTATCTTTGATTAATCGTCTGATTTGCTGGCTCCGTGTACACCATTTGCTAGCTTCTTAAAAATGCCTGAGATCTTGCAACTGAAGAAGAAAAAAACACACACACACACACACTCTCTTTTCACAATTGGGTATCTGTAGTATACAGTAACACCTACATTAACTCTACCTGTGCTAACATACTTGGGTCAATTCCAGCGTGTTTAGCTGGAGTTTAAACCACAGGCTGAAAACCCCTAGACCACAGAACTGCATTATAACAGCTAATCATTATTTCACAGTATGACCCAGCAAATCGGTCGATTAATCACACCGTAAACCAGTTAAATGTAATGTACGTCAGAAACAACTTTGACTGTTTTGCGATTACAAATCAATGCATGCACCTTGGGTTAACGTTCCTGTGGACTGTGTCACACCCAGCAGAGGGGAAGTCCTAGAACAATAATAATAATAATAGAGTAGTTTTCGTGTCATGTATACCTTCCACATGGCTGCTGCCGTCTCCGTACTGCTGAGGTTTCCTCTGTGTATCTGAAAGGAAAAGACTGCTTGTTCATGCTTTGTAATTACCCGTTTAATCAGAGCCAGCATTGTTAATTAGCCTTATCTGGATTTTGTTGTCCAAAGTGACGCTGTCAATTTCCCCAGCACCTGTGCTAAAAGGCTCACTGTACACGGGCTACAGGAACAGCCATTCTTCAGCAGCAGAGAGAAGCCATTATTTAGGCTACTTATTTATGTATGTATTTATTTTACAAAGGAGTATTTGCTTTAGAATTTAAGGGAGATCTAGTCATGCGTTTTATTGAACGATCCGTCAAGCCCAGTGCAGTTTGACTTGGACCTTAAGTGTGCAGTTCCTCGCTCTAACACATGTAGCTCACTTCACGAGTGTGTTCAAACATCCCTCTTTTCAAACATCTGGCCAAACATGAATTATGTGACAAGGCAATAGGGGGTGTTGTCATGTGTACACAATGCAATGAGAACAGCAGAAGGTTCTTCTAATGAAGTACTTCCTTACTCCTCAATCCATAGGTCATTTCAGGTTTCACACAGACTTTTGTATAATATGTGGATGTTGCTGTTAAGCCTGGGCAAAGGTTAATAATGTGCGTATATGTAAATAGCATATTCATGTTCAGATACATCTGGTTTTATGAGTATCATAAATGCTGGGTGGTGGGGGCCTGGTACCCCATAATGTAACCTAGGCAACTTTATCTTTCTAACTCGAGAGGTGCAAGGCTTTTCTCTTAACTTTACATCAGTGAACTTTGATATTAGGCTTTGATTAGTTAAGATCTAGGATTTAACGAAGGCTTTTTTATAAAAAGCACAAGCTGTTGAGTTTACACAGACTGCTTCCTATAACGCAGATCCTTTGATATTGCTTTGAATTATCCCTGGAGCTAACCTCAATCTTGACTCCACAGCTGAGACTTTTTCAAAGTGAGCTTCTTTCACGGGCTTGACCAGTGTTCCATCGCTGTTGTTGCTGCTCATGAGGGCTCCCGAGGGCCCATGGAGCCGCTCTTTCTGTGACACACCGTGATGTTTGTGTTCAGAGCCCTCGCGGTGGGAACCGTTCGTCTTTCATACAAACACGCTGGATTCTCTGACGGCCGTCTAGACACGTCCTGCTGCTGATGAGGTGTAAGATGGCGGTAAGCCATAATCACTATCCTGTCTCGTCTCAGTGTGTTGTGTGTCGCTTTGGGTCTCCCCATCCAAAAGGTGTCTGACTAAAACCAGCTTTGCATTTCTTTCATGATTTCTATGTTATGACATAAAAAAAACAAACAAAAAGCAAGATCAAATCCTTGCAATTCCAGTGTCCATCACTCAGCTTGTATTTTTTTTTTTAAGTACAAAAAGAAGAACAGACGTTTGTGAGGGTGGGGGGAGAGGCTAAACAATACTCTATGAATAAGGTAGGCGCCAAAGTGCGCAGCGTGAGATTAACATCTCAAAGAAAATACTTTCCCTGATCAGCCTCGCTGCCAAATTCTCAATAAAACCAAACCATTCTGCTTCAATGTGCATAACATTGAATTTTAGCTGGCATTATGCCGTAAAAGTCCATGGTAAGCACAAAACAAACAAATCTAGTGAAGTAAATTGCCTTGAAATTCTGCGTTCTCTCAACTTTTCATTTTTTATAGTGCATGCGATAGCACTGTTTCTACCTAATTAACTTGTTTATTGCTCATACAATGTAAGATAGGCAATGGATTTAACTAATCTTTTTGTGCTTTTGACATAAAAAAATCCGTAAGATTATTGAAATACTGGCTGTAGCAATAATTAGACATAAAGCCTTAAGTTTGGTTAATTTAAATATGCTTTCTGTGATTACTTGCCTGCCAGTTTCTGTAACTTTGTCCTTTCATTTAGCTTATAGGTATTAAAAAACAAGACTACTGTCAGCAGTTTAACAATTAATTATCAAGTAATTGTTATTCATGAGAATGACATCAGTTTGGGTCACGAAAAGCATGGATTAATATATTTGGGTCATCACTGAAAAAGTTTGTGCACCCCTGTCATAAGGCATGCTGGTCTTTATGCTAATGCCATCTTAAACTATATATTTCACTGATTCAGATTCTGAAGATAAATCGAATAGGGTTTGTCCTTAGAGAATGGGGTGCGATGTACCAACGCAAACTCTTTCCTCCCATCTTATTTTCTCTGAGAAGTTGGTACCTTCTGACTGTTGGGGTGCACTGGTTAAGTGATCATTCAATCAGCCAGAACAGCTCTGTGTGATTGCTTTATTCTTTGACTGAGTGACGACTGCCAAGCCTTGTCACCTTTTCCCCTGAGTCTTGAGGACAGTGTTGCACATTGACAAGTAGAGAGCATGCCTCCACTTAATGAAAACAAGTGGCCCGTGTGGGTTTCTGTTAACTGACAATTTGAAGCCATAGCACAATGTGTAGGTTTTGACTGATATATATGAGAGTTGGCAGTCACAGTGATGGACAAAGGACTGCTTACCCACGTTTAAGGCTTTGCAGTAATTTGAAGTCCTTGAAGTCTGTTTTGTTCAAAAAAGTGGGGCGGTATGGAAGAGTTTTCACTTATCAGTAACACTTGAAAAATTGCTACGATTTTTTTTTTTTTTTTTAAGTGGACTGAATAAATAACTGAATCAAGTCATTTTTCATTTCCTAGAGTTCGAAAGCCCTTTTGTGAAGAATGAAAGTAATATATGTATGTCGATATATGTTAAAATATGAAATAAGTAATACATTTTATACAGTGTGATGTATGGCAAACAAAGTCAACCATTAGGTTCGCATCTGCAAAACGTGTCTGCCAATGGTCTCATGCATGATGAATAGCTTGACATGAAATAAAATCATATTTCTGATGTTCATACTTAGTGCTGTATTGGTGTGCAAAGAAAAAAAAATATTTCGCGATTTAAAATGGAGATAAAAACATATAATGACATTAATTTATTGTCTGCTTATTGCAACTCAAAATATTGTGTCTAACGTAGTCAATGTTCAATTGAGCTGCTAAAAGGATCTTTGCACTGCATAGCAGTATGTTAGAAATCACACTGAGACAATCGGTCTGGGTCTTGGAGCTGAAAGTCACAAGCCTTCTACACAAATCTTTCATTGAATATATTCATTATAAACTTTTGCACATGCCACATTTGCCGTTTAATTTTTTCCAAACTTAAATGATACTATATCATCATTTCCCACATTGTGCTTCACAGTATACTATGGCATAAAAAATAAAATAAAAAACTGCACAAAAGCAAGCCAGAGGTAACAGTGGCAATGGAAAACAAACACAAACACAATGTGGAGAGACAGGAAGTAACCTCAGGGGGAAGTGGACTCAACAGAGGGAGCTCCAGCAGTGGGTTCACAGTAACCATGACAGCCAAGTCCGTTAATCAGTTTAGTAGTAAATACCAGGTAATGCTTCAGGGCTGGGGTCTGTGGTGAGCCTTTGTGCAGGATTGTAACTGAATAAGATTTAACTTATTTGTGTGTTTAAAACTGCCCTCCTCAGTGATCTAGCCACAAAGAGACTAGCTAGAGCTGCCAATCTTGGTTTCCCAGAAGCTGAGGTACAGGCAAAGGAGTGGCGTTTCCCATGCTGGAGTACCATGAAGTGCTATTTTGTACTAACAAGTACCTTTTACAAGCAGAAACGGTACAAATTATGTGTTGCTGGCTAGGGGTAGAATTTTATGTACCTATAGTGTACCACCTCAGTGACAAGCATTTGTAGTACCTTTAGGAATTTTTTTGTGCTTTTTTTTCTGAGAGTATCGTTTATCCTCAACTCCAGAAACAAACCTGACTTCCTACTCATCAAACAGTAAAATGACAAACCATTAGGGAAAAAGAAAAAAAAAAAAACTTTACTGGGGTAATATTTTACTTATCTGCCGGCGCCTGAATGAATCCCTTCTGAACTCAATCTGTTCGACTCTGACTAAGGTTTAGTCCTCTCTACTGTTGATTAGAGAAGTCAGTGTCTTCCTCTTCTATCTTCATTTCTTTCTACAGGCCCTCTAATTTGTTGTGACTATCAGCCAGCAGAAGACTAGCGTCTTAGTTTCTATCCTTCCGTTTCCATTTTGTGATCCATCTACCATCTTGCTCCCAGTGGTAGAATGAGTCATAGCCTTCTCTGGTAAGGTGCTGTCATTTTGGTGTCTGCTTTCTGTTTTCTTCAAAGACATGCATCTCTCACTGC
This sequence comes from Anguilla anguilla, assembly GCF_013347855.1. Lineage (NCBI taxonomy): Eukaryota > Metazoa > Chordata > Actinopteri > Anguilliformes > Anguillidae > Anguilla > Anguilla anguilla. The sequence goes on from NC_049212.1 coordinate 5,053,076, forward strand.
CCTTTATGTTGCAATACCAGCCAAAGGGAAATATTTCATCTGCGGGGATTTTGCTTGCGTACGCCAGGTAAATTCCCAAATCAAAACACGTTGCAGTGGTAGTACACATTTAAGGACATGGCCTTGTAACTCAGAGGTTGCTGGTTTGATTCCAAGGCACAGCACTGCTGCTGTACTCTTGAGAAAAGTGCTTAATCTGAATCGACTCAGTTCATATAAAGCTGTAAAAAATGGATGTTATGTGAACATCACTGCAGAGGAAGTCACTCTGGATAAGAGCATCTGCTAAATTGAACATGCCTATTGCCCTTTCCCCATGTCAGTGTGTGAGAAGTAGCATACTGTGTGAATTTATCACAACTACATGTCTGTTATGGCAGAAATCTTAAGCTTACTTATAGTGATTGTGTATCTATCTTTCATGGACTGTGAGCACAGTACTACAACAAAATGTAGATACAAAAAAGCAAAGTATATTTGAATCACTTGCTAAAGCAGTCTCTTTTCGAGCGTGACTTGTTCCCATGTTCTCCGGTACCTTTTTGAATTGAGTCTCTTGTGATTGCGGCTGTTGTTTGCTCCGTCTAATTCTCAGGCTTCTGCTCCTGCTCCTGCTGACTGCGGTTGTTAGCATTAGACAGCACAGGGTTTGAAGTGATGTGGCTGAGTTCATAAACATGCAGAGCGAGAACAGAAAGAAAATGCTGTAGCCCGACCATCTTGTTATAACAGAAATGTGTGTGTGTGTGTGAGTGTGTGCTCTAACAGTCATTATTCAGACTGCTAGCGTGTACGTGCTTGCATGCAGGTGTGTGTGCATGGGTGTGCATGTATGTGTGCATGCATAGCTGTGTGTGTGCACGTGTGCATGTGTGTGTGTGTGTGTGCATGTGTGTGTAGGTGGGTGTGTGTGCGTGTGTGTTTATGTGTGTGTGTGTGTGCATGCATGCGTGTTTGTGTGCGTGTGTGTGCACATGTGTTTGTGTATGTGTCTGTGTGTGTGTGCGTGTATGAATGGTGCTTCACTGAGTCAAGGTGCTGTCACTCTGGCTGGGATACAGGCAGACTCCTTATGCAGCCCAGCTGGGCCATCTCGGGTTGCAGTCTGAAGGTTGCCACGAGGAACCTTGTGAAGAGACTGGCTGTTCTTGTGAAAAGCTGGACACACATGGGTGCAGAGTTCATGTCCCAAAAGCACCACTATCTGAAGGGAGTACTTGGCTGCTTTTTTTACCAGCACACAGCGACTTTATCACAGTCTCTGTTCAAGCTGCCAGTCAGGCTGCAGTCACTGATGGTGCCTCATTGCTATTTTTTACACTTACATTTTGTCTAAACTTTACCCAGAATGTGTTCAGGGCTTTGGTTCCGTCCCATCCATTTGTCTATTACACTGAGCGCTGAGGGGTATGAATTAGGCTCTTTGTGAGAAAGTTTGATTCTTATGCAATCTGCCCAGTGGTGAGTACATGTTGTCTGAAGTACAGTAGACATATACAGGGCTGTAGCAGTGGTCAAAGATCTGTGCTGTTACATCCTGATGGAGAGCAGGCTGATGTTAGCGTTGATCAGTTTCCTGTCTTTGGAGGCTTTTGCCAAATGCAAATATTTCACTTAAAATGTAGTTTTTCTTTGTGTGATTCATTTTAATTTAGTTTAATTAATTTTCACCATTTGCAATTTTTAAAGCCAGGTTATTCTGTTTTGTTGTTATAATTTTACCATTGGCATGTTACAATTGTACTGGTAGTTCTTTTTTTTTTTTTTTTTTTTGCCGACTGTTGCCGATAGCTGACTGTTCTGGTATGATTTTTTTTTCTTTTTCTAATGAGAGTATAGGCCACCCTGTGACCCAATATTATGCTGCTAACATAGTCTGCAGCAAAACAGGAAATATATATAGTGAGCTGCATAATGTTTGGGACAAATGGCTTCAAAGGTGTTTGGTTAGCCACGTGCCAAAATAAGATAAGTGTCACTGTCCAAATACTTACGTACTGCACTGTTAGTTGTGGTTAGAGGAGGTGTTTGTGGGCCAGGTGGGAGAAATCTTTCCTCTTGACTCAGTAGCAGGGACACTGTGCTATAGGTGGTGCCATCCTTTGGATGAAACATTAAACCGGACTCATGATCCTCCCGTAGTAAGGGTCTGAATCCTAGTGTCCTTTATTTCCCATAAAAACTGCCTCTTTACATCTGGCCATCTAATCCTCTCCTACATCTGACTGGCTACAGTTTCCCTGCTGACCCCGATTCCCCACATCATCCCTGCATATGTGAACTGAGTTCTTAGTTGACCTATTGGGTTAAATAAGCAAAATAAACAAATAGATTAAAACATGTAGAGGCACTTCTCTGTTTAATCAAAATGCTGGGATCTATTATTTAGGAAACGAGTGCAGGTGAACCTGTTCCCTGAGTGATCAGCCTTTTGCAATTCAGTGAAAGCGAGAAAATGGCAGGATTGTGTCACTTGGGATAAATGGTTCATGACAGGGAAATTGTGAAGTGTGTATCTGGGGATTCTCAGAACTTAGTTATGTTCTTTCTCCACACAGTGAATTGCTCGGGGTTATTACATCGCAGAGTCTTCGGCTGCACTGATATCACTGCCGGGAGGGGCTAAACCTCACTGCCGCAAATTCCTTCAAAATGCGTACAGCCGTGGATTTCAACCTCTGTTGATCCAGGGACCCCCACCCAGCCTCGATGGCATCCAGGGAAACCACATCATACGTTAAAAAAGGGTTCTCTTAAAAAAAAGGTTATGTATTGTGAAATATTTTCCCAAATCTATACAGTGAGCACCATAATTCATTGAACAGTGATACATTTTTTTTTTATTTTGGTTCTGTACTCTAGCACTTTGAGTTTGACAGGATACAATGACAATGAGGTTGAAGTGCAGACTGTCAGCTTTAATTTGAGGGTATTTTCATTTTAATTCATTTGTACATAGCCCCAATCTCCTGACGGTTAATGAGCAAAGGTAGATGGACACAGTGAGTCTTACGGAAGTCCACTATTAGTCCTTCGGTTTTGGAAACATTTAACTCTAAGTTGTTGCCTTCACACTAGTCCACCAGGAATGACACCTCACTCCTGTTTCGTCATTGTTAGAAATCAAACCCACTAATGTGGTGTCATCAGAAAACTTGAACATCTTAACAGACTGGGAGTGACGGACACAGTCATTTGTGTACAGTGAGTAGGGAGAGGGGATAAAACTGTGAACCGCTGCGGTGCCCCAGTGCTAATGACCACAGACCTGGAAAACTTGTTGACACTGACCACCTGCTTCCTCCCCGGAAAAAAAACAGTCAAAGAGACTGACACAGAGACTTTTTAACACCTAGGTAGAGAAGTTTCTCATGCAGCCTAGATGGGAGGATGGTGTTAAAGGCAGAACTGTAATCAATAAACAAGACCCTTGCAAATGTGCCAGGGGCTTCCAGGTGTTGAAAGACAGACAGACCATCATCAACAGACCTATTTGCTCTATATGCAAACCGATAAGGTTCACAGACAACATTGGACAAAGGATTACATACCCAGGCGATTAAAGACTCTCAGCATAGCAGATGTTAAAGCAACAGGTCTATAGTCATTAAGGCAGCTTGGGCTTGTTTTTCTTAGGCACGGGAACAATAACAGCTGACTTAAAACATACGGGAACTCTCTGCTCTGCGAGAGATTGATTAAAAATCTGAGTAAAAACAGGGGAAAGCTAATCTGCTCACCATTTCAAACACTAAGTCAAGGACTGCAGTCTTCCTGCTATTTTGCCTGCGCGGCAGGTCCTTGACCTGGTGCTCCTTGATTAAAAAAGGAGGAGTAGCAGGCTCTGATGAGCTAAGAGAGTAAGGCTGTGGGTCTACTTTGGTCTCAAACCTGAAGGAGAATTTATTCAGATCATCTGGCTAGTTAGGATCAGTGTCTAAGGCAACATGATTTGCTTTGTAGTTAGTGATTAGCTGCATACCCTTCCACAGTCCCCTACTGTCATTAGAATTGAACTTATTCTCTAGTTTATTTCCACACTCTACTTTATATTTCTTTACTGCCTTACCCAGTTCTTATTTAGATGCCCTATATATTTAAAAGCTGAATTTTTTCTCTTCCATAATTCTTTAGTATCTTTGCTGAACAATGGCTTATTGATGCTATATACTACAACTAACTTGGATGGGATACTAGTGTCTTCTACAAACTTTTTATAGGATGTGACCTCATCAGTGAAAGAGTACAAATAATCGTTTGCCTCCTTAACTATACCCAGCCAGTTGTTGAAAGACAGTCACTCAACCTTTCTGTAGCTAGGGGGGACCACTGTCTGATGGCTTTCAATCTCTGAAGGTACTTGGGAATAAAAAATAAAGCATTATATTCCGACTCCCCAAGGGGAGGCCTCACCACTGTCTGTAAAGTCCACAGTATTACACAATGATCAAGACTTTTTTCACCACACACATGCACCAATAAATGAAAAAAGACGTTCCTAATTGGTTCCTGGTTTTAAACAATTTTACTGTACCTCTGTTACAAATGTCTCACACATGTCACAGATATAACATCGGACTATGTTAACATTTGTTTAAATTGTACATGAACTGTTTGTGATCACCTCAAACTTAATGTCACTTTTTTTTTTACAGACAAGTGTATGCTCTTTGTAATGAAATGTCACAGCTTTTGATTGCATTACTTCTATGTAATTCAGTAAAAAGTGAAAATCCTGACTTCCTGTGACCATCAGTGATTTTGTGACCATCAGTACTATGAAAGTATACCAGCCAAAAATTAAGAAAATAAAATTATTTCACAAATATTATAATTTGAAGAAAAATACTGGACAAAGCAGTACATACATGTTCAAGTTGATTATAAAATGTGTACCAGCAAGATACGTTAGACTGCTCAGTTATGTTGGTATGAACTAACACATAAAGGAATTTGTAATGATTATTACTTGTTTCACTCAAATGCTAATTATTTCTACATTTTTGTTTTATGTTGTTTATTATGTTTATTGCACGTTATTTTTATTATGCCAAAAAAGAGTGATTGTTGGAAAATATTGCATTAATCATGAAACTCAAACATAACACTGTTTATAAAGGCAGTCTACCCATAATTTGTGCCAGTACTGTAGCTATCATTTTAACTAAAGTCAATTAAAATGAAAAGATTGTTCAAGATGCGTTTATTGTCATTCTTCTCATTACAGACAGGTGTAAGAAAAAGAGCAGCACAGTACTCCAGGGACCACAATGCAGTATAACAGCCATAAACAATTAAAAATAGAATAAATACAGGAATTGAAATGGTGTGTGTGTGTGTGTGTGTAAGTGTAAAAAAGACAATGAACTATAAATGCAAAGTATGCATTTTCCCTGCTTTATATCAAAGAGAAATTGGACAGGAAATCATTGATTGGCTTTTGAATAGGCTGTGATCATGTGTCCTGAAATTAGCAATCCACTGTAACATAGCCTGCACCTTACGTCACAGACGCTGAGTGCAATTTAATTCTGAAGACACTACCAAGAGCTCCAATGTTTCACATCTACCTTTCTTCAGCTTATTTATTCAAAATGTCTGATGTGGACAGGTTTCCATGGGCTGGGTACATAAAGCCCAAGAAATAAGGAACAGACACAGGAAAACCAGCGGAAATATTTTAAAAAGAGGCACCAAAAGGTAATTAATGCAGAAGACCCCTCCAATAGCTGGAAGGGCTAACAGGCGTATTATAATGAGGGCAAACAGAGACAAGCTTTCAAGGAATTATTCTTCCTTTGGGAGACAGTGGTTGTGGAGAAGAGACCCTGCAGGTATTTCTGATTCTGCTACAGCAGTAGTGCAGGTCGGTGGTAGGTGAATGCACAGTGACGCAGGTTTCCCATCAGATGTAGAGGCAAAGGATGACCCCTGTAGGGACTGTTGCCCCATTTTGAGGCGGGATGCAGTGACAGAGCGGCTCTTATTTAGGAAATGCTTTATAGCCACAGATCCCGCTTGTCCCTTGAGGTGCTAACCATGGCCAGATGTTGCTGCTGTGTGACGGCTCATTGCCCTTACCACACATTTCAGAAAATGGAAGGATTTTTACCCTTTTTCCAGCACAATATGGGAGCCACAGGGCCTAACATTTAATTCCTTGAACACCCTTCTCCATCATATATATATATATATATATATATATATATATATATATATATACAGTATACATGTATATATCCATTACTTATACCAGTTTATTCTTGTTCAGGGTTGCAGGGGGTGCTGGAGCCTATCCCAGCATGCATTGGGTGAGAGGCAGGAATACACCCTGGACAGGTCACTGAACTATCGCAGGGCACACATACTATTCACTCACCATTCATGCCTATGGGCAATTTAGAGTGTACAGTTAGCCTACCTGCATGTCTTTGGACTGTGGGAGAAAACTGAAGTACCCGAAGGAAACCCATGCAGATACAGGGAGAACATGCAAACTCCTCACAGAAAGGCCCAGGCCAGGATGTCAACCCAGGAACTTCTTGCTACCCACTACACCACTATGCTGCCCTATATATATTGTGTGTATGTATTTTTTTCCTGGCAACATACAGCAGAGTGCTACATGAGTGCTACTTAAGAGCATATAAAATTGTTACAAGTTCCACCTGTTTCCCTGTGTTCCTTGTGTCTCGTCCGCGTTGATTGTTTGTGATGATTGACTCACTAACTCTCGTTCAGTCTCTCATGTCTGCGTTCTGTGGTGATTGTCCTCAGGCACTCCCCTGTGCACTAACTTACCTGTTTCCCCTGTGTTCCCCGCTGAGGCTTTGTGTTGCATACCTGGTTTTGTGGCAGCCCTTTGTGCCTCTATTTTCATTGTGATATCTATGGTGTTTTTTTGCCACCCGTTTCCTGTGTTTTGCATCCCATGCTTCCTGAGTTTTGTGTTTTTTTGTCACCTGTGTTTTGTGTGCAACTGCCAAAGTCATTGAATTAAGACCTTTTGAATTCACCTCTACATCTCTGTACTTGAGTCCAAGCCTAAATCGCCCTGGTGAACGTGGGTTTGCTTTTGAATCTTTGAGTGGGGGGCATGGGCTTGTGAGCACAGCTCACATTTTGAATGGAGCTGACTTGTGATTTGCAGGCAGATGTAAATCAAGAATTCATATTAGCATTTTCATGAATAATTAATTCTGCAATGCAAACTATTTAGAGCATTTTTTTTTAGAGTTGAGATTCAAAATGTAACTGGATTTTCCCCCTGAAATCTAGTTTGACTGGATATGCATTGAGGTTTACATATAAGATGAGTCTTTCCATTTAATCTCTGAGGTTCCAGTATGACATGGTGCTGTGCACTTCTGGAACCGAATGTATTTCAAAACATTCAACAGTAACACTGCGGAATGTATCGTCGCTGTTTTCATTAAAGGGTGTGCTTAAATAAAACTGCTAGTTAAAGTACCCAGATTGTCTTCCCTGGGTGTGTGTGCTTCAATTCTTCTTCTATTGAAGTACCTAGATTGTCTTCCCTCAGTGTGCTTTCCATAACTTGTATATTTAAAACTTGATATGGAAGATTCATTCTAGTCCAGATATTCTACTAATATATATATTTTAGCTTTCTGCACCAATTTTGCTATTTTAAAATGTGGCCGGTTGAAATCAAAATCATCTAGAACTTCTTGACTTTGGAAAATATATTTTGGTAACAACAATGAATGTTTCCTTCTTCTCAGCTACAAAGCAAGAGATAAAGACTGAGACTTACTTTAGCCCATAGTGTAGAATTGCTGTTAGGGAAGATAGAGAGAGAGAGATTTCAATTCCATTTTTGTCTTCAATGGATATTTCAATCTCAGTATTTCAATCCACAGTCAGATATGTTTTTCACAATGCGCATCATGGCCGCAGTTGCATAGAGTCCCTGATTTATCTAAACAGCTCACTTCTACCTGTAGGCATGAAAACAGAACCAAGATAAGAACATTTAAAAGACAAGAGTACAGAACAGCAGGTTCAATGATGTCTGCTGAATAAGACAGTGTGGTTGCAGAAACACTGATTCTTTGTATTTCAACAGTGACACAGAGTATGATCCGTAATTTGCATAATACCTCATTCCCATAAATCTTCCAAAGGTATTTCTCTGCCATTCTGAGGCTCAACCTCATGGGCCCTTAATTATCTGGTGGGTTTTCCGCTCTTCGGCTCTCTGAAACCTGATTAATGAGAATGATGAAAATTAATGAAATCGTTAAAGGGCTCGTTATTAGTCCGCAAACTAATGAGTTTGTTGTTGAAAAGCTTAATTGGTACCTGATAATCCAAATCTAGAGGCTGGAGAGATGGCTAGAAGACAATCAGTAGAACACATGTTGAGAAACAAGATGAGGAACAAAAGTCCTGGTGACAAATTAAAATGTAGCTATGTGCACCATTACTCAAAACCTATTCTTTTTTCCATTTTTCCAGCTCATGGTGCTTAATAGTACAAGAGATGTCACACATCTGTCAGCACTTCACAATGATCATTTAACTTGCGTATGGTAACTTGTTGCCCTTGTGATTCATTTCACACGCTGTTGAAAGGAATCTATGCGCTTTTGAAAATGAGCCACCGGGAAAAGTTCATTGGAGCCAACGGGCAAGCACAAACTGCATAACCTGTAATATAGAACCACCAGGGCTTCTGGTTAGGAGAACTCACGTTAAGGTGATGTTCATGTGCAAAAATGGGCCCCATAGTCCAGTACCAAAACACAACCCTCCCATCGCCAACTGTGGCATACAGCCCTGGAGGGTGATGTGCAATTGGCCCTGGCATTACATGCTGGTGGATTCAAAGTTGCGGAGAAAAAGGGGAAAGCATTAAAAAAGAGGAAAGTATGGGGTTTTCCGCCATTTGTATTTTGTAGTTAGAAAACCTGAAAAAAATAAACTTTTACTGGATGGTACCTTTCTATCCACCATGATACAGAAAGATACAGCCAGAGGCATTAAGGCTTAGTGCTACTGGAATTGGATTCAGGCCAGAAAGAAGCATCTTATGCTGTTGAAACGATGTTTTCTCTTTACTGGAGGCTGGCTGGATATCACTGGATGCCTTCACCTTGGTCGGGGGTCCACAGTTCGCTTAAGGTCTATCTGGAAAAAGCGATGTTGCCTCCTATGCTTCCGTTTTATCTTTTGTTTGCAAAACGTCCATCTGAATGGGAGCCGGCCTGTCTGAACGATAAGCCTTCCTCAATTCAGTTAGAGGGGACTGAGAGAGCGAAGGAAAGAATGAAATTACAATAATCGCCAGACTCCATTTCAGTCCAAGGGGCCTCTGGTCGGCCATCTTCAAAGAGCCAATCGAACCGCAGCTCATGTGGAGATGCACAAAGATGGCAGGAGGCAACAGCTCAAGAGAAAAAAATTCAATCAGCATGCCATCCTTGCTGGTGGGAGGGAATGGATGGGGGCTGGGGGGGGGGGGGGCACTGAGGGGGTTATATTTGAAGCATATGAATAGTTTTGAGCAAGAAGGGGGCTGCTTTGTGACTCATCCAAATACCACTAGTAAGGCCACACTGCCCAGCATCACAGCATTGATTTCTGTACCCATAACGGCTTCATTTATGAAACCATATTTTGCAAAACTATTTTCTTGAAATAAAGGACACAACTGAATCAATTCCAACCATTATATTTCTAAATTATCACACTTTTTATAAGGGAAAATGTATCCAGGCATATTACAGGTACACTGTGTAAAGCACTAAAATGTGCAAGACAAAACAAAATACAAAATGAAAAAAGAATTTAAGGAAATACAAAAGTGCAGTGTTTTGTTTTTTTTTGTTTTCTGTTTTATTAAAACTTTCTTCAGCAAGCTTGTCCCCACTCCTGTTCCTGCTAATTGGAGTCTCTCTCCTCTTACTCATCTATTACACAGAGAATGCACAGCTTTGGTGTTTTTTGTGAGCAGGGATCACACGCAAATCGGTCACATATCACTCAGTTCTGAGATGTAGTCTATTCAGTTTATTCAAAGTCTATTTCAGTGAAAATATGTCAGAGGCGTTATCCCAGACATATTCATTATCTCTAAACATATCATTTCCATAACAACAACACCCACAATTATTCATCCTCCCTTTATCAACTTCAGATCATTGTAATGAATGAATTTTGTGTGATTATATGTGCAAAATTAGTTTCAATGACGCATGATCAAGCAATTTGTATCAAAGTGTCTGTCATTCTGTTGCTGAATAGCATGCTGGAGGAGAGAGCGACATGTTTGCACCAGGGTACCAAGCCTGCTGCCTATTGTCTGACAGGGTTTTTTGTGAAGAAATTTAATATTTTATTTTGTAAGTATTGCATTTACAGTGTTGGTGTACAGTAATTTTAATTTTAAAGTCTAATTGCCCAATGGCGTTACCTGTGCCCCTTCTAGTTTTAAAGGCATACTATTCAGGATTTTTTATTAGGAAATATTATAAAATAACTATGCTAAGGCATATCTGCGATGCAGTGGAAATCTCAGTCTTTACACACTTCAGCTGAATTTGTGCACCTTTTACCTGTATTTGTGTTCGGGACATTTCTGGGCATAGCACTCTTTTCTGTGTGGGGCGGGGTGGGCGTGGCTACAGAGCCTGTGGTTTGGGATCAGATTCCAACAAAGTGTTTGTTGCTAGTTTGCTGCAATGGCAGATGCTAAGAAGTTAAGATACAGCGAAGCAAAAAGACAATCCGACAGGGCTTGTTCAAAAACTAGAGTCAACCTTGGAATTACTTTTTTTGGTGGGGTCAGCTGAAGTTCATCAAGGGGATGAAAAGCGATGCGGAGTAGCCCTGTGCATAAGTTACCATATGCAGCTATATGCCGGAAGTTGGGTAGCTTTTGCATCGAACCCTATTCTTCTATCAAGATGTCAGTTGCAATTTAGCTTGGTTCACCTGCATTTATTTCAGTAAGGGGAAATGAATTTGATACAGCATGCATGCTATCTATGTAAAGTTACATGTAGCCAACTTCGCTCACAAAGATAACAAAGTTGCTAACAATTTTGAAAAGGCTACGGATAACTTGAAATGAAAAAATCATTCTAAGTATATTAGCCAGCTATAATAGACCTGATTCTATGATTCCATGTTTACATCCTAATTCTAACTAAATGCCCAGGGGGGTATTTCAGGAAGCAGGATTACTACTTACAGAACAGCTCTTTTTCAGTCCATGTTCCAGATTTGGGAGGGTTCGTGAAAAATGGAATAGCTAAACACCAAACAAGGACAAACACAAAATAGCTGCACCGGCAGTACAGAGTAGCTACCGTACAATGTTCTCAAGCGCTAAGGGGTGCACTCAGTGTTAAGATTGTTATATCACAACATGTTACTGTTACCATCTATAGGGAATCATTCATGTTGCTAAAAATGCTATTTTCACTATCTCTGATCACCTCATCTCTTTGCTTGGCAATTTACTTGTAGCACTCGAGGGTGTGTCCTCAATGGAGGTGTGGGTGGGGTTGAGGACGAAGGAGGTGTTAGTGGGGTTTACAAACACAGAGTCAACATAGTATACCTTTAAGACTCTCTTCCAGTATGTGGATGGGCCCCACAGTCTGGTTTCTGTTAAGGTATTCTTATTCTGGCTTTCTGACTGCACCGGTGCCCGCTATGGCTGGCACCCCCACAATGCAACACATATTTGGCCATAGTGTTGGCCAGGGAGAGAAGGATTCCTCAAGCTGGGATGACCTTCTCTTTTTGCTCAATGGCAACCCCCACTGAAATGTTTGGCTCCCAGAGTCTGCTTACTGAAGCTGGACATGAAGTTCCTTCCCCCGACTCATATTCATGCAAACTGAACATGCAGATTGTGGTGTGAACACAAGCAGCCCTTTCACATCATCACATATTTTGAGAGCTCGTGCTTGTCTACACTCTCCTGGATTGACAGACTAGGTAGCAGCTGATGAGTAAACTGACTGGGCCTTCACAGTCAAAACTGTGAGAGAAAGGTGGAAAAGCATAACAATGAAGGGAAGGGACTTCCAGAGGTGACCAGTGATGGAACTGAATTCTATATCAGCCACAGAACAAGGGCCTCCCAGAACTGTCAGTTGCCTCAGTTATCCTGCCTGGCATGATGCATGTAAGACAGCATCAACATGGCGTAGCGGCGGGCGCCTTGACAGACTACGCAAGTCCACTGCGTCCTCAAAGCTAGGCCGTGCCTAATTATCTAGACAACCGTTCTGGTGGAGCAGTACAAATTATACACACACTTTGAACAGAGTGTCTACCATTCAAATTTCAGCCTCAGTCTAATACAAAATATTAGTACAAATGCAACAGCCATGTTGACACATCCTTAAATAGCATCGGCGGTGCTGTAATTTGTTCCTAATCTACAGGATTCTGCAGAGAATAAGTCATTTTTATAAAGACCCAGGGAAATTCATTATTGCCTGACAGGAGATGATGTTCACTTTTTTAAACCGTCTTCCTTTTATCAGTAATTTTTCCATAGATTTACATAATTTCTGCTCCATAATATGGTAATTTAACCCCTTAGCACACATGCCAAATCTTGCAAATTCTTGCCCATGTAGGGGGTACCCTATTTAAAGCTTTATAACTCCAGATGTGAATATCAAGGAGACTTGAAAATTGGCTTAAATGAAGCAAGACATTTGTACAATTTACAATTGTTTAGTAATCTCGGCACGCCAGCGTGCCGACCGCTAGGGGCTTTGCGCTAAGAGGTTAATTATGATCCAATAATTACTTGTGAAATTTCTCTCCCTGCAGAATAGCTGATATATGATCAGGCAGCTTGTAATCTTCTCCAGCACTAACACTGTTACTTAGTGCCGCCGCCACGACTGTCACTCATATTGTTTCTGAACCGAACACACAGAAAGGCCTCAGATAACATATCGGGTGAGTAATTAGAATGTGAGCATGAATTAAGGAGGACAAAGGCTCCTCCTGATTCACTGCAGGAATTAGGATATCACAGAGAAAAGGAAAAAGACATCTGATCATTACAGGGCATTTACGGGCTCTCAAAGGCCTGCAACACATGTACTGTGACAATTATGTTTTTCCTTGTCTGAAGATGAATGACTTGCTTTTATACAGATATGGTGCAGCCGCAACATGTGCTAAACATGACTGAGAGTATCCTGCGTGTACGTGGTTGGGGAATTGGAATTTGCAATGTTCAGTTAAAACTTATTTAAATGAATGTAATATTAACCCTCATTCACGCAAAGCTCCATAGTTATCCTTAACACTGGCCATGTATATGTCTGAATAGAGAAACAGTCTTGAGCACAAAATGGTACTTCATATGAGCGATATTGGTTGTACATGTCAGAGACAGCTTCTCTAATTGGATCTTTGAGCAGGCCGCACAGTACAAAAGAGTGAAGTTAGTTTGCTCATTTTTTAATAAGCTCCAACATTAATCTTCAACAGCTAAGGCTTTCTCGACTGCTTCAAGCATTCCCTAGCATACGTCCCATGTGCCAACTGTGAACACAGCAGCACGTGAGCAGAAAAGGTAGGCTATAAATTAAATAATGAGAGAGAGAGATAGAGAGAAAAGGATTCACATGTTCCTTGCCATGCTTTGGCAATACAAATGAAAATTGTCGTGCCAATAAAGCACTTTGAATTTGAATTTGAAAAGGAAAGAAGGAGAGAGGGAGATTTGTTTACAATGCATCATGCTTGCCAGAACAAATATCCTCACAGTAAGATGCCATCAATGTCCCACCTACATTCAGTTTCATCCTATTGTTTGTTTCATCTGAGCTTCCACACCCAATTGCTACTAGATCAGAAAGTTCTGCTTTAGCATCACTTTATCCACAAGCTACCAACTGAGTAAAAATGACTCATCATTTACATTTGTTATCTTTACTTGCTACATTAAAAAATAAATAAATAACAGGGACATTAGTGTAGGAGTCATTGGTTCATTTGTGCATATTGGTTTATTCATGTTGAGTGATTCACATTAGTCATGAGTAGAGGCGTCCACCTTGACCTGCCAAAAACCTTTAACAAGAAGACCTAGGTAATGTGCTTGCTTGTGGCGATATTGAGTGATTGAAAGGCTTTGAGATTTAAAGCAACTTAGTCATGTACATAAATCATGTTCTGACAGTATATAAACGCAATACTGTTTTTATGTTAATTTGTTTTTTTTTTCCCTGCTGTGCTGACAAGAAAGGAAAAATGGCAAATGGTAACAGGATTTCAAGACCAACTTGAAACAATTTGTCTTAACAAATTTGTCTTATCTTAACCCCTTCATGCAGATGGCAAGGCAGGCCAATCTTAGCCCCTTTACGGGATGTTCTGTTTAATGCTTTATAACTCCAGGTGCGAGCATAACAGAGACTTGGAAAATGGCTTAAATGAAGCAATTAATTTTTGGCTAGACAATTGCATTTGTGCCCAAAATTATGAATGCAAACTAATCTAAGTTAGTATTATAAATGGTATGAACGTCTCTGTGGTGTTCCATCTGGAATTATAAAGCTTTAAATAGGATACTCCCTAAAAGGGTGAGGATTGGCCAGATTTGGCATGTGTGCTAAGGGGTTAAAGTTGATTTTTTTTTTTTTTTACTATGATGCTCAAGGAAATGTTTTGAATGCCTCAAATTGCCCAAATCTGAACATTTAGGGATTTGAAACACCATTCATCAGAGCATTAGCAAAGCTCATTAGGGTTTTTGAACCACAAGTGAGACCTCACCCTGTCATAATAGATTATACAGTAAACACATATGATTCTCTGCCTGTGCCAGCTCCAAAAGAGAGGATTAGCAGGGTGCACTGAAATTAGCACATTGCCCAGCATGCACTTGTGTGGGACATGTTGATGCTAGGTCTGCCATGCAAAAACTGGGTAGAGCACTATTGCACTTTTATTATTTTATTTGAATTAACCGCAACTGCTGGAATCCATGAACAATAATGCTTTCTTGGTATTAACCTTCTCAAGCTTACAATGGAGAGGTAATATGACTAACTTTGAAAGCCAATATGCTGGAAAGCTAATTACTCATCAACAAGGAAGGAAGGGGGACACAAGCATAGCTTAGCTTTCTAGATACATGCAGAACTCTTAGCGGACAATCTTTTTCCTTCATTTTTGATGATAAAAACATTCTTACAAAGAGGTCTAATTAAAAGTTCTCTAATGCTAATACTAACATATCACATTTACGGATACTTACCTGCTGCTGGGGATTTTAAGTATACTACAGTAAATTCAATCCATAAAACCATCAACCACCAATACCATCAACAACCAGCAGTGTTGCCAGGAATATTCACAAGAAAGAAAATCTATGGATGTTCTGGCTCACAGGTGTCAAACTCCAGCCCTGGAGGGCCGCAGTGTCTGCTGTTGTTTTTGGAGTGTTCTCAGCACAAGTGTCTCATTTAAGTCACTGATTGGCTCGACTTATTGAAATGAATCCACACACCTTGTACCCAAGCCCTTAATTGGCAGCTGATTGAAGGGAAACCCCAAAACCCCACAGACACCGGGGCCCTCTTAGGATTCATTATGACACCCCTGGTATCGCTCATTGTAGGTCTTCAATGAACTTTACTTTGTCCATTCTTCCTATGTTTAATTTTCCTCATTGATGGTATTTAGTTATAAAGCTACTACCTTCTCTCCCCTCTCCAAGTTTGTTAGTTGTCAAGTTTTTCTGAGGATTATTAGTTACTATTAAGTCCACTAAGTTTTTTTGTGTGTTAAATAGCCGCCAGCCACCCCAAGCACTGCATAGATTATCTAAATCAGCTCTTAAAGCAAGGCTGTGGGAAACACCCAGGAGCCCAGGTGTCGCTGATATAAACATTCTTTAGGCACAAGGCATGTCCGTTATGTAGTCAGTTTCTACCCAAAGTTTGCCTTTTAACATCGACAGCAACTTTCTGAAATCAGTTCTGAAACTGACCGGGAGCCAGTTCAGAGATATGAGTGCTGGGGTGATGCACTCGCTTCTTGCTCCATGTCAGCACTCTGCCTGCTGCATTCTGGGAACTCTGTAATTTTCCACTGACATAATTTGTGTGACCAGGGAGCATCGCAATAAGACAGTTCAGATGATATAAAAGCATGGGTCATTTTCACAGCATCAGACAGGGATAGAACTGACCTCACTTTTGCTATATTTCTGCAGTGATAAAGAGAGACTTTGTGATGTCTTTAATAATATGAGATTTCATGCACAGCCCTGAGTCTATGATTACCCACAGATTTCTAACTTCAGAGTTCAATTTCAGAACTTTAGAGATTGAATCCATGCAAAACCATTATCTATGCTTCTTGGGGTGAATTAAAATAAATTTCAGTTAACTGAAGGAAATTCATTGAATTTAGGACATTATTTTTTAATATCCAACAAACATTTAGTTAAGACTCCCATTGAAGAGCTTTCCACATGCTTAACAGTTACAGCTGAGTACAGTCAGCATAACTAGGGAAAACACATCTGAACATCTATGTTTGCACATTAGCATATCATGGAGGAAAGCATATCTTTACTTGTTCTTTTTTTGTCAGTTTTAGAGAGACAGCCACAATATGACACCTTTGTGATTTTTTGTAGGTCATATACATAGGAACTGGGGTTAAGCATTCATTGATAATAGATTACTGACATGGGAACATGTCTGTGGTGCACTGCTAATATGCACTGGCACAGACAGCTCTGTTTGGGCCATTTAACTCAGAATGGAAAGGTCTTTTCAACTGGGATCACTGGGACTGGAGCATGGCCAACACTGAATGACCAGCACAGATTCTAGTAGGAATATGTTCCCCATATGTAGCAGGTTTATATGGACAATGGCTCAGTGGTACAGCATCTCTAGAGTCACGGTATGAACATGCAAACTCGGTTCTGTCCACAATTTTACCTTTGAAAATTCCCAAAATCTTTCTTTGTGAAAGATGTATTGTATCTAGTTATCATTGTTTGCACCGAGCCCTTCAAATTAATCAAATAAAGTCACACCCCCTGCACCCTCCTCTTGAGACAAAAACATGAATAATTCATGCTGAAAATGTGCAGACAGAGTGATTGTGGCATTACTGAATTTGATACATGATCATTTTAAAACAATGGTGTCACGGTTGAGGAGGGTGGGACGCAGTTGCGGACTGAGGGGATCTAAAAGTTAACCCTGAGGGGTAACCACAAAATCGCCGAGCTATAGAAAGGGAAGGGGAAAAACCAAATAAAGAGCGAAGTAATCGCTCCCTCCACTCACTGAAACTTGTCAGCGGGCTCAGAAAACCAAAAGAAATGAAACACCGCCGCAGCGGATCTACCCAGAAAGAAAACCCCCACTAGAAAAACAGAGTGGAGTCACTTACAAAAGAAAAAGGACACTCGCAGCCTGGCGGGTAGAAAACAAAAGGAAAACTAAAGAGACGAGGACAAAATGTCCTCCACAGCGCAAAGAGATAAACAGCTCGAGAAGAAGCTAAATGGTGATCAAATCTGGCAGATAGGATCAACACAGTAACTTCTGCCAATTCTCACACCCCTACACACCAAGAGTCTGACAAAAAATGAGTCTGCGCTGAACCCCAGAAAACAGGGGCTAGATAAAGGCCTCCCACACCTGACCATCATCAGGGACAATTAGCTCAGAGCAAATGCCTGTGAGGTGCCATCACCTCACCATAGCACTCACACACCTGCCCCTCGTCAGGGTCAATTAACCTGCAGAAATCAGAGTGAGAGGTGTCACCACCTCACAAATGGCAAGATGACTCAAATTTTAAGTTCATAAGAAAGTGATCAAATAAGATTTTTTTAAAAACAGAGCTGATTTATAAAGAAAATAATAAAAGGAATGAAGGTAAAACTTTTCCCTTTGCTAATAGCTCTAGCCCCTGTTGCCTTGATTGGACGTCTTGTACTTTGGATTGCTCTGTGCTGCCAAATATTTACCCATGTTACCTCAAATGTTAATACAGATTTTTTAATATAGTTGTGTAATGACAAAAGGTTATTACTTTTGGAATTGTTGTAATGAATGAAGTGGCGACTGTTTTATTCTGTCATGTCTGCAGAAGACACGATGTGAAACAAAATACAGCACTTTTAATTTAAAACCACATAGTGTGCTAGTGGCACTGTTACATAATGAGGCTCTGGAGCAGTTTCTGTCACATAATACCCTCACTGGGGAACTGTACACCACACAACCGGGACTGAAAGCACTATTACATGTTGAGCAAGTGGAATTTGCATGGTCCATCACTGATGTATTCATCATTGCAGTGTAACAATGGGGACTTTTTTATCGCATGGTATCACATTAATCTACAAGGTAAATGTAAATCTGTAATTATATGGTTTGTCATTTAGTAGTATTTAATAAGAGAGAGAGAGAGAGAGAGAGAGAGAGATGCTGTGCATCATGGCCACTAAAATCATGTTTCCTCCAAAAATAAAACAATTTGTCAAACTCTGTGTGTGCAGGTAAAATGGCACAGTAATGAATGTTGCAAAGACTTGGCCACTAGAGTAAACACACACCATGGATAATTACAGTTATCATGACGGGTAAATATTTCAGCCATTCCATTTGGCTTTACCACCCATACGCAAGAAAGAGTTGAACCTGAAATTGTGGATGTGGCATGACCTCTGGCTGGCTTTAGGCTGACAAAATGCCACGGTAACCGTGGCAACATCAGGCAGACATTGGCAGAAGTTACTTGCGAGGTGATTTAATGAGGTGTTAAATATGATTAAAAGCCAGCAAGAATTTAATTATTTTATTGTGCTGGATAGGGGAAGCCCCACCCCCAGCCCCCCTCCCGGACCTGCCCCGCCCCAGAATTACGAAGCTTTTGAGCTGGCCCCAATCTCCACAAACATCCAGAGTCAAGTTCTCAAAAATGTTTCAGGCAAAGGCTTTCAGAATATCAAAAAAGAATGAACAAGAACATTGCCAATTCTTTCAGAAGATTATGGCCTGTATTCAGTTTGTCTGTAATTTTAAACGCACAATCGAATTGGCTTTTTTTCTCACTCCCCTGTGCAACACAGTTCAGCAGTCAACAAAATCAATGTGGGGAAATGTAACTCCTACACTTGTTTGTAAGTCAGAGTTAAGGAAAGATTTTGATTGAATCCTAGCCATACATCGTACTCCAGGCTACAGGAGTGTTTATGGGTTTCAGTCTACAGTACATGCTCAGCATGGTTCCAGGCACAATGCTCTAAATAACCATACGTTGCATTTGTCTGAAGTGTACATTGAACAGATACACATGGATTCGAGCCAAACTTGAAATAAAGGAGCCGTTTTTGACAGATACACAACATTTAATATGATAACGTAAAACCAGAAAACACGTGGAAACTGTAAAGATAAATCATTCACAACACTACGCAATAATAATTATTAGCGTAACATGAAATCTCATATGTCAATCATGATGCTGTCTCCAGTTGAAATACAATATTAGGAATGTATCTGAACTGCGTAACCCCAGCAATCAAGGCAATCTTGGAATGTACACACCCTGTATGCACACACACATACACACACACTTATGAAAGTGAGAAGAGAATCACTTTCTGACATGTTAAGCGGTTTTGAAAAATATACCACAGTATGTTACACGAGATCTAAATCACCTTTACACCCTTTTTTTTACATTTTTGTATGTGCAACTAAACACATCTAAATCATATCAGTATTTCAGCTGTTCTGTCATGCCTACAAAGATATAAATTTGGCATGTTCATTGTATCGTGGTGATTAGCAAGTTGGACTCATCTTGGATCCTGCAAAGATAAGCTTAAATGAGTTACAAAACTATGAAGGATCACAATTAGTATATTCGTTCATTTTTTAGTTATTAAAGTAAAAATTTGGTGAATTCATTGATCAGAAGAATATGCTGGTGATGGTCAAAATGTACTCTTGCATTTATTTTTAAGTCAACATTAAGGACAAAAGTTGAACTCAAATGATAGTTTAAGCAGTACATAGAGCACCATAAACAGTATAGCCAGCATCTTAAATGGACAATTTTCTCACTGGCTCACATGTTCCCAGAATTCACGTTGGCAAATCATCTGCCTTCACTTTAGTTTGTTGATGACAGTAAAGTCAGGATTAAATACCATGTTTATTGAGGCCCACAGGTGTTACTTCTGAAACTATCCAACCTTGTTTTGCACATTACTTTTGAAAAAGTACTTTGTCCCAGTAAATCAGCCCAGCAAAACAAATTATTCATTATGTGTCCGATAGGATCCAATGATTGGGTGTGGAGCTGAAATGACCTAATTTTTTCCTTTTTTTTATTGGGTTTTCCTAATGCCAGCTGGCAGTTGGTTGCAAGACCTCTCTTAAACTCTCGCAATCATGTGTGAGCCCCTGTGAAATAAATAAATAGGTAAATAAATACCTAAATGAATAAATAACCAACCACAGCCTGTCCTGTGTAACTGTGACCTTTGTGGAAAATGTGTTTCTTCCTACATCCCCCTTACAAGAGATAAAGAGGAAATGAGAACTGCATTGTCAACCATTTTGGATCTGATTCCTCCCTCGCAGATCTGGAAATGTTTCTAGTCAGTTCTGGCACTTTTCCTCAGATAAATCAGATGAATGCACTTGTGTTCTATTACACTGTAACTGTCCTGACAAGAGCACATGCTACATAAACACGATGAAAATGAATGAATTTATGAAAATGGGCCGTGGAATCAGCGTTTTTGCTTTCCTGGCTGTTCCTCAATTCCTCATAATTGCGTTACCTGCTGGTTTCAGAACAGCCATCTGTTCTGGAATCCACCACAGTCTGTCACTAACAACATTATCTGGATTCACTGCAGCTCTAATTGGGGAAAGAAGTTGTTTGCTCCTTCCAAAACAAGTCTCAGCAAGATTCAGGTTGTAGTATTATGTCAGGTCATTTCCCCTTCTTATTCGATACATTTCAAGATGTGGCCCAGCAGACAATAGCAATGCAATTAGAAATGTGCTTGTAGATGATCTAATGGGACAAGGTGGAGAAGGCATGCATGGAACATGCACATAAATGTGGTTTATAAATAAAATTTCCTCCTTACAAACATCATATTTTTATATAACAGGAACAAAAGCTGGGTGGTACTGTGGATAGCAGGATATTAGGGTGTGCCTCTTTCCCAATGCATGCTGGGATAAACTCCCCTTATTTTTAATATTTCTTACTTTATTGATGCAACTATTTAGAGGGTTTAGCTTATGCTGATTTCCAACACTCGTCCCTAGATGGGCTTTATTTTTTAAAAGGTAGAAAATTTAAAAACAAGAAAATGAAAATATAACAGCTATAAAATATTCAAAAACTACAAAAACAATTTGTGTATATTACGTAAATTAAGCACATTTCATCACAACATGATTACAGAGGAAGACGATTACACGGTTACTTCAGATATGACCGCGCAACCAATTTTGCGGTAGCCAGAACTTAGTCTTATTTTTGAAAGTATTAAAAATGTTCTGATAATTTCAGCTCATTTAGTAGTGTGTTCCTGAATTAGGCACCCTTAAAAGAAATGCTGGACTGGCCAAGCGATGCTCTGTACATTGAAATCTTGCTATTGCCACTGTTAGTGCTCCCAGTGGTTATACTAGACTGTTACTGTTTGCTCGCAAATGTGACATGGGAGTGCGCAGCAAGAGCATTTAGCTTCACAAAGGCAAATCTACAGACTGAATGAAAAAAAGGTTTTACATTCATTAGCAATTTGTTCATTATCAGAGGTCGCTTCCCCTACAACTCATTCACTATCTGCTTCATTTGGCCTTTTGGATTTAATTGCACTATGGCCTCTGTTATGACTGTGACATAGTGTTTCTCCTTTGCCACACAGTTCCACAGTCCTCTGAAGCATATTTGCATATTTATTTATTTTATTTATTTATTTATTTATTTGACAGGGACAATACACATTGATCAACATCACTATTATGTGATGTAAATGTGCCAGATTTAGCTAGATCGCTAATTTCCATCTGTTGTCCCTGGGCAGGCTGATGTTAACACATTAATAACAAGCAGACCAGACTAGAAGCCATGGTACAACATTAAAAGTGCATAAAAACAGACACACAGAGCTTTCAAGCAGGCATGAGCAACACAGAAGCAGGCACATGCAAAGGAACAATGGAGCACATAAGGCAAGCATATACAGCATAAAACAAGCACATACAGAAGGTATTAAAGCATAAAAAAGCACAAAACGTGATCACATGATGACATGCAGATACTCCACAATATTACACAACACACATGCAGTTTAGCAGTGACTTAACAGCCATAATATATATACATACATACATACATACACATATATACACACATATCCACACATACATATACATAGTATACACATATAAACAAAATTGAAAATACTGACGGCATATTTAGATATCATGTTGACATTGTTGATTACCCAATAACCAAATTTTTAAATTTTGGGTGAATGTGTCAATGTTTGTCAGGTCTCTCAAGTCTGCAGGCAGGGTGTTGCAAATATGTGATGCTTTAAAAGACAAGGCTGATTGGCTCAAAGCGCTTTTCCTTAATGCTATTATGCAATCCCCTCTTGTGGATGCCCTAGTGAACCTACTTGTAGTTTTTTTTTTCACAAACTCTGTCAGCACAGGAGGAGCGAGACCATTAAGGATTTTAAAAACTAAACGTGCGTCTGCAAATTTGACCAGATTTTCCCAATTTAGGAGGTCATACTTTGCTAAGATGTCACAGTGATGATGTCGGTTTGACCTTTTGTCTAGGACCTTTAGAGCGTGTTTGTCTCAATGGGTTTGAGAGTTGTCTTACTGTCAAACTAGTTGGACACAAACATGTAAGTGATGTGAGGGAGAATCATGGCATTCAAAAACAATTTTGCAGCCTCTGTCGTAAGATTGTCTCTAATAAATCTAAAATTAGCCAGGTTAAATTTCACCATGTTCACTATTTTCTTTGTATGTTTTTAAGAATGAAGTTGTGAATCAATTATGAGTCCCAGATATTTAAACTCATATACTACCTCAAGTTTCTGCCCTTGGACAAATACTTCGGGTTCAGTTACCAAATCCATCCTTTTTGTAAAAAACATGCAAACGGTTTTTTTAACGTTAAGACGTAAGCACGATTTGATCATGTCAATGCTCCTTCCTGTTTTTAAGAAAGGTTTTCAATGCAGGGACTGTTTGCTTCACTAATCGAGTTATGGAGTAGTTGTGTTTTTATTTGCATTTTGTTGCATTTAAAAAAAAATATTTATTAACAAGTTGGTGAATAGTGGGCAATATTTCGTCCCAGCATGTCCCAAATCATACAATTTGATTGCTTTGAAAGTATATCCTGGAATATTTATAACATTTATTTTAAACTTTTCTATCCTAAAGTGGTAAGCCATGATTGAAATGGTTATTACATTACCTGGCATTTAGTTCAGAAAAAGTGTACTTAAGTGTCTTTAATGGATTCCATCCATCCATTATCTATACCCACTTATTCCTGGTCAGGGTCACGGAGAGTGCTGGAGCCTATCCCAGCGTGCATTGGGTGAGAAGCAGGAATATAACCTGGACAGGCCAATCTATCGTAGGGCACAGATACCATTCACTCACACACCCATACCTATGGGTAGGGCTAATTTATATTCTCCTATCACCTGCATGCCTTTGGACTTACTTTTTCCTTAAGAAAAGTTCCTACAAAACTAGCGTGCGATTCGTGAAGCAAAAGTGTGGGGTTCGGGTCTTTATATTGTCATCAATCATCAAAAGTAGTCCACAAAAGTACCGCAGAAATCATAAAGTACCACACGGTACTGCAGGGCATAGTAAAGAAGTACCACAGAAAACACCCAAGCATGAAAGAATCATAAAATGTACACCATAATGTTCCAAAGTACCATAAAGCATACTAGAATGTTCTAGAAGGGTACTGCAAAGCACACAACAAAACATGGCATGAATCGTGTCAGAATGGCACAAAGGCATACTACATTACTCTAGTGTAACAAATAGCACCCCAAAACCCAAAAAACAGTGTAGCACAAAGATGATGTAGTGAGTTATTACATTACTGTGGCAAACACGCCTGCCACAGGCCACCAAAGTGGCTTTCCTAGGGGCCCTCCAGCACAGAGACACAGGGAGAAGATGTTCAAATAGCCCACATTTATTTACGAGGGTTTGGCAAGATGGTACAGCCAAATGAGCAGATGTAAAATACTATCATGACAGAGAGGCTCTCTTTTGTGGGTGGGGATGGCAGATTTAACCTGTGCGCAGTGATTACCTCACTACGCACAGGTGCAGCCACTCCTGTTCCTGGGTCCAATTAGCCTGGCCAATTATCTAATTCTTAACCAATTATCCAATTGGCCAGGTCTAATTAGCTTGACCCAGGGCAGGTGTGGCTGCTTAAACCAGCCATCCCCACACCACAATTACTCTCTGATTTTATTACATTATCCAAAATGGTCACCAGGCCTGTAATAAATGGTCAATAAAGGAATTTTATTACATTATGAGTGTTATGACCGCTAGTTATAAGATAAGATAAGATATACTTTTATTGAACCCAGTGGGGTAATTTGTCCTCTGCATTTGACCCATCCTTAGTTATCTAGGAGCAATGGGCAGCCACAGTGCAGCGCCCGGGGACCAACTCCAGTTCTGAGGCAGGTGCCTTGGTCAAGGGTACCTGCAGGAGTGCACCTTACAGTCACCAACGGGAAAATGAGACACGCGACAAAGGCCTTTAGGGATAATAGTTATTCATTAAAGCCGAAATGATGCTTACAGACACTATGGGATGTGTGGTATCAGTGTGTAAGCGGAGTGTTGAATGTGTCAATGTTATGATACTTACAGACACTATGGGATGTGTGGTATCAGTGTGTAAGCGGAGTGTTGAATGTGTCAATGTTATGATACTTACAGACACTATGGGATGTGTGGTATCAGTGTGTAAGCGGAGTATTGGATGTGTCAATGTTGGCTGTGTTGCAGCTGCAAAAACAAAAGACTGTCCGGCAAAGAAGGGTGAGGGAGAGCGCAGGACCCCCGGAGCTCTTTTTAACAATGAGGGGCTGCCTGTTAAGGGACCACACGCCCCCCCTAAACCTACACCAACCTGCTGAAAGACAGAAACATCAAGGAATGGCAGGTAGAACAGGGGCGCGTCAGGAGCCAAAATGCCATTACATTAGTTTCACAATTTTATTACATTACAGGAGTTTTATTACATTATCACAGACTTTTTACATTTGATTTTATTGCATTACATTAGACTTTTATTACATTATGGCAAGTTATTAAACTTTTGGCCTTTCATTTGGTTCCACTGTAAATGCATACTTGAGAACACATTTAAGAGCAAGTAAGGCAAAACAAATAAAAATAAATAAATAATCACTGTAGGGTGCACAACAATTTGCAGCAGTAATATTGGCCTCATTTAATGACAGTGATTACGTATGCATCAGCATCAGATGAATATGCATCAGTTAACAACAAACAAATCCCCTACGGATGGCACCATCATCACAAATGCTTTAAGAAATCATTAAATTCTTTATATGCAATATTAAAATTGTATCTGACATTTCCACTTGCAAGTTAACTCTTCTTTATTCAACAGACTGGCTTGGTTCATCCGATGTGAAACTTGCCACTGGCTCTGATTGCATTGTACCATCTCCATGAATCTTAAGTGACTGCTGCCACTTTTGAGTACCCTAGACCCCTTTGGCTTCATGTGAATTAATACAATACCTGGCCAAACGTATATGACACCTGACATCCAACATCTCGTCGAAAATTATGGGCATTAATATGGAGTTGGTCCACCCTTTGCTGCTATAACAACCTCTTATCTTCTGGGAAGGCTATACTAGATGTTGGAGCATTGCTGCAGGGGTTTGCTTCTGTTCAGCCAGAAGAGCATCAGTGAGGTCAGGGACTGATTGGCCGATTAGGCCTGGCTCGCAGTTGGCTTTCCAGTTGGTCCCAAAGGTGTTGGATGGGGTTAAGGTCAGGGCTTTCTGCAGGCCAGTCAATTGCTTTCGCACCGATCTTGACAAAACAATTTCACAATCCTGTGTGCCCGGAGGCATTGTCATACTGGAACAGGAAAGGGCCTGCCCCAAACTATTGGAGAAGCGTATAATCTAGAATGTGTTTTTATGCTGTAACATTAATATGTGCCTTCACTGGAACTGAGGGGCCTAACCAAAACCATAAAAAAACATTCCCAGACCAAGGGGTGTCCGGAGACTTTTGGTCATATAGTGTCCCAGCATGTGAAGACTTTCTGGTTATTTCCCTTGGAACATAAACCCTACATACCTTGGCTTGCTGTTTGGTGTTCCAGTATATAATAATGTGAGCTTGTGTGTTTCAGGTGTGGTTGGAAAGGAATGGCACAGAAAACAAACTGCTCTTTTCAGTGTTTTGTTGATCAAATTCTTCAGTATCATTTGGTCAGTAAAAGCCATGGGGGTCATGGGTAATTATTTCTGCCTCGCAAGAAGCTGGAATTGCTCTTTAAATCATTTAAGCAGAGCCTGAGTATTTAAATAATATAAATACATAAAAACAGACACTCCTTGTACCATAAACAGCAAAGTAGCTTGGAGATTCTTATGCCTTCAGATGAAAGAGAGGAGTGGACATAAACCAGGCCCTGATCTTTGTGGATTTAATGAGAAATGCCTCAGGCCTGTAACATCTGTAGTCTCCATAATCTAATACAACCGGTGGTCATATCCTTCACTAAGGAAACAGAACCTCCCCAACACAAATTACATCAGCAGTTTCAAAAGATATAAAAGATTTTCCAGAGTCACATAGAAAGTTAGTTTGTGTCTCTTAGGGAATCATTCTGTGTCAATATGCGTCCTGACAAAACAAAAACAATACAGTCAAAATGAAAAATGTGTTATATACACTGTTCCTACTTTTGAGAAAAAAATAATTTCACAGGAGTCGTTTGCTTGTGTCAGCACTGAATTGCTGCATACTTAGGCTGCTGTTTTGAGCTGAAAAATGGCACCCTATGCTCTAATATACTGCTATGTATTTATGCTTAAACTAGACTTCAGAACCAATGAGGAAGCTGTGCTGTTTGATAGTGCTATAAAGATAGTAAAAATATCCCTTGTGTCACATATAGAAACATTATATACATATAATACATTTATTGATCTCATGCATCATTACTTTAATTTAGTTCATTTAAATAATGTTTGATTTCTCCTGACAGTTGACTTTTTTCTTGACTCTTACTAATTATCCTTATCTTAAATGTATCTGCAGCAATCATTTGGGTTGCACCAGGCACCTTCTTTGACACTGTCTATGTGCTGCCATTGGCCAGAGTCACAGCTTGGTTGCTATCTTACCTCTAGTTATGATTTGCCAAGGTTGAGACTCAGTCATCTCATTTTAAGGGTCCTAGAATCTATCAATGGGGAAAGGAGCACCTCAGCCCTGAGGAGTGAGAGGATGTGATGAAGAGTCACAGCTAGGCAGGTGGATGAATCAAACCTTCTGAGGGTGGGATGAAACGTGTCAGAGAGAGAATGTCTCTTCTGACAGCCCACTGATCCCACACCAAACGAGTGCCTCCCTGTGCACAAAGTTCCGACGTGACAATGCCAGCATTCAGCCCGTTGCCGTGGCGCAGAAACTGATATCTCATCTCCTTGTAGTAATAACATACTGGTAAGAATATGACAAAAATAAACCTGTCCTTTTATTACAGCAGTTGGAACTTTGACTGATGTTTCTTTGCAAGATGACAGACTCCAAACAGCTCTGTGAAATGAGAAAGACGAAGGTGCGGGTCTGGGCTTCTCAGTGCTCATTAAGCCACTTGGGTCCGGAAATCGGGTCAGGACACGCTACCCTCCTGGAAAACCCAAGCAGCCTTAAGGAATGACGTGTGCACCCTGGCTAGAATAAAAACAAGTGCATCAGACAGCAGAGGAAGAATCGCCCAGAGCAGTGCAGACATCATAAAACTGAATGTAGTAAAAAATATATGTATATATATAAAATGAACTATAAATAAATCAGCTGGAAGCAAACACTGTCGGTCTTTAGCTCAGAGGGGCAGTTTGAGGCATTTACACACTCTTCAGCCATCTTTCCAGCTGCTTGAGGGAAACGATGTCTGCTTTCTGTCCAAAAAAAGCAAGAGAATGTGCCGACTCGAGCTGAACTTAAAGTGATGACTCCGGAGAGCCTGCAGGTGACTCTGGAAACAGATCGGACAGGTCCTCAGACCAACAGGCACGGTTATGAAAACAGTCACAGGAGAAAAAAAAACAAAAAAACTAAATTCAGCATTGCAGACATTACAGTTAAGGAAAAAAACTAAACCAAGAGGGGGAAAAAAAAAAAAAAAATTAACACATTATTTGTACATTACATTTTAAACCTTTAGGTTAATGTAGTATGTATCTTAAATACATTTACATGTTGTCACAAAAGATGTTATCACACAAAATAATATGGGTTATAGGTAGGGTTTGGGATAGGATAAAAGTTGTACATATGATTTGGGTGTCTGAGGTAGAATTCTGATAAGGCTTAGGGTTAAAATATTATTATGGCACTAGGTTTTACAGTCTTGCTATGGTTAACCAATAAACCTTTAATTTGTAATAAAAGTATTGCTTTTTAACAACATGTTAATACGTAGTACATAGCACAGTAGTTCCAGTGGACTAAATTTTTAGCATTATCAAGAGGATTAAAATATTATCTTGAAAAGATGTGACTAATGCCTGAACTAAGCACCAGCAAGTCTCATGTGGATTTTATCATGGTAGAATCATCAGAATGATTAAAAAATATATAATTTATAGATTTATTACTGCGTATGATTAAAATATTGCTGCTCCATGAGCCAAGTAAACACACACCTTCTGCAACTCTGTTGGAGTTCTGAGCCATAGCAATGTTAATACCCTCAGCACAAAATAAAAGTCAGATATGTAATTAATTGATTTTATACCTCCTAGCACTGTTTCAGATGAAGCTCATCTTCAAGCCACAACATACTGGGAAAGGAAATTTAGCTGCAAATCTTTC
Organism: Anguilla anguilla; assembly: GCF_013347855.1. Lineage (NCBI taxonomy): Eukaryota > Metazoa > Chordata > Actinopteri > Anguilliformes > Anguillidae > Anguilla > Anguilla anguilla. The sequence continues at coordinate 5,082,274 of NC_049212.1, forward strand.
TTTCTACCTCTTCAGTGAAAGGCTATGTGATTAAGTTTGGACAGGCTATTAGATAAAAGAGTTAGCAACTACAGCATTGTGGCTACATGTATAGTCTTATGATTATTTTGCACTTACAGTAATGAAGCAAATAATCTTTGCAGCAAAAAGCCGCACTTAATTAAAGTCTATAATCAAGTGCAATTTTGTTTGTTTGAGCGGCCCGTCCTTTTCGAACCCCACATCTTCCCATCATTAGGATACTTTTCCCCTTAACGATGATGCATAAAGCAAATAATCTTAAATAAACTTACATGATTAGCAAGCACAGAGGTTGATTAGCATTAAGCCTAGATTCATTGAAAAGCTTTAATCTTCTGAGTGCAAATGAGTTATTTAGTGATTAACATAAAACAACTCCAGTACTTGCAGGAAGCAAAACAACCTATACAAGCAAGAGCAAGGGAAACAAAGTTCCATTACTTGCACAAGCTCACGATTAGCACCGGCTTGGTTATATACATTCAAATATAGTGCACTCCATAATGTTTGGGACAAACATAGTTTTTCTTGATGTTACTCTGTACTCTATAATCTTGTATTTGTAATCAAACAATTCCGATGAGGTTAAAATGCAGATTCTCAACTTTGATTTCAGGGTATTTTTATACATTTTGACTTGACCACGTCAGAATGACAGACCTGAGAGGCTGAGAAATAAGTAAATAAATAAATGTATAAAATGTATGTATAAGAAGTGGTGTAATTTCTACACGGCATATAAATAAATGTATAAAAATAACATTTAATGAAAACAGAGCATCTGAACATTAACCAAATTGTTTGATTACAAAATTGAGGAGAACAGCGCCAAATAAAGAAAAATATGTTTTTGTCCCAAACTTTATGGAGGGTACTGTATACTGTATATACTGTATCATTTGGCTGCATCATTGCTGGGCTGTATCACTAACGAGCTACGAATGAGAGCTTGGAGCTGACATTATCTATGGGGGAAGCTGGGTTTAAGTCCACAGGGCTTCATTGAGTCCTCACTGTGACTGTCCCATGCAACAATTTTCCCCGAACAAACAAAACTGCCACACTGTGAGACCCAAGAGTTGAGTTTCACTCAAAGGGTTAGAGGTAACCAAATACCTGGAACCTTTTGGTCAGGGCAACATATATCTTTGCAAGCATTCTCTGGTCTGTAACTTACGAAATGAATTATGCATTCCATTTCTAAGGTAAGACTATTTCATTCATTTACTAAGATTGGCATTTAGGTTTGACAGCACAGCTGTCATCAGTAAGGAGTACATTTTAGCTGTTCTTAGCGCTAGCCCTCCCCTGTAGTACTGTGTGGCCTGCAGGGTGTGAGATATAATCACTGGCTCACATGAGACCAGGGGAGACGGCACACACTCACTCCAAACAGGAAACTTCCTTCAGCATTTAAAACAGGCCAGTGACTGAGATTTGGTCCCGCTACATAAGGACAGTAAAATAAGAGGCAGTGCAGAGGTCTCTGCAGAGCTACAAGAAGAAAGCCTTTCTTATTCAAGCGAGACTAATTGGGACCAGATGATATGGTTCATAATATTGTTACGGTTCATACTTTTGTTAGTCCCAATATCCAAACGCGGCTTCCCATTAAATGTGTCAAACTGGCAGCAGATTGCCAGGTAATGCCTGTCAAACTGGTTATGGTGACGATAAAAAATAATTCAATTTTTTTCTCCTTTCATTCCAGAAGATAAACTCCTACTAATTGTTCTCTTTGGATTAATATCCGAACAGAAATAGGGGATGTTGTCCTGCTCTAGTAACCGCCTATCCCCTCCAAAAAAAACGAATGAATAAATACATTAAAAAAATACAAGAAAGAACCTTGTCACATAGCTCTGAATGGGATGCAGTAGAAAATTCCAGAGTTAAATCTAAATTATTCATTACTATGGAGATTTAATTTGGGGAACAAAAACAACGGAACCATTTGAAAATCTCTATTACTGGCTTGTTTTGCAAATGTTCAGTTTGATCCGAAGCCTGTTTATTTGTCTTGCTGTCTCTAAAGAGCTCTATTCCTTTTGATACTGATACTGAAACCTTGCTGTAGGGGAAATGTGTGCCGGAAAGCAAAAATGAAGAGGGAAGGAGGGAGGGGATGGGTACACTCTCCTCCGTGTCTGTGGTGCGCACAGAGCCTTAATCACAAGCGGATGTTTTAGTGAGCGATGAAGGTCACGCCTCAGTCACAAAGTAGCCTGCTTTATGCATCTGTACCACTGGGCTTTCCCAAAATGGCCACCAAGACATCTTGTTCACCATTCTCTGTCTACCACCAAGCCGACCCACAGCTACAACACGCCCCCGATTCTGCCAAACTGCAAGGTTTTGGTGAGTCCTCAAACTATCAAAATACCAAAATAAGCTCTGAGGAAAGGCAGCTCTGGCTGAATTCACCAGATCACCTTGGGGCTCGGGGCCTGAGGATCGAATGCAGTCAGACACAGCTCTTTGATCACTGAGGAGGAAAAAAAAAAACATAAACAGTTAGGTCTGCAGCTTCACAGTGTGGGTATACCCCACACTAGTGCCAGAATGATAAGGGGAAGCAATGCCTATTGCAATCACATTTTATTGTTTTATGAATGGTGTAGTTTGACTCATATGCACCAAAATATTACAAAAGGAGTCTGGTCCCTAAGAAGCAGCTGAAGAAAGCTGCTCAAAGATGGCTTCCAAGGGGCTGTACTCAAACAGTGATCGCACATGGATAGGCTGTATCATGTGACCTTAGTTTGGATGAATGTTAGTATGGTGTATTTAGGCTTAATACAAAAAAAGAGAAAAGTTTACTCATTTGAGTTTGATGAGTTTACTCATTAATAATGCCTTTTAATTAATGTCTTTGAACCTTTATCAGTTCATCAGTCAATAAGGAGCTGATTTGATGCAATCTATGATCAGATGTGCATGTGTGGCCAAGAGTTGATGCAGTAGAGATGCAATAAGGATTTGTTTATTTCCTGTGTGTATTATCATTTATTTTACAAAATACAATTGTCTTGGATGACAAAACATGTTGCAGTGGAAATATTTTCGAAGGTATCATTTATCTTATTTTTATTGAATCTCCCATGTAGTGTAGGTTTCAGAATCATAGAATATATGGTTCTTGAGATTTAGACCAGGGACTCAAGTCCTCTACAGGGGGACAACAAAGAATTTCCTGGTTTTATTAGGCTATATAAACCATAGTTCCGCACATCCATCATCTACTCCGCTTATTCCTTGTCAGGATTGTGGGGGTCGGGGGGGTGGGGGGGGGGGGGGCTATGCATGGGATATGGGGGACATGGGGCAAGAGACAGGAACACAGGTTGCCAATCCATCGCAGGTCACACACCATTCACTCAAACACTCATATTTATGGGCAATATAGGCTCAGTTAGACAAACCTATGCAGAGGAAACTGGAGTACCTGGAGGAAACCCATAGGGAGAGCATGCACACTTCACACAAAAAAGGTCCCAACTGAAATTTTAACTAATAATACCAATGTTTAGGTTACAGTCGTAGACAGAGTTACCTGCACTGAGGCATACTTAGATAGGCAGCTCAAAGCAGCTGAAGATGGGGTCGAGTGTAGATAGGAGAAGTGGAGGAATAGAGAAAAAAGGGGGCATCTCCAAGGCCCAGCTGATACAAGATGTGTGCGATTCAAAACTGTGAAATACAGCTTTGAACAGCCAATGAAATAATACAGAACACCTCTTTCATTGTTTACTATGAGAAAGCATTTGGGCGCATGCTATGTACTAAGAGGTTGCTGTCAGAGGCGAGAGGTCTGGAGGTCCAGAAGGGAAGTGCCGGAAAGTTAAAGCAAAGGAACAGAGGAGCATTTGGGGAGTTACACTAAAATAAACCTTTTTTTTTAATACCCTGAAAGACAGGACTGCAGAAAAACAGACCAACAGCTGCCCTACAATATGTGATAAAAGTTGCTTTCAAACATAATAACTGACTTGATTGTGATTATATCCAGGCTACTTGGAAGCCTTTGTGTGGCGGTGCTTTTCCATTCTTTCGTGTGATTATCCTGAAAGCTGTCCCTCATCTCACCCACACACACAAGGCCACCCCGACCCGTCATGAAGCAAAGTGATTGATGAATTGCCGGTTATTGCGCTCCTCGCTCTCTTTCGGATTTACATGCGGCGAAACGGCCATTACCGGGAACGGAATGGAAGATTATTGCTTTGACATTTACGTCAAAATGGCCCACTTCATAATGATGCCATTCGCACCGCCATTAATGCACTGCTAATGCTACGTTCCGCTGATTCTTTGACACGTTGCATTCCGACTGTGCAAAAACTCAGTTTACTACAGTACTGAAAGTATAATATTCTTTCTTGAACTAGGGTTTTCTGAAATGTAACAGGAACACTAAGTGGCTACTGTATTAGTTTCACTAATTTAGTATCGGGTAAGACCCATTTTTGCCTCCAGAACAGCCAGAATTATTTGCAGCATGGACTCAACAATGTGCTGGAAATATTTCTTAGTGATTTTGGTCCATATGAACTCGACAGCATCACGCAGTTTCCTGGAGATTTATTGGCCACGCATCCATGTTATGAAACTCACTCTCCACCTTATCCCAAAGGTGCTATATTGGCTTGCTATCTGGGGACTGTGCAGGACATTGCGTTATTTTTATTTATTTTTATTCATTTTATTTAACCATGATAAAGTCAAAATCGTTTTAATAGGGGTCCCCCGATCGATCGGCCGTGGATCAGAACCGGCCGGTTTATTTTTATAATAACCCAAGATTACTGACCAGCAGGTTTATTTGTATTTTGGCTGATCTGTATTCCGGGTTTATGATGTAAGAAAGGTGAGCAGAGTCTATGCGCAAGCTTTATTGGAATACTGCTGCTATACATTTCCCAAAATGTCAACCGTCTGGAAACAATACAAAGCTTGCAAGCTCGAAACTTGCAGAATTGACCGTAAGCCATACTATTCTGTGCCCACATTAATTTAGCTCTTCGTCTGCGTATTCCAGTTCAAATAAATGTTTTCAAAGTGAAGTCAGAGGCTGGACAACATCCTCATAATATTGTCTGACCCGCAACAAATCACAACATAGTGGTAAATCTTCTATAGTAGCGCTAATAGCTTTCTCACAAATAACACTAGAAATGTGGCGTTAATGAAAAAACAAATATAAGAAATAAGCATTTTTTCAACATTCCCCAGGGAAATATAGCTACACGTGCATTTACTTGACTTTAATGGACCTATCTTTGAAACATGGCCGTGGTTTCCAGGGAACACAATTCCACTACTCCTAAATTCAATTCTGTTCAATCTTATTTGTAAAGCACTATTTTCAGAGGCTCTGTAACCAAGACACTTTACTTGAAACTAGGAAAAAGAAAAAAACAGCAAGTGAGGCACCAGGAGAAAGCCATTCTTTACTGACCAGCCCATTGTCAGTAAAATTAAAATTAGGCTAAATTGTAAAAGGGAGGCATCGGAGAATATAGAGGAGAAACATTCGTAGTGAATGGAGAGACTCTTCAGTAAGGAGTCACGTTGTTTCTGACTGGCCAGTGACAGTGTAGGTGGCAGTGCAGCACAGTGGGTAAGGAACCGGGCTTGTAACTGAAAGGTCATAGGTTCGATTCCTGGGTAGGACACTGCCATTGTGCCCTTGAAAAAGTTACTTAGCCTGCATTGCTTCAGTAATACATCCAGCTGTATAAATGGATACAATGTAAAACAAAAGAAATGCTATGTAAAAAGTTGTGAAAGTAGCTCTGGATAAGAGCGTCTGCTAAATGCCTGTAATGTAAGATGTTGATGGCTGTGGGTATCATGGCTTCATTGGGGAGTCACGTTGTTTCTGATGTTGATGGGCTGCTGGGTATCATGGCTTCAGTGGGGAGTCACGTTGTTTCTGATGTTGATGGGCTGCTGGGTATCATGGCTTCAGTGGGGAGTCACATTGTTTTTGATGTTGATGGGCTGCTGGGTATCATGGCTTCAGTGGGGAGTCACGTTGTTTCTGATGTTGATGGGCTGCTGGGTAGCATGGCTTCACTGGGGAGTCACGTTGTTGCCGATGGTGATGTGCTGCTGGGTAGCATGGATTTAGTGGGGAGTCATGTTGTTTGTGATGGTGATGTGCTGCTGGGAAGCATGGCTAGTCCCACACATTTTACTGTTGTTGTACATTCCCACAGCTGCCCAAATCCTGTGAAGGCTTCAGGACCACGGACAGCAGGGGCCTCCCCTGTCTACTGCCCTTATCAGGACTGTTCTAAAGGCACAATGCATTCATTCAGTCTGCTTTTGGGCTGTGCTATAGGCACAATGCATTCATTCAGTCTGCTTTTGGGCTGTGCTATATGCACAATGCATCCATTCAGTCTGCTTTTGGGCTGTGCTATAGGAACAATGCATCCATTCAGTCTGCTTTTGGGCTGTGCTATAGGAACAATGGATTCATTCAGTCTGCTTTTGGGCTGTGCTAAACACAAATATTAACCTCAAATTCAGTACATTTCCTGGACGTGTAGGTATATGTGCTATTTTCCACATGTTAAATGTAATTTAGTAATTGATGTCTAAGCATCATTGATATACTGCTAATTTCCTTGCCACTGAATTTGACCAAGGGCACTTAGCCTGGAGTCAGAGCTAAACTATAGCACTCATCCCATTATGAGTTCTTCCATTCATTTCATTGAGTTTTAATGCTGGCCGAGGGTCTTTTGTGCTGATGTAGACTCAGTTTGAAATATAACAGATTTCCGCACTGTTCCATGACGGATGGAGACATTTTCACATATTTGCTGCATCATCAATCAAGCCAAGATGGAAGGTTGGAAACAATTATAAAATGTAAATGGTGCAATTTTCTGTCACGCGCAGCGTCTATTAATGAGCTGTTGATTAACGGTTCCCACGGTCCGCTGCTCTCTAAATGCTCCAGCGAGGCCCATCCAGGCCTAATAGCGAGGGTATCCAGACTCATTGTAGCTTCAAAGACATTACTGTACACTACATATTAGGTTACATTACATTTATGTAAAACGCAAACCGTAGGTCACTGGAACAACTACAGAACACAGGTCAGATGAGGTACAAAGTGTAGTTACCCATAGCTGAGGTTTTCAAACTGTGAGGCGAACCTCCCCTGGGAGCCACAAGGGAGGCACGGAGACGTGAGGGTGAATAGACGTGATCACTACAGAATGATTTAACCAATGAGCAAGCAAAACCCTGGGGAATCCACATTTTCTCAGACATTTTGTTTAGTTCTCAGCTGGCGATTGGGTGATGAAGGAAATACAATGCACTCACTGCTGTGTTGGACTGCACAAACTGTATGATTAGCTGAACTGACAACACCCTGGCTTGTATGCTGGAATGAACCAGTGACCAGAAAGGCAAGGACTGCTGTTACTTTGTGTGCAACTGGGACCACGCAAACAGCACTGCGTGGGACAGATGCAGATTTTTTTCAGCTCTCCTCCTCAGTCAGGTCACAGAATGTATGTCAGCGCTTAAATATCTGGATTTAAAACTTCTGCACCTGCTGTGTGGGGTCACATAATACATTGTGGCTACAAGTTGACAAAAGTAATAATAATCAAATAGACGTATGACCAAAGAAATCACAGAAATATAACACATCTTTTTCTGTCTTACCAAACAGGCTAATCCTTCTCTCTTCGAATCATCTCTGCTAATAGCCTCCTTAATTCACAGGAGCACCAATCGCTTAATTATAGCCACTTTTATATTAGGCCTGATATTGATACATATGTAGGTATAACCAGTGTAATTAGTCAATTACCTTTTATGAAAATGTACTTTTTTTTGTTGCAAATATTCACATGGATGTCGTTATTGGTGCTTTGTGCCACGCACAATCATTTTAACAACAGGCATCTAATTAAAATTAAAAGATTGTTCAAGTTCATGTAACGTTTATTGTCATTCTTCTCATTAGACAGGATACAGTACCCCCGGTATTATAGCTAGCTTGATCTACGGTAAGTCCCAATTCAGAACAGCGAAAGACAGGATTTTTTTCTTTTGTGTTTTCTTCTTTTTGACAGGCACAGGATTGTTAGATCGCTGGCTCTGCCTATGGGCCTCTGTTGGACTACCAACTGGTTCTATCACTACACAGGCACCTGCTTCCTGAGTGACTTACTGTATAAGGACCCCAATCACTGCACAGACACCTGCTGCCTGAGTGACTTACTGTATAAGGACCCCAAACGCTGCACAGACACCTACTGCCCGATTGACTTATACGGACCCCGGCGGCTGCACAGACACCCAAAACCCCCAGGAGCTGAACTGAGATCAGTCGGTTTGCTTCTGTGACAGTCTTTTCAGCTGAGATGCATGGGATTGAGCTCAAAATGGCATCCAAGCTGGAATACCACTACAGCTTCAAAACAAACTGAGCTATTTTAGAGTACAAAAACATTTATATGGACAAACAAGCTATAAAACTGCAAGTATTGGACATACTGGAAGTGAATGCAAGACAGGTACACTACATATGGACATTTAAATCTTTCTGAAATACCCTTGCTGAAAGGGTATACTGTTTGTTCATCCAAAGATATACAAGACAGGATAACTGTAGTCAGCAACTGATGATGTGGTGTTGGGTATAATAAGTGGTCGAGGGATGAGGAGGCTCCTTTTGTTTTATTACCCTTTCTGAGAGCTGACATGGGAAAAAAGTGGCTTTGTTGGGTAGAGACAAGTTTAATCAAGGCTCTGAGTGTGAACGTGCAGTGTATTTATCAGTTATGTTTTAATATTTTTTGGACCTTTGCTTTATCCCCATTCTTTGGGTGCTGCTTACCTCTAGGGTACCCTGGATATGGAGTTACGGTAAATGCATTGCATTACAGCAGAGTACATTTTTTGCATTTGTTGACTAGGCCTGCTCCAGTGGGTAAATTCTGAAAACCAGATTTATTAGATGATTACCACTAAAATACTGGCCATACCAAGGTGGAATACAGATCTGTACTCATGAGGCATGTTTATTTGTTCTTGTTTTTTTACTGTGAGCAATAATTCACTGCACAAATGTCTTTAAAATAATAAATGAGGGATGAGGTCGTAAAACTATTGAAGATCACAGATGACCCTTCACCTTGTCGGCCAAATTAAAGTCAGGACCATATTGCACCAGTGAAATGTTGCGCATTCAGTGCCATAGTCGGCAGTGCTGTCCAATTTAGAGATTTGTATGTACTTTTGTGTCAGAATTATATACAACATGGCTCCCATATTTCTTCAGAGAAAACCCTGTGGTGGTAGGCAAGCTCTTACATATTTTATTAACCTGCAGTTGATCCGTTACAGTATTACTATGTGAATTCTGTTATGAAGGCCAGTATGCAATCTCTAATATAGCACCATTGTCCCTGCATATAGCAGTCTCCCCAACTGTAGCTGATGGGCCAGTTTTCTCACCAGGTGAGAAACTTTCACAAAATCTCTCACAAAACTTTTTAGGCTGATTTCTCAAAACCACTTCTCTCAAACACACATGTTTTAAAACAAGCCATATCTCCAATTTGAGTTAATTTCAGCAAGTGAAACCTCATTTTGTAGCGCTGATATTGTAGTTTCACAGTATGTGAAAAAAGTAAAACATTTCAGTGATTTCCCCCCATTTCACCGTGTTCGTCACATATTGAGCAAATGACACACAGTGTTGTCAGAAGATATTATTATATCTGATGCAATGTTCTTTCCAAGTCCTCTGTTTTATATTTAAATTGGACTGTGTTGTATGATGTCACTGAGGAGCAGATTGTGAGATGAAGCACAACAGAACAGCCTCTATATCAAGCTGTGAAATGAAGGTATCAGTATATAACAACATTGCCGTTTTATTCCTTATTATTTTCACTGACACAGTTTGATGAGACAGATGAAGTTCTTTTGTCTACTCGGTAAATCTCCGCACATTTGGGTTATTCTTCTGATATAGCCCTACAGAATGTCTTACAATAACAGCGCGGAGGCAAACTGTCACCACGAATCTATCTCAAAGCCTGATGATGTTGGAGCGCAGCATTTAATTAACCGAAGCCTTCTGGGGTCAATCTAATCTGCTTGGAAGGCAACGGTGGCAGCAGCTCCCACACAGCAGGCACCTGAGTCTGCCGCTCTCTGGGTATTCTGTGGCGTTCGCCTGGCTTGCTCCTCTTCCTGGTTTTGCTGACTGCGGGTCTCTGGTCGCCAGACTCAGCCCTTGTGAGGGTGCTTCTATCCTGGCTGCTCCTCTCCGCTGATCCCTTTCAGGTCCAGCTGGCCACACGGGCCATCGTCCCTCCCTTCTGACTCACCCGATCGCAGCTGCACAAAGAACGTGGTCTCCGGGTCACCCTCCTGTCCGTCAGCACGCACTCCCTCCCTGTTGCCAGTGGTCATCCTGCTCCAGGGATCTGCCCCCAAACCCATTTCTGAGCTCACCGTGGCTTTAAGGAGGGGTTTGTTCAGGTTTACCCAGGGAAATGGTGTTCACTGCTCTGGTTAGAAGGTGTACTGTTCTACAGGTGCCACCCTTGTGGATGTGCAGGTGTCTCTGTGCACGAACGCTGTCAGGACCGACCCCCTCGCATGTGCGGTTGCTGCTCCAGGGGACCACGCATGCTGTCCTGCATTATGCTCAGTGATGTGAGCCTCTCTGCCGAACTTCGCCCCAGGAAAGCCATCCAGCCTGCTGCAGTCTGCTCCCATGGTAACAAGCATCTAAGGCCTGCCCAGGTTACCAGTTTCAGTCCTACGTTTCTGAGTCTCAAAGAAAATGCCGTTAATGTGCAAGGACCGCCCACCCGAGATCAGTGTGCCCAGGCCACTCCCACAGCGTAGCTCACATGACCCTTCAGAGTGCTCCTAATAGGTCAGGCTTCTCAGTAATATTCCAGCATGGTCTTACATATGGGCTTCATATCCAGACCAGCCCTTTGCTGATAATTTCTCTAGGAGTTTGTCTTTGGGTTTTAGGTGCCCTGCGATAGATTGCCAGCTTGTAGGGTGTATTCCTGCCTCTTGCACAATGCACACTGGAATAGGCTCCATTACCCCCTGTGACCCTGCCCAGGATAAGCAGGTAATGGATGGATGGATGGATTGGTGTTAGGTGAATTACGATAAGCATCAGTGTCATGTAAATTAAGGCAAGTATTAGTGTTAGTTAAATTAAGGTATGGTGCAAAGTAAATTAAGGTAAGTTTAAAAGTTAGTATTCAAACTTTTCACTTTACACTCAAGACTTTGTGCCACATCAACAGATTGATTCCCTCATAGTCCTCTTCACAATGCTGTGTCTTCACACCATGCTATTTGCTTAATTAAAATGACTGGCCAAAGCGCCTGGCTTGCAAAAGCTGACATTACAAGTGCATTTACAATTATGCCGCTGGATCCCTCTTGGTGTCCCCTGTTTGTCGAACGCAATTCAGAAATTTTATTTCACTCTTAGGCTCATCATTACATTACATTACATTACAGGCATTTAACAGACGCTCTTATCCAGATCGACGTACAACAAGTGCATTAGTTCAAGGTGCAGAGGTGCAAGAAGCAGCCTTCATCTGTTTAATTGCCTACTGCTTTAATTGCCTGATGGAGAGACTCTATCCTGGATCCATATTTTGTGTGCTCTCCTTCCTTTTGCATTACCTCAACTGTTTTCTCTTAACCCCTCCCCCCACCGCCATGTTCTGACCAGCTCTTCTCACATTCTGTTGAAATAAACAGTTTCTTTCTTATCTGGAGATTGTCCTTTGAGAGGAAAACTCAGTAGGCCCAATATCTGGTTCAGATTTCTAGCCAATACCTTGGACAGCATGGCTATGCATGTTTCTCTTCCCCGAGATAAGCTGCAGGAAGATTCACACAAGGTTTTCTTTCCAGACATTAACTTAACCGTTTGCAGTCTTCCATCAGACACTGGGCTGATGCCCGCTCACACGTGCCACCCAGACCCCACTTGAGATGCCACCTGGAACCCGCTTCACAATTCCGTCCACGCTTCGCTTGCCATGCGGGCCGTGCCTGACGCCGTGCCCCCGTGGTCGCTCGGCAACGGTGGTTTCGCGGCCACATGGGGTCATTTCACTTATGTTTGTTAAGCGGCTGTTGTGAAAGAAAATATTATTAATTATTGCCCTCTACAAGTGCTGGCCAGCTAAATCATTTTCCAAGTTCAACAATGTAAAAAAGGGGGAAAACAACAAGAGAGACAAGAGATTGTATTTCAGTTTACGGATATGTACAGCATTCTCTACACCATCTTGCACACTAATACTTTGCCCTGCATGTTAGCATCAGTGAAGCTTATATTCTTTCCTCATTATTTTGTGCACATGACCACCACATCTAGCAAGCTGTCAAACTGAACACAGCAGTGGAACAGAACCATTATGCCCAACTCTCTAAACACGGTGAAGCGGTTAAAGGCATACTGTGAGAACCTAAACACTTAGTGTAAAATGTGTAGCTATGTTCACAGTGAGTCATTTTGGGTCAGGAAAACATCATAGAATCAGATAACAGCTGTTTTCACCTAAACAAAATGAAAAGGCAACAAGCCACAAAATGAAGAATTTCAATTCTAAAATATGATTTCCAAGGTTAATACCTAGAGATGGCTGAGATGGATGATTGAGATGGCTGGCGTAGATACACGCCCACACACACACACACACACACAGTAGAAAAGGCAATTATGCTTTTTGAAAAACACTGATAAATATCTATTGGATAAAACCTGGCCCTTGAGGCCAGTAGTATTTCTGGTTTTCTTTCTTGTTGAGTAATTGATTAATGGCATTGATTGGCCAGAGGTTTGACTCACCTGGTGAGTCAATGAACATCAACACATTTATTGGTGAACAATGCTAAAAATGGTTTAAATTGACCTGTGCAGTCAGAAGCCAACTGTAACTGCCCTTAGCTCCCATTTTAGGGGTTTAGGGTTCCACATTTTAGAGCCATCTTGTTTGCTTTGACCTTGCTGGTCACCCCATTGGTGAAGGCTTTGTGGTCTTTACACCAGGTCATGTTTCTGCATTAGAGCTATTGAGTCAGTCCTGTGGCAATATTTGAGGATGTCGTTTTTGGATCTTTTGCAGTTGTTAAGTATCCACCTGTCCTGTCCGTGAGCTTAAACTTACAACCGCTTTTCCTCTTTGCCAATGCAGTTTGTTTGTGTTTGGAATATCTTGTCATGTTTTCCACATTCAATCATTTTGCAGTTTTTCTGACAGATGTACCAACAATTTGGGCACCACATATTTTGCCTCTTTAGAACTCTGTTAGTTGCCTCCTGTTGCTTTGGAAACTGAAATATCAAAGGGCTGATTATCAGCCCTCCCCCTTTTGTAGCGGACACATGCTGCTAATTGCCATTCAACACCATGACTCACCTGTGTGGCTGCCTTTGTCATGGTGATTTCTCATGTGGTGTTTCCATTATTATTTTGTCAGACTCTGACATCTTGAACATCAGAATCAGAGATATAAGCTCTTATGAAGTGTTATAAAACTGCAATTGTCTTCCTGGGACTGTCAGGAATTCCTCCCAATAACAGAAATCATGCACTGCATTTGCTCATCATTGCTCAGCTTGCATGGTCCTAAGACCCCCCCAGTTCTGCTGATTTTGGAGAAACAGAAGACGATGTGGCAGAATTATGCAGAACTGCCTGACATAATTTCAGTCTGGCAGGCCCCCCTTTTCTGTGTTTCTATAGAAACCGTTAATGTATCCCTGCCTCCGTGTGCGTGTGTTTGTGTGTGCACGTCTGCGTGTGTGTGCACTTGTTTTTTATGTCATGCTGGGGACGAAGACCTGTTTGCACACTCATGTGATGGGGACCAAAAATATTGTGGGGACCTAAAACTGCGTCCCCACGAAACTGGCCATTATGCTAGCTCAAAAAATCTCAGTAGTCCCCATGATTGACCAGTTCCCAATTTTGGAATGTGAGTGTGTAAACCGAATTTTTGAGAATGCTTAAGCACTTTTAGCTTAGAGGTAGGGGGTGGTATTGCAAGCATAAGCACACGCCTACGATTGATTGGTCATCTCCAAGTACGTTTTCGTTTACGTCATAATATAAAAGCCAGTCCCGGTAGACACGCCTACCCAAGGAGCTGCAGTGTGCAAAAATCAAGCTCCACTTGAAGTTCAGCTGAACAAATAGCAAGGAAAAAGATAAGACTTCATATATTTGTATGCTGAGAACCATACAAATTATACTTCCCTGTTTCAAATTATGCCTGGGATTTTTATGATATGGCTACCATTAATAAAATACTGTTAATATATATTAATATATATTGTTAATGTGTTTTAGACCTAGCTAATTAGCGAACTTTCTGCAATTGCCATTAGCTCACCAGAGGTAGTGTAAGCTACTTTTAGAGTAAATGTAGCTAGTAGCTATGAGTTATGCGCTTGTGCAATCCGAAAAATATGTTACAAGTTATAACAAATTAAAATGCATGGTAGCTTTCTAGCTAGCTACAAGTGGCTGGCTAGCCAGTTGCAGATGGGATGTCTAAAATGCCAGCAATTTTGAGCTAGCTAACCTTAAATACAAACAGCAAGGAAAAGGTAGCTTAGCCTTTATTTATAAAAATGGCTATATAGGCTTGGATTCTGCTCAAGATTTATTATAATGTGGCTACCATCAATTCTTCTTGTTCAGATGTATTTTAGAGCTAGCTTGCTATTGAACGTTCTGCTGTTGACATGAACTCCCCATAAAAGTTAGCTACTGAAAGTACATGTTTGTGAAATTGGTGGAATATGTTAAAATATAGGACAAGTTGAACAATATAGAACGTAAGATGTTTTGGAACGTAAGATCAGGGTAATGTTAAACATGCCGTGGTGATGAGACACGTGGTAGTTAGCTATATTTAGCTAGAAGACTGGCTAGCCAGCTGCAGACGTTAGGGACACCATGGAAGGAAAATGTGGATCGGCATCGATTTTGAACTAAAGACATAGATAAGGTAATAAAAAAAGGCATACAAATATACATATATGCATATGAGGTTGTTTTTACGTTAAGTACGGTGCCGATTATGACCTTTTTAATATGCGTCACGTTAGCTGTTAAGCTAAATTACAAATACTGCATGTGTTTGTGCAATCCGTGAAATATGATAAAATATGGGAGAATTTCAAGTCAATAAACTAATATATTTTTTCTGGTAAACTTAAGAACGCATCACGCTGACTAGACGCATGGTTACATTCATTAGGTGGCTGCCTATTTCCGGTTGCATGGCCTTGGTAAGCCCTTAGTTAATTAACTAGTGAATAGTTTACTTCAATATATAACTAATTTTATATTACACAGTAAACTGGTGTTAAATGGGGATATAATACTCAAACTTGGGGTTTTGTGTTCAGGGTAAGATGCCAGGCTAGCTAAGAACGGTCATACAAATGTGGTCTGAATACTGGTAACTTAGCTAACGTTAGCCAAAGCTTTGTAATTTGATTTTGATTACTTGCGATTTTAAATCGTGTTGCTAGCCAATATGGAAATAGTTGTCACCCAAAAGTACTGTAGTTGATATGGAATATACACATTAATTTAGATTAGAGATAGTTCTATAAACAGGTGTTATGAGTAATTATGATCTTGGATTTGCTAATATTGCATCGGTGATTCAGTCAAGACATAGCTAGTGATATGTTGCTCCATTTTTTACGAGAACCGTCATACCAAAGTTTTAGTGTTTTCATTGGTGTTATAAGCATCTCCTCAGTTATTACGAATTTTAGTGAATATTTTGTCAATCAATTAAATTTCCACGGCATTAAAATATAGGTAGTTTTCCTCCAATACAAGCTGCTTATGGGATTTCAAAAAGCAGCTAGAAATGAGATACATCAACCCCAGTAAAGGTCAGTAAGTGTTGAGTCTGGCTTTGTCAGGCTGCTTTTGATAATCTGTTAGCCCAGACAGCCGGTCCGTTTATCTGGAAAATCTTTTTCTGTATCAATAAGTATTAACTGTGTTATTTAAAATGTTATTCAATGTCACACAGATATTGCCATTTTGTATATCAAGTAAAGATGATGCAGTGAGTAAATGAACTAAATGAACACTAAATGAATATATTGCTGTCGTTACTGACAATACATCAATTTTTGCTTGATTTTAAATCAGAGGTTCACTTACTGATACAGATTTGACTAGCTTGATGTAAATTCAGGATTTGATTGACTTTACACAGTGTGATGTAAATAAATATAAAACTTTTTAATCATTAAATAAGCTCTTATTAGGTGACAGGTTAGTAACACTGAATATCTTGGTATAGGACGGGGTGTATTTGCCCTTGTTCCGTTTTCAAAAGGGGATTTTGTGGTGGAGTACAAAGGGCAGTTAATTGATCCTGCTGAAGCTCAGAGGAGAAGGAGAATTTATCACAGTTCCTGCACTGTTTTCATGTTTGACTTTTTATGGCATGGGAAAACTTGGTGGTAAGTCAGCTTGATTATTAACAGTTACATAAATACTATTTCTGCAGTGACTATGAATTTTAGTCTACCAGTCATATTTCACCTTACTTCAAAATGTATTTTGTTACTGTAATACTGTACATTATAAAATTACTTGTAATGCTGTTTTTTAATATTACTCCTTTAAATATAAGTGTACTTTTGAGTAAATACGTTTATTTCATCGTCATAGTGGCTAGCTGCAGGTATTTCTACATGTTTTTTTTTCTCCTATTGCCCATGTTAACCTGCAGTGCAATTTCAAGGTAGGAAACCTAGAACTTGCAAGTTCTAAAATGACATGCAGCAGGAAGTAAAGCTGTATCTGTAGAATATTTAAAATATTACATTCTGTGTGATTGATTCTTTTTAAAGAAGTGATTAATGCAAATGACATAGCACTGAATTGCCCCTTCTGTACAACATTTGGAAGCATTGACGCAAGTTTGGAGGATGGATCCCTGGGAAGGCTCATAAATGATGACTGTAAAAGTCCTAATTGTAAAATAAAACGAATCATCATTGACGGAAAGCCACATCTTTGCATATTTGCCCTCAAAAACATCAGCACTGGGGAAGAAATTACCTACAATTATGGAAACGATGATTGGCCTTGGAGAGAAAAGGTTTGTATTCAGTGGTATTCCCTATGAAATAACTTATGCAGATAATGTGCTTAAAATAATGTATGTTAAGCAATCTGTGCAGGTTACTGCTGTGGCCATACATACCGGAACAGACACTGTGGACATTGAAATGGCCTCTAGCTCAAGTCCACATCCCAGACTCCTGTGAAGAAAGCATACTCATTGAACTACCAACATGATTTAGTACAGCAGCAATAGAGTCCCCCCTTACCGGACAGTAGTACTACTGAAGACAGAGAGAGAGAGATACTGCGTCCATTAAAGCCATAAAAAAAGAGGATGGGTCAAGGGGGATACATGAAGAAACAGTTTTGCCTGTTTTGCGAAAAGCCTGTCTCTAAGGTAGCCAGACATCTTGAGCAAGTCCACAGTAATGAGCCTGAGGTTGCAAAGGCATTGGTCTTTCCAAAGGGCTCCAAAGGAGGAAAAATACATTTGGAGCTTCTTCGTAATAAGGGCAACTTTGCTCACAATGTATCTGTAATAAATACGGGCAGTGGAGAGCTAGTCCCGGGCAAACAACCACAAAAAGATGCACATGGCAAAGACTTCATGCATTGTGCGTACTGCCAGGGGCTTTTTTCCAAGAAGTACATGTGGCGACATGCACAGAATTGTCATCTGAAACCAAAAGAGGACAAACCCAAACCTGGTAAAAACCGTATCCAAGCCCTCTTTGCTTTTGCTGAACCTATACCCTCTGGTGTCGGCCAAGGTCTATGGAAGCTTATTTGTTGCATGAATACAGATAAGATTTCTTTGGCAATAAAAAGTGATAGATGCATCATTCATTTTGGAGAGCACCTCTATAACCAACATGGGTCAGATGCAGGGAAACACGAGTACATCCGTCAGAAATTAGAGAACTTGGACAACTCTTAATAAATGCCAATGAAAATACTCCCCTGGAGAGTATTGAGGATGTGATCATGCCAGCAAATTTTTTGCATACAGTAAAGGCAGTGCAACACACAGCTGGATATGACAGTGAAACTGGTTCATTTAGAACTCCATCACTTGCATTAAACTGGGACATAGCTTGCAGAAGATCTCTCGTCTGGTAGAGTGTCAGGCAATGATCGAAGGAAAGGTTGACATTGCCAAAAATGGATCTAGCTTCAGACAGATCTATGACACAAGATGGAATGAGAATCTCAGCATCAGCTTTAAAGGAGTACCATGGTGGTTGAATGTGACACTTCCCAGTTGTCTTCAGGCAACAACAAAACAAATGTGCATAATTTTTTTATTCTTCAGTCATTTCAATGTACTTTAAAACGTATTTTTCTAAGCCTAAATTTCCCACGATAAAAATTCACCCGAACCGTCTGGGCGTGGTAATGAGAACTGTCAGTTAGCTATGATTGACAGACCGTGCCCCGTTACCATAGCTACCCCCATGATATGCGCTCTCTTTGGGAGACTGAATTTTCACAAGCTAGCTAGCTTAGTAGGGCTAGTATATCAAGTATCGGTAGATAGCTAAGGTAAGGACGTTGACTTGTATCTAATGATAATTTTTGATATCTAGCTAGCCAAGTTAA
Organism: Anguilla anguilla; assembly: GCF_013347855.1. NCBI lineage: Eukaryota > Metazoa > Chordata > Actinopteri > Anguilliformes > Anguillidae > Anguilla > Anguilla anguilla. The sequence continues at coordinate 5,101,047 of NC_049212.1, forward strand.
GATAAAAGCACAACTATAACGTCCTCATAAAAGCAAACTAGCAAGCTAACGTTATCGATAACATTGCCTTATGAAAGCAAACCTCCTAGCTAGCTAACGTTAGCTAGCTAGCTAAATGAATATAACCAGAAATAATCTAAAGGCACTCTAATTTAAGTGAACCTAACAGGCAACATTACTGATATGAATTTAATTGTGTGCAGCTTGTTTTGCTTTTTGGTCTAGGTCTTAGGTCATGACACGCATTTGAATGGGAGTCTGTGGTTAAATCAATTGCTGGCTGCCACACTACATCAAGCAACATGGAGGCTTTATTTTTTCTGTACACAATGTCTGTGTGGATCCTTTCCAGAATTTAAAGTTTTGTAGTTTTGGGATGTGTGGAAGGTTTTGGAATCATTTAAATGACAGTATTTGGTGCCTCGGTCACATAATTTTATTAGTGTACTGAAGTGCAGTTCTCTAAAATGTACAAAGTACAGTATCTGTTTAAATGTACAGTATTACAACAGTTGTCAGTTGTTACCTTCGGTATTGTAAGATCAATTTTAAAATGAATACACCCATGTCCTTAGGATAACAAGACCAAACATTTTCTGTTTCAGATGGTCCTCGGTATGATTTTATACCTGAAGACACCGTGTTTGAGATGGTCCTCAGTATGATTTTATACCTGAAATTTCTAGTCCCCAGGAGGCAGCGAAATGTCAATTTGCTTTATTTAGGTCCTAAGTAAGTGTGTGTCTGTGTCTGTGTCTGTGTAGGCACAATGTGTTCATTACTCTTAAACTGGCCTGTATCATAGTTATATTCCATTACCCACAGTCTATAGGAGGAGAGAACAGAACTTGACTCATGTGAGGCATGAGTGGGAGTTACTTAGAGCTCTAATACGTCAGGTCTTCAGCCTGGGAATCTGGAGATAACCTCACTTTCTTATCATGCACTGTGATTTTAAATAGAGATTCATTAGACATTTGATTTTAGAAAGTGTTTTTCGCCACCCCCATGACATCTCCCCATGCCCTGACAACACCAGCAGGCTTATTTTAATGTTGCTAAACTGTAACGTCACTTTGAACAGTCTCTGCTTCCTCCACTGGGTTCGTACTGCTGCTCGTCTTCTTTGCAACTCAGTTTCCTATGCAAAAGATCCAGCACTGCACAACAGCTGAAATGAGTCACGTAACACCATCACCCCCCCAACCCCCGCCCGCCACCTCCCCCCCCCCACCCCACAGAGTCCCCCGAGCAATTGTACCTTTGAATAAACAATGCTGCAACAGCACTTGTGACCTTATTCTGATACAGGTTCCTTCCCTTGGATTCAGGGTGTATTTGATCGAATGCCATCAATTGTCGCTGCCGTAGAAGAATAGACACCTTTGGCCCTCTTGTCCTCAGCTCGCCTCTAGAAATAAATAAATAAACCTATTGGATATTAGCAGCATGCTTCACTTAAGCACATTAATCAATAGCACAAGTATATCTCTAATGTCAAGTTCAACAGTGTTGTTGGATCCAGGCCATTTGTTTAAACTTGGTGTCCTTTCAATATCAGAGAGATTTAAATAGTGTGGTGAGAGCTTTATGAGTGTATATAAAGTAAATCCTCCTGTGATCTGGCAGAAAAAAGTTATTTTATTTTTTTCCCCCCATAATGCATGTGTCTTAGATAACAAAACTGAATGCAGCAAATATATTTTCAAAAATAAAATATTAACTTTTTATTGAAAATAGTGTAGGTTTCAGCATAGCAGAAAATATGGTTATTGAATTTAAGACTAGAATAGGGGATTACAATGAATATATAGTAATGTGGGCACTATGTATGATAAGGGCTGAACTTGACTGTTATATTGCAGCTGTTGTTGCACAAGATGACGTGGAAGGTCACAAATACACTTGCCACCCTGTCTGTCTGTCTATCTGGGAAGGGCATTTCACTGACTGTAATTACTGAAATGTGTTCCATTTTCCTATTTTCATTTTTATTTTTTTTGGTTTGCTGCCCCCCAGGTGGTTACCCCGCCCCCCTGATGGCCATATACAGTATAATATGATACCTATGCCGCCTATGCCTAGAACCAGCCCTATATAAATGATAGAGGTATGATAAATATATTTTGATATGAATACACACAGTATATGGTATAAATAATCTGTTGTCTGTATTAGACGTACAACTGACTGAGTTAGCACTGATTAACACTGATTTAATGGCAGCAGTACAGTACCTTTCCCAGCCAGCATTCCCCGGAGACATAATGAATACACGCCAGGGTACAGATGGTTGTAAAAGCTCACAAAAGCTTTTACCGGCAATAAATCTGAGGTGGAGAAAGCGTACTCACTAAGGAATGGATTTATGAGTAGGCCGTGGACAAGTTGGGGTCAGCTAAACTGTTGAGAGGTGCTGTCGAGTCTGGATTGTCGCGGGGAGGCACAAAGGGCTCATTGCATGGTAGAGCAGCGCGAATCATTACAGGGAAGTTGATGCAATGCTGTGTTCCCAGGGCTAATATCAGACTCAAGGAGGCAGATTTACTAAGAGACGGAGTGCTCAGGGAATGAGAATGCCCCACTGCCGGGCTGCAATATTAAAGTCACAATAGGTCAAATTGCAATTAGGTTGCTATTTGCATTAGAAATGCTAGCGTTAATTGGCACTTGGGGTTGGGGCAGGGGGCATTGTGCCAAGTGATGTTTGCATAAGAAGCACACAGTACAGAAGTTTATATAAATCAAATACTGCTTAATTTCCTTCTTCAGGTGGGTGAAAGGATAAAGCAGTATAAAACAAGCAAAAAAAAAAAAAAAAAACAGAAACAGTTGAGAAATTAACAGTGGCAAAAAGAAAAAAAATAATTTAAAAAAGCAACTCAGTATAGAAACAGTCTACAGGCAGTTTGTGCCATTTTATTCACAAAACCCCACACCAGACAATAGACAACCACAGGTGATTTTACCCAGGTGCGTACATGTCGCTGCCTACTCTGGCACACTGTTCAGCAAATTAATGACCTGTGCTTTGATACAAATTTATGAAGCTATTAAAAGCTATTAAGCTATTAAAACTAATTTAATCACACAAAATTCATTGTGAAGTTGATAAAGCCTTTACGGTGGGGATGAAAAATTTTGAATAATTTAGTTATAGAAATGTCACATAACGGGTATGGAGGACCCAAACGCAGACTAAGGAAAGAAACTCAAAAAGGGAAAGTTAACAAAGACTTTACTAACAAAATAGGCAAACACAAACAGGGAACAGAAAAGGCCACAATGGCCAAAAGCACAAACTCCAAAAAACAGAAAACAAGAGGAACTCAAAACACGGGCAGGGCAGAACACAGGCAGGCAGAGTACACGGGTAGGTACATACAGGTCAGAAACAAACACAAGTCGGAAACAAACACAAGGAACCAGCACCTGAGTCAAGGGGGACAAAGAACTTAAATAGACAGGGGTAACAAGACACAGGTGAACTCAAAGAACAATCAAACCAGAAAAGGAGGGGATAACAAGACACAGGTGGGAACAATGATAGAATAACGAGACAATAATGGAAAACAATAATACAATTAACATGGGAAACCAATGAGGGAATGAACAGAAATACAAAAACTGAGAAGTGCCGCCAACTAGCGGCCCAAAAAAGGAAAAATAGAAACAAAAAGACAGAACCATGACAAGAAATGAGTCTTAGAACATATTTTCGGGTTTTCACTGAAACTGAAACTTTGAAACTAACTTTGAATAAACTGAATGGACTGAGTACATGGCAACTGCATACAATATAACTGACTTGTATGTGTGTATGCCCAGCAGGGGTTAGGGGTTCATTGTGGTACAGTGGTTCATAATGAAGTAATGCTTTTTAATTATAATTTTAATTATGCTTATTCAGTTTATATTGACTTCAATGTCCTTCAGGAAGGGTTGGTGGTGAGGTTCATGCAGGTCCTACAATGCAATTCAGAGTAAGGATGAATAACTATGTTCTGAGTTATAAAAACATTTTGCCTAGGTATGAAACATGATTTGACTCTTTGTTTACCTCAGTGTTATAAAAGCCTGTTATGGCTATATAACATATAGGTCATTGTTTATTAAATACAGCTTTAAAAGACAAATTACCTGTAAAAATAAACTGCATTATTATTGATGACATTGTAAAACCATGAATTTAATACCGTAATATCTCAACAGTAGCAGTACCTGTGATTTTGGCATTTTATTCAGCTTCCAGGTTAAACTCCTCCCACTTCTGGTTTACGCCACACCCACAGCAGTTTTTTTTCTTCCAAATACAAATACAAATAATTTTGTTGGTTGAACAAATACAGGTACAAATAGTAGCCCCTCCCTCCAGCCCTAGCGTATACAGTGTGCAAAGCTAAATCAAACCAACAGACGTGCTATAGCAAAGCATCTAGGTTCATGTCAGGAGAGCCAGCTTCCTGAAACGGTTTTGTCTCTAGCGAATTGCACAACGCGATACTGCGGGGCTGCTTAGCTGCTGGTAAACCCGTGAGCTTATTGTGCTCGGATGTTAAATATGTCTAACGTAGCACACATACTATTTTCATGAATGTTGTATTTATCTGAAAGGTGAGGGTTGTTGGCACCCCCTTGGCCCTGGACACTGAGACCAGCTCAGCAGGATAGAAGGTGGCACTGCGAGCCTGTGATTGAGCACCACCGTGGAGGGAAGTTCAGATGTCCCTTCCCTGTTCAGACTGGATCTCTGGAGCTTTGCTCTGCAGCCCCAGAGAAGTGTGACTTACTGCATCTTGCATGTTTTTTTTGTTTTTTTTTCATAGGAAGAAGAAAGCTGGAATAGGTATTTATTAACAAGGACCTAAGGGAGTAGGAGGAGGAGGGGGAGTTGTTCAGAGCTCTACCATGATCCAGTTCTGCTAAAAATAGGAAATTCAGCCAATGCTGAACGTCTTGAGTGCACTGCTTTTTTACTTTTTTATTTTATTTGTGCACTTAACCATGCATTTAAGTGTACACCGACACCAGCTTTTACCCTGTCTCCGCCCACTTCACAATCTTAAAAGAAGTGAATTGGGCTTGAGAGTGAGAGCACAGAGAGGAGGGGGGTGGGGGTACAATTGGGGGGATGGGGTGAAAGATCCATTTGGTAATGTGTCAAAGGCACTGTGGTAGGGTGGGCGTGGTTTTGCGTTGGCTACAGAGAGAGAGTGGGCGGGGCGGCTCTCGGAACTCTGCGCCACGGCTATTGGGGTTTATTAATCAGCACTGAGGGTTAATTGTGTGATTGATTGACAATGTGCTGATTACCTCGACAGTGAGCCTGGACGTTTAAAACCTGCTCGACAGAGAGAGAAGAGGGAGAACGGGAGAAGGAAGGAGAGCTGACGGGCTGTCAGCCGTGAATTGAGAAGCAAAACTCGGTTATTGTGTATTGTGACCAGAAAGCCGCGTGGCGGCCGAAAATAAAAACAAGACGCAGTCGCGTCCTGGAAAAATTAACGTGTCTGTCTCCTCTCTCAAACGAGCGGTAGCACTCGACCTGCTACAGGCACATATGCAGAGCCAGTAAGGGGGACAACAATCCCATATCTGTTACTGTTCTGCAGCGGTGATTCTAGAAAAATGGCTACCGTTGATACAATATCAACTTGTGATTGCAGAAGTTCTAATGTATGATGAAGAAAACATGTTACATTTAATGTCTTAGTTATATCTCTTGCGTATATCCACACTGAGCTAGTTAAGCACTTTGGGCATTAATATGTCCAATATTTATTCAATTTAGCAAATTAAAGTACAGCTTTAAATTGGTCATATTTAGTACTTGGTTGCAAATCCATTGCATTCGATGACTGCCTGAAGTCTGTGATCCATAGGCATCCATAGCATTCCAGCAGCCATACCACCATGCACCCTGCTCCTGCTGAGTGGCTAAAGCTAAGCAAGCGTGGATTTGGTTAGTACTTGGATGGGAGACCACCTGGGAAAACTAAGTTGCTGTGCCAGCAGGGGAAGCAATCTTCTCTCTGGATGAATAAACTCCAATGCCCCTGTGCAGCGAGGGGGACACTGTGCCGTTGGAGATGCCTTCTGGATGAGATGTTAAACTGAGGTCTTGACTCATTGTGGCCATTAAAGACCCCAGGACACTTGTTGCAAAAAGTTGGGGGTTCTCTCATGTCCTGGCTAAATTCCCAACCTGGCTCTCTCAAACTAACCACCTAATCATCCTCTGATTTCATTGGATAAAAAATGTTCTCTCCCTCTCCAGCTTAGCTAATGTGTGGTGCAAAATGGCTGCCGTGCATCACCCAGGTGGGTGCTACACATTGGTGGTGGGTGAGGTGAGTTCCCTCTCATCACTGTAAAGCACTTTGAGCATTTGGAAAAGTGCTCTATAAATGCAGTGATTAATTATTCTCTGATCTCTATTTTCATGCCTTTGGCTATAAACGTGCCGAACAGCACCGATTACGTTTTTGATCAGCAGAAACATTTTTCGTTTGAAGAAACACTTGAGTGCATTTCAGAAAGTGAAAAATGAGAAACGCTCCTGAAGAACAGACCAGTAAATGAGCATACATGCATATGGGGTCTGTGGCTCAGCTGGTTTCTTTTTTTTTCTACTTCCTCTCCCTTTGTTCTCCCTGCCAGTCTACAGAGGATCTTACAGGAGGTATGTTTAAATGTAAACAGAGTTAGTGACAGTGATAGGCTTTACTATCACTTCATTAATATCAAGCTGTAACATGCAACTTTGTTTATGGGAAACCCATGGTAATATGACTATTGAAAGTACCTGCACACCTGTAGCTTTCGGCAGGTGCAGGTCTAATGGAGATTATAAGCCCATGGAAGAAAGTAAAGAAACTCCATGAAACACTGCCTGGAAATCACGGCACTTTAATGAGTGTTTTTATCATTAGTATCTTCATCACAGCGGTTACAGTCGTCACACAGAGAAAAGTGCATTACAGCAGCATTTGAGGGCAGTGGGACAGGTGGCAGCCACGGCTGGGTTCAAATCTGTCTGCGTAGTTCAGAGGACGCCGGAGGAGCATTGCACTCCCCTGTCTAGTTCCATAGTTCCAGAACTACTTTGGAAATGTAACCGTGGGGAACACTGAAGAGTTTGACCAGAAATGACTGGGAACCAGCAGCCGAATTGGAGGACTAGCACAAAGCTGACAGGGCTCTTCTCTCTTTTAAAACTCCTAGACTCAGTCACTTTAGCTCAATTGTAAAAATGGCACTTTACACGATATGTGTAGGAGCACTCGACCTCTGGCTTCTAAGCAACTCGAAGGACTCAAATTGGACCGTTATTTTTAGAATCAGGGTCTTCACTGAAAGGTAGCTTGAGCTCTGTGTAGACCCATCAAAAGGACAGAGGACCTGGAGTGGTGTATTGTACTGTATATACTGCCAAAAAAAAAAAAAAGACATTAATGTGATCCATATTATGAAATATGACATCCTGTCTCAGTGATGTTGATATAATAAAAAAAATAATACACTAAAAAAACCAAGCAGATATAAAATGAATAAACATTTAATGTTGCTAATATTTCATTCATGTTCATGAGTCAATTGTAGTTTTGTCATATCAAAACAGAAATATACTTTTTAAACAAGGTCTTGGTTAAACCTACGGTCTGGCAATTAGAAGTACTTTGCAAATCAAATGAGTATGTGGGCGATATCATCACACACTCCTAGCACAAACATCAAGCATAGCACACATTTTAACTTGAAATATAACCCATTTCTTATTAAATTACTTTATTTGAACACAAATAAATTTGTATATTTTTGAAATGGTATAATATTCCATTCTACTTTGTGGGTTTTACAAGTAGGTTTATCTGATGTAAATTAAATGGGGAGGGGGGAGGGGGGAGGGGGTGGGCAGACTATTGAAAAGCAAGCAAGTACTGAAAATAAAGTGTTCCTGTTCTGCCCACCACGCATATGAGTACAGAACTGCTTGTTCAACATCTTCTGAGAGTGTAGAGATACTTATTGACATGTGGCCTCTGAAGATCCACGCCTACCTTCACCCTCTTACCTCGTCCACCATGCAACCCTCTGCCTCATTACTGTCCAATTCATACGCTGAGAGACTGTAGGTGTTTAGCTTGAGTGAGTAGTGCTGGCTTCTGACAGTCTACAGTGTACTGAGCTGCTGCACTCTTAATGTTCTGTGGCACTTTCCTGCCTTTTATCTGAGAGACCCAGCAGTTCTCATACATGTGCTACAGGGAGGTGGGAATCACAACAAAAAAGCTTTAAAATATCATAGCATACAAGTCTGTAAAATCTGCCTTTTACCAATATTTTTCAGGACGTTGCTAAGAATATCAGCATAAACAAGGTGAGGAATGCACATCAAGATTATTTGCAGTACCCTAGCATGTTAGCTATCACTTGGCAATATCAAAGAAGTTAGCTATCCCTTGGCAATATCAAAGAAATAAAACAATGGCATTTGCTAGCTGTGCTAACAGTACATTACACTAATTATTACCAAAGCTGACTCGGATTCCAATCCTGCAGCTGTATTTCCTTCCTAACCATTGAATGCTGAATCCTTTAGCTCTTTCAAAGAACTGTCTTCTATTATTATTATTATTGTTAGTGTTGGGCTTTAAGGCCTGTGGTTTTATTCAAATTATCATTTAAGATTTCCAATTATATTAACAAAAATAGTTAGATCAATAACAAGAGCTTTCATTTGATAAGTTAATACATTTTCACTTACAATGACACTTCATCTGTGCTCTTCTGGCTCTTAATTGCACTTGACTATTCTAGTATTATATTTTTTTACAATGAACTCTACATTAGTCATGGCTGTCAATTTGAAGGTCTGCCCTTACATTTACAGTAAATATAATTTAATTACAAATGAAATCATTCAGCCACTGTGAAAGGTTTGTGCGTTCCCTGTCTGACTTTCCAAAGTTAATGGCACTCCTGGCACTTTTAATAAACAAGTGAAAATTAGTCACGGTAGTCTCCTAAGAGCCTTACATGATGATGTTTAATTGAGTGGATACCTCACCAAATCCGGTTTTCATTTACAGACCTTGTTTCTGCTCTGTAATACTTTACAAGGTAAAAGAAGCCTGAGAATAATGTTAAAAGAAAAAAAAAAGTTTTGAAATGTGGTGTGCACAGTGTCCCATTTTAAATAACTTTAATTTAATGATAATAATTCTGAAAATTAAACTGAAAATTAATCAAAAGTTTAAACTGATTGCCAAGCTCTGCACAGGAATATTGTTTGAGTCACAAAATGTTATCTGTATATTTCTGCAGAGGTGCTGGAAAGGCAAGCGAACATCAGAATACATAAATAAGAAAATAAATAAATTGACAAATAAATAAATAAATAAATCTCTAGACTGCAACAAACAAAACATTCATGATTTAATAGCTGTTACAGAAGCTAGCAGAGGATAACAGAGGGCTCAAATCCAAACAAACAAACCATGGTAGCTGACTTTGCACTGGCTTACCTCAGCTATGTGTGTAACATATTAAACACTCGTTGACTTCAGAAAGTGGCTTTTGCACTGACAGTATAATTTATAATTGCTTACATCTTCCACGTTACTCTTTTACGTACTTTAGCTTGTAATATACTGACATGACATGGCAAAACTTCAGGGTGAGGCCACATGCCTCAAAAATGCAAGTAAACACTTAGTTTAAGTACATCTACTCATTAATACAAATAACCTATAGTTCCTCCAAACAGTGAATCATGTGATGGTAACTCAATATACTGTGTAAATCATATAGACATCTTAAAGAGGTTTAGCTGTTGTTCAACCAAACATTAGAGTGGGTGATCTAAGCATGATCTAAGTGACCATGGTGTGATTGTTGGTGCCAGACGTGATGGTTCCAAAGGCTCAGAAACAGCTGCACTCCTGGGATTTTCACAGAGAATGGTGTGATAAACAAAACCACTGTAAGTGAGAGATGTCATAATAGAATGAGCAAATTCATTTAAGGTGAAAAAAAAAAACAGTTCAATTCTCAAATTACAGCTGTTTACATCAGTGGTATGCAGAAGGGCATCTCTGAATGCACAACTCATCAAACCTTGAAGCGGATGAGCTGCAGCAGCAGGAGACCATGCAAGGTTCCACTCTGTCAGGTGTCGGACAAGCAAGGATTAATTAAGAATATGTTTATTCCTGAATCCAGCAGTTCCAACAGTCAATGCCCTTGTTAAACTGTTCAGCACTCTGAATACTGAACCAAGTGATATGGCATGCTAGAACCCCTCACTTAACCTGCATGTAAAATATATTTTATTAGATTTAATTTAATAATTATGTTTAAAATTAGAATTATCAATTAAATCACCAAATTCTTTGATAGGTCAGTCTACAGAAAACTGGTGGAATCAGCCAACAAGTCAAAACAAGCTGTATATCAGGTTTTCAGATTAAATAATTGAATTCAATAAGAAGCAGTCGATTATATTAATGAATTGAAAACATACATTCTTTATTGAATCCAGGCACACTACTTCTAAATTGCACAACACAAGGCATACAGCAAAACATTAAACAAATAACCTAGAAATACCAGAAAATAGAGAGAGAAAGACGGATAAGAGAGACAGAGAGACACTTCCAGTATAAGCGTCACAAGGAAACCAGCTAAAAACACACAACCTAGGAACCACCACCAAAATAAAAAGAAGAAAACTCTTCTTCCAGGCTCCGACACCAACGCAACACAACTCTTTTTTCCTGTGGCAATGTTAAATACCTTACCCAGCATGGCTTGAGGATGTTTTGCCCTGATTAGGTGATGGTGAGTTAAGGTGTAGGATAGAAGGGAAGGGGGGGGTCAGACTAATTTATGACAAGGACTGGCCTACCTAAAGATTGCATTCAAACTTAAAGAGGACATGGGAAAGGGAAATGTTAGGCATGTAGGGTCTCCGACCCCCGATATGGTGTCCTGTGTCATCTGGTTTGTCTCTTTGGAGGGGGTGAGACCCATAGATTGTCTGCCTAGATTAGGGTATCAGTGGATTTTATATTGACCTAATCACATTTGCTTTGATGCTTGTGACGGGGAGGCCAGGCCACATTCTTATTCACTGATTCCCTCTCTAAGGCCAAAATCTAAACACTACATATCCTACACAGGTAAGAACAGGAAGAGTGGGCATTGAACCAAAACTGAATGAGTGAAGACAGGAAAACCGTTGTGTGGACTGACAAATCTTGATTTCTGCTATGACACGTATACGACAGGGTCAAAACTTGGAATGACCAGCACTAATCCGTGGATCCATCGTGCCTTGTGTCACTGGTGCAGGATAGTGTTGGTTCCATAATAGTGTATGAAATTGTCATGGTTCTGTGTTTTCCTGTCTGTTTCCCTTCTGTTTTGTGTCCTGCTCCCCCCTGTTAATTGTATTATTGTTGTCTCGTTATTCTATCATTGTTCCCACCTGTGTCTTGTTATCCCCTCCTTTTCTGGGTTGATTGTTTTTTGAGTTCACCTGTGTCTTGTTACCCCCTGTCTATTTAAGTTCTTTGTTCCCTTGACTCGGGTGCTGGTTCCTTGTGTTTGTTCCCGACTTGTGTTTGTTTCCGACGTATGTTTCAGACCGTATGTACCTGCCTGCGTTTGTTTGCCCTTGTACTCTGCCTGCTTGTGTTCTGCCCTGCCTGTGTTTTTGAGTTCCTGTTTTCTGTTTTATTAGATATTTTTTGAGTTTGTGTTTTTGCCCATCGTGGCCTTTTCTGTTCCCTGCTTGTTTGCCTGTCCTGTAAGTAAAGTCTTTGTTAATTTTCCCTTTTTGAGTTTGTGTTTTTTTTCCCTCTGCGTTTGGGTCCCCCCTACCCGTTACGTGACAGAAATGTTCTCTTGACACACATTAAGCCCTTCAATACCAATTGAGCATCATTCAAATGCCACATCATACCTAAGCATTGTTGCTGACCATGTGTGTCCCTTTATGGCCACAGACTACCCTTTTTTCAAATGGATGCTTCCAGCAGGATAATATACCATTTCACAAAGTATCCATCATCTCAAGATGGTTCCACAAACATGGCATTTTCTTCAGTTTTCTCCTGTGGCCTGCACAGTCCCTCAAATCAATAGAGCACCTTTGGGATGAGGTGGAACAGGAGGCTCACAACATGAATGTGTGGTTGAAAAATCTGCAGGAACTGTGTGATGCTAGCGAGACAGCATGGACCAAAATCCCTAAGGAACGTTTCCAACACCTTGTTGAATCCATGACACAAAGCGTTCAGGCTGTTCTGGTGGCAAAAAGGGTGCGACCCAGTAATAGAGGAGTGCCTAATGAAGGTGGCTCTGTACTCCACAGTTTTAGATTTTGAATCAAACAATTGTGAAAGGGCAGACCCTCAGCTTTTATTAAAAGGTATTCTTATGCAATTTGGTCCAAATGTAGAAATGAACTTTTTATACCTAAAAATATTTGTTAGCACTTTTTATACAAAGAAATAGTGTTGTGACCCAAAGCCATCACCAGCTGCTCCGTCAGTTCAATCTCTCCAAACTACACGGGCACTTTGAAACCTTTCTGTAGGTATGGAAATCCCACTCAAGTCTAACACATTTAGATTAAGTTACCGCATCAGGTTTATTGCATATAAGTTGCACACTATAAACTTGACAAATATGGTGTACTAATACTAATACAAATTGCTATAGCTCCTTTGTATGAGCTTTGTTGGGTTATGATGATGTTCCACTGTTAGAAGCAACTGTTACTGCCAAGCTCTGGTTGCTCTGTGAACCAGAGGGATTTGAACTTCACTATCTCCCCCTTATTTATCCTCCTTAGCTCTGTGAAGAGATGACAAATGACCTACATATAGGCACAAAGTCCATTTCAAATACATTCTCACCCTCTATGACACAACATTGCCATAATTTCAATGAAAAACCACATCTGAAATGGCAGTTTTTTTATTGTAACTGCTTTATCCATAGCAAAAATGAAATTAAAATTCACTTTATCATTGCATTTTCATTTTTTGTGGCACAAGGGAGACGTAAGTCAAACTCAATGACATTGCTTCCATTTACATTTGCACTTTAGTGTGGTCATGCAAAAACCCTGGCAAAATTCATATTGAACAACACAATCCCTCCTTTGGTTGAAAGTCAAAGATCTGTCAATCAAGGTGAGGGCTCAAGGGCATTACAGTGTAATGGCTGCCTATGCCAGCTAGCGATGACTGTTAAAAAAACACTAAATATATTCATGTATCTACACATATATTTATAGCTATAACTTTGTTAGTTAGCTAGCATTAGCAGCCAGAGTTAACATAAAGCATGTTGACAATACACCGGGGAGTGGTCATACAATGCATATAAAAGAAAGAAGCCTGACAGTCATAGGCTACTTTAGAAAAGAATATTTCCCTAACCTCAGCTTAATTGTAACCGTAATGCAACCAGTTTGAAAAGCATTTCGAAATAAAGCCATGTAATTTACGTTTATATTAAAGTTCCTATTCGTTAACCGTAGGCCAGTTTTAATGTTGAGTGGCATCTTTGGCGGGAGGCAGTATTTATAATCCATTGTGATTTTAGTGCCGTGTAAAGTCTGTGGCTAGCTTTAGTGATCCACTGAAGGTGGGTATGTTGCTATTGTAGCCCTAAACTTCCATTCCTTTCTCGGACATTGCTGCTCCACACCGGCTCGTCAACCTTTATTTACTAGTACACCCAGGTGAAAATTGCCTTTATGAATGCTTCAGCAACCGCTCTCTGGCTTTCCATCCGCACATAAGGCTATCTACAGTAACAACGAATTAGAAATCGTAATAGAAATGCCCACGGTGAAAAGGGTAGCCTATTTAGCAGGTATAGCCAGCCTGGAATTCCACTGTTAGGCTATCAATTATTATAATAGAAGGGATTGCATTTTGCATTTGACTTTTTGGCAGGTTTTTTTTTTTGTGTGTGTGTGACCACACAAAAATGACAACGTAAACAGAAGCAATGCCATTTGCTTGTAATTTATGTCACCCGTCTGTCAAGAAAATATGAAAATAAAATGATACATGGCCAATTGAATTATCATTTCAATTTTGCCATGGATTAAGTGGTTACAATAAGAAATTGCCATTTCAAATGTGTTTTCATTTTCATTTAAATTATGACAGGTTTGTGTCCTAGGGGGGAGAAATTTTTAATTTGAAATGGACTTTGCATTTACATTTTTTAATTTTCAGATAAAGGCATACATTAACTTGAACATGAAAACACAAAACAGACTTTTCATTTTCATTTGTAACATGTCATGGTTTTCGCACACATCGAATGAAAATGAAACTTCATGACAGCTTCAAAGGGTAACTGGAAGAATGGTAAGGGATGGGAGAGAATACTATGTGAAAACTGTGGATATAAAGGACTTTAATCAAAAGGAAAACATAACTTAGCCATTCTGTAAATAAAAGTCCAGACCGAGCTGACAAACAGCACATTTTATCAAAGAAGACAAAGAAATAAAAAAACACCACTGGGAGAAACAACACATCAGCTCATTAAGTGTTAAGTGAAGGTTCTCCCAACTTCTTTGTGTGAATGAAGTTTTCATAACTGGGAGCAGTGTATTGATAAACTAGGAGTATTATCTCTCATGTACTGGGACACAACAAAGGAGTGATTACAGGAGCTGGGAGGGGGGAAAGCTCTGTTCTGTCACCACAGACTCACCCCCCCCCCCCCCCCATCCCCCCATCCCCCTTTTACATTCCTTAGTACCAATTTAGATATTTAAAATATTCAAGTAATTCAACTAGCAAATATAAAATCACACATACAGTACAGAATAATTTGCTTCTTAAGTGGGTACATTCCATGTCATGGATGATTATAAATACAGCATGTGGTGGCTGATGTTGATCTGCAGCAACAGCTGATGAACAATTAAGGAGTAATTACCAGTGGAGGTGTCTACCTCCAAATGTGTGCTTGTTCTATTTGCACTGAGTCTGTTTTGAAAGTTTTTCTCAATTAAAAAAGGTGATAAATTAAATGAACATCTCCCATCTGTACCAGATTTTATCAATTCTGCTGCACTGCATCTAGTATGGAATCATACCGAATGCAAAGATTTCTTACCTCCATGTATTAACCCATTCACACAGATGCCAAATCTGGCCAATCCTCACCCATTTAGATACTGCACTATTTGAGGCTTTATAACTCTAGATGTGAGCATCACAGATACTTAGAAAATTGATTAAATGAAGCAAGACCTTCATACCATTTATAATACTATATTTAGTTTGATTAACTTAGAGTATATTCCTTATTTAGGTAGAAATAAAGTGCCATAAATACAATTATCTTGGTGAAAATGCAAAAATTAAGTGTTCTCCTTTAGTTCGAAATGAAACATTGGAGAGCCACACGTTTCCAATGTTAGCATCCTTGCTAAGGTTTGTATTTTAAAAGAAGGATGCGTGACACTGAGGGGCAGTACCGAAGCAGAGAGGGCAGTCCCTGTATCTAGTAGTGTGGCTCAGTCCCTTAAGCACCTCAGGTGCTTCAGCTTCCCAGGAGAGCTGTGGGACCCAGAACAGCATCTCCCCGACTCCCAGGAGGCCTGCAGACCAGGGGCAGCACTCATCCCATCCTCAGGGGGAGGCAGCAGCTGCCCACTTCAACGCTGCTCTGAGGCCTGGATAGATCGCCTGCTCTTTATTCCGTCTGCTGAGCAGTATGTTGGAATGGGAGCCGCCTTTTCTTTGTTTTTACAGCTGAGCAGAGTGTGTTGGAAGAGGTTTGAGTCTTCGTCCCTCTTTTTTGTGTTTTTGTTACTTTGTGCTACTTTGCTTTCCTCACCCTCCACATTAAATGCATACAAGTGACAGTGAGCCAAGCAAATTATTATTTATTCATTTTTTATCATTCAATACATTCCCCACACGAAACAATGACCACCCCAGAACTGTGTCACATGACACTGTTGACTCTAAATGGCACACGTTGTATTGCAAACCATTGCCCTGGTGAAGTGGTATTTTCATCATGGATTTTGAGGCGCCTGAGCTGTTTGGTAAGCTGCTGTGGGTGCATCAGTCAGATCAAGCAGCGGACTGCAATTTAGGTGCAGCTCATTGCAATTTTACGGTCTGCTCAGACCAGGTCAACAGCATATGTTGCAGCCCATATCGTATAGGGTGAATTGATAATTGCTAATTTCCCAGGCTTTCCCATGCAATGCACGCATGATTGCAGTCTATTCAAAATGGTTTTCGGGGATCATATGCTCTCCAATTTGACTTTAATATAAAGTACACAAGCAGGGAAAATGCGTATTTTTCATTTATTGTTCATCGTCTTTTTTTCTGTTTTATCATTTTAATTCCTGCATATTTCTGTTTTTAATAGTTTTTTCTGTTTTTTTATATACTGAACTGTAGTCCCAAGGGTACTGTATTCAATTGTTTTTTGTACTCCCATCTGTAACGTCACAGATGACAAGAAGCACACTTGATCTTAAACAATCATTTAATTTTAATTGTACGCCTTTATTTAAAATTAATGCGTGTTCCATGGTGCTCCAAGAAAAACATTCACGTGAATATTCCCAAAAAAAAATGTATCTTCGTAAAAAGCTTCAAAATTGCTGAGTTGGGCTGGTCACACCTACATTTGTATCAGTATCTGGCCTAATATAACAGTAGCTATGATGAAGTGATTTGTGCATGATGCTCCTGTGACTTAAGGAGGCCATTTGCAGAGGGGATTCAATGAAGATTCAACAAATCCCTCAGGAGAAGGATTAGCCTGTTTGGTAAAACTGAAGAGAGTAGTAGCCACACGGGGGTAGACAGGGTACGGGGAAGAATGTACAGTCTGTCTCTGTCCTACGGTCTCCCGTATTCTGCGTACAGCGTGGTCATTAACTTTAATCTACGAGTGGTTTATTGAATTTTAAAAAGTGCGTTTCTGTTTGGTTTGCATGTCTCAGAATTCTGTGTGAAAGGAACTGTGTAGCAGGAGTGGGCAAGGCAGAGAAGCAGTGTCTGAAACAGCACCCTCTGCGCTGAAATCCGCAGTGAACTTCATTTACAGATTATTATCACAGATTAAAATATTAAACAGATTTAATTTTTATTTGGTATAGTTAATGTTTTGGATTGTGTGTGATGATTTAAATGTCTATTAAGAGATGACCTAACCATCGAGGATCTGTCTGGAAAGTTTTGAATTTTGTTTTTTATCTTCACATCTGAAACTTTGTTTGGAAAGTAAATGTAGCTGATTCCTGAACTCACCAATCTGTCTGCCAAGAGAATAAAGTAAAATAAAAAACATTTTTGCTTTTATTCCTGTTAAAGAAAGGGACCGATGTTGAACAGACTCAGGCTCTGTTGAGATTTATCCTACCGGCATAAAAACATCAAAGTTTCAAGCTCTCAAAAATATTCAACATTTTACACAATAGATATTTTGTAGTGAAGTTCATTAAACACACACTGTGTGTGTGTCACACGCCAAGCGTGACACCCCGGGGAGGGAGATGCGGCAGTGCCGGGCAACACCACTGTCTGTCACATGGAGAGAGAGCGCACCCACACAAACATGAAATAAAATAAATGGACACCTTCACCCTTCCCCCTCACGGGCTTCGAGCAAAAACAATAAACTAAAACAAGCTAAAATAACAAAGAAAAAAGAAAGTAAAACAGAGCAGCAACTTTTAATTTCCCTGCTCTGTAGCTGACCCGCCTTCCCAACCAGGTCCAGCTCCTCCAGCATCCCAGCTGAGGTTTGCTTTAATTGACTTTAGTGCTCAAAAAGAACCCAAAACGAAAATCATAACTGCACTCTCGGTGTTGGCTCCCGGTCTCGGCCCCAAACTGTGGAGAGCAGCACACCTTTAAGCACCTGGGCTGATTAGCTAACGCAGCCCAGGTGCGTGTGCTCTCTCCACCAGCTGGCGCAGCCGAGACCAATCTGCCTCTCCAGAGGACCGAATGCCACAACGTGAAATTAAGACATTTGATGCAATCTGTCCTTTTATAAAGGTCACTTGGAAAAAAGAAAACAACTCAACATATTCATTAAGCAACTGAACATCTCCTTGAAGCTGCCCAGTCGTAAATTCCCTTAATCTCTACATTCGTATTCGATTTTCATCTCTACCCAGTTAATTGAAACTCTCTTCTGCCAATGGCATAATGAACACCTGCAAGATCCCATTCAGACTGGCCTCCATCGCTTCTGGCTCTGGGAGTGAGCTTGATGATTCAAAGCATTTAACAGCTAGTCTGATGAGAATGCCTGTAATGACCAAACCATGATTTAGTTGACAAAATAAACCTCCGTCTATTTTATTGTTTTATGGATCGTTTCTAATCTTCCGGAACAAATCTGGAAACCATTTATAATTTTTTTATGTTATTATATGTCAGTTTCTTTTTTGTGCAATTTTGCGCGACTGCCAGACTTGATGTGTTGTACGACAAATTAAATGTGTAAAATTGCATTCTTGAGCTCATTTATAAAAGTCAAAGATAATGCAAAAGCAGATAGGTTTGAACAGAAACTCAATATAAAATAATATGCAGCCAAACACAAGAACTGATGTGCCCTTACACAGGTGGACTTTTCTCTTCTTGTGATTTGAGTTTGATGAAGAGTTTTATTTGTAATAGGCTTGTGGGTGGGGATGGTTGTGGCCTTCCTTGGGTCTATTAAAAAGCTAATGGAGGTGCCTTCAAAATAGAATATTGCTACAGAAATCCCTCATACGGCTTTTTGAAAATGTTTTTTTTTTTTTTTTAACCTTTTAACGCTGCTTGTTTTACTACCCCAAGGGTCAGAGTAATTGTTCACGTTCCAAATCCTTTGAACTGCTACACAGTGTTACTACCTCCAGCAAAAATAGACATGAGAAATGAATATAAATAAACCGGCTCAGGAATCCTTCCTTACTTCAATGAAATATTGAGTCCTTCTTTCTGCTTACATAGGGGTTTACCGACAAAAGAACGGATGTGATTGGTTTGATTATTTATTAAGACAAAAGCAAACAGAATTATTTGCCTTTAATCCGATTGCATTTCCTTGTCCTCACTGAGTAAGCAGTTATTATTTAGATAGCCAAAAGAACAACACTGGGAAGATACGATCAGCGGCATTTTAAACTGGGCTGTTTAATCAATGCTAGCCATACTGTATTTCACAAACTTTGCTCTTAAACATACATCAGAAGGCCCTACTGAGGGCAAACACAATTACTACAAGGGTAGAATTTAATTAAAGTTTTGATAACAGCTCTGATTAATTTTGGCGAAAAGGAAATTTACTCCAGGCTGGGGTAATTGCCCTAACAAATCAATATCAAATGGCCTATAAATTAATTGTGAACCTGCATTGTCTCAGCAAAATAAGTAGTACAAAGGAAAGGTCATATTATGTTTCCTTTCCTTAAGAGGACAGGCCAGACGGCAGACATCTTGGGGCAAAGCGGCACCACAGTTAGGCTAATTATTGGTAACTGCTGGCTACACACAGCCCGATTCTGAGCTAATGTCAGCATGACCAGCAATTCAGTTACATGCTAAGCTATGTGTGCCATCTGGACTTAATGTGCTCATGGCTGTGTTCATGGCACTGTTACAAAATGAGTATTGTACCTTATCGGACCTGTGTTTTATAGTTGGTACAATGACATTCGGTATGCACTTATTGTACGTCGCTTTGTATAAAAGCGTCTGCTAAATAAATGTAATGTAATGTATCTATTGGGGTGTCAGCACAGACATCATTGCATTGATGCGGCAAGTTGTATCTGACCCAGCTTCGGGCCACTTCCGCCATGTACTATGATGAGCTACTGCACAGGTGTGCCTTCTTAGCAGCAATACCAGCTATGGACAACGGGCAGCTGGATTCATTCTACTAGGATTAACTTGTTTCAGTTTATATTGATCTGTATTCATATCAACATTTGTTCTTATCCTTGTTCCTCGCAAGCATTACACTTTTTCTTCACCAACTGGCAAAATAGTTTTAGTACATGCTGAACTCACATCATAAAAAAAGTTGGTGCGTGTGTGTGTGCGATTAGTATACACACATATATACATGCATACATTTTCAGTGGTTGTATCACAATAATTCAGTTTGCCCCATTATCCTGGACATGTCTGAACAAATATGAATAAGTATGAAACATGTGTCACCATCCTGGGATTCACCCACTCAAAAGGATTTTTCATGGTTTTTAATTCATTAGCTGCTGACAAAAACCCCAGCCTGGACATCAAATTCATCATCTTATTACCACCAACCCATTTTTCAGGGCCGCCATTTTGTCCTATTCCATTTTTTGAGCCTTTCTCCTCAAGATATTCAGAAGGCCTTGAGGACTCAATTATCGCAGACTGATAGACATTTATTTTCTACCTTAGTATTAATTTGTCACGGGGTGCCTCCACGATCAGGCACGCAATACAGGGAAATGTACAGTATGATGAACTGAGTAAAAGAATCTGCCCACGGTGAGTTATTACAGCTGAGATGTCATCTTGAGCCAAGCTTTAGTGCTCATTAGCAGCCCTTCTCTCATCTTTTTCTCGAGATTGATAATACCAGCTGTGCTGTGCTTGTGGTGACAAGTGTTCAAAGGCTGAATGGCATCACATGAGATAAATGATTTGATTGCACAAGCGCAGTTCCCACCTCCCTCGCTGATGGTAGAGGGATGCTGAGTGGAACTGCAGGTCTAAGATAATGCCCATATTAATGCTTTGGAATTTAATTTTAAAATTTCATTAAGGAAAAGGGAAACAATAAGTATCACAATGACATACTTCCATTTCCCTCATAGTCCTGATTCAGTCGATAATACAAATAAAATGTAGTTGTGTATTTTTATTGAAACCAAAATACACCTATTGCACAAAATACTCATTTTTAACCTGACTTATTCCTTAAATGTGTGAATATCAGAACAAATCTGTTATTCTATAATTTAGTATAATGTTGTCAGCATGGAAGTGGATCAATCCATCAGTCCCCCCTGTACTTCAGTTTGTACAAACTTGTAGTATCATCAAGCGGTTAGCAGGCTATACTTAAGCAGTAAAATAAATCAAAACTGTGTCCTCAATTTAGATTAGCACATCCATGTTTCTGCAAAACACTAGACTAGCAATCTGAGACAAAGCTTCATACATCTTAGTTTTAATGTTGGATATCTAGACATTTTGCAGGCTCTCCAATTAATAGTGAAGTAGAGAGCTTTGATTAAATAAATAAATTGCACAGCTGTATTTACAACGGCACAATTAAAAGCCCAATTCTCCTGCCATTAACCATACTACGTTGCCACCAGAGTAGCGCTACCTCCATGTTGTTAATATTTTCACTGTCCAATGAGAAGACTGAAAACTATGATTGGTTCTGTGAATCACTAGTAAGCTCCGCCCAGCCTCAGTCTCCCACCACAAGTGTACCGTTGATGCGGCCACATTCTCTCACTATTAGACTCTTGATCTGTCTCAGCACTGATAGTTTTCACTTGTCCTGTTGGAGCTACCACATGCTATCAGTGACTATGATTTCTACCAATAAATGTGTTTTATTGTGAAGACAAATTCTTTGTCAGAAATTGATAGCATATATAAAAGCTGCACTCATTATTGGGTTTTCTAAATCTTCAGTCTCCAGACTGTTGCCCGAGGCCAAGTGATGGGCAAAACAAACCAGTCTGTAATTTTGGATCTTTTCCAAACCAACGGATTCCAAACACATTCAGATTGAGCCTTCGGCTGCACATCTGCTGGCGTATGAACGTTATGGCAACAAATGAATTAGTTGTTATGCTGAACATGTCTTTTATCTTGGGTAGGTTGTGTGAATCTATACAGGTGCTGAAATAGCAACAAAGATAATTAAAAAAAAAAAACAAATGACTCATCATGGTGACACATTTCTAAATATTATTTATTTTAACCAAAATAAATCTGCCATCATGATCATGGGATGTAAACTTCGGCTTTTTATTAATATCCTTTCACTGCCATGCTTTAGCACACTGTTTAAACAATAAATGCACAGATCTTTTCAAAACACGTGTATTTATGCTCTGATGATGTTTCCTACAGTTACCGAGATATCCAAAGCGACGCAACATTATCACAACACAAATGCAAACACATTGGAAACACATTTACAAATAAAAAAACACAAACACAAATATGTAAACAGAATGACAAAAAACAACCACAAATACAAAAGAGTGAAACAAGAAAATAAATAGCTGAATCAGAACAATAAAAACCACAACAACAAATAGCATCACATCATTACCGTGTTTTTCAATTTGCATTCCTTGTGATAATTCTGTGTTGCTTCAGATGTCTGGGCCACCATTTTGGCTAATTTTGAACTTTAGGTAACAAGCAATAACTTTGAAGGCTTGCTAAACTTTTTCCAAAGCATGCTGCCATTAAACGTTTCATTTAACAAGGTCAACAGGGAAATAACACGCATGTATGTCAATGCAGGGAATCATCTCGTCTTGCTTTTTCCTGAGAACACACAACAGATTATATTGTTATTTTCTGAGCCCATTTATTTGTTTATATTATGTATTTATTGTAACTCAGGCTGAGAGGTAATAAAGCCATGTCTATTTGGAAAAGCAGCTCTACCAATGAAGATGCCATTTGGGAAGTGGTTTCCCTGGAGATTATCTGACTGAAATTTGAAAAACACAATGAACTGAAAAACACCTGTAAGTGCATATGAATACATTACTGAAATTATCCAAGACATTCCTAATTAACATGTTTGTTTACTTTTTTAAAGTTTTAATTGAATCAGCCAATGCTTATCTTGTTGTTCAAGCATATACTTAAGCAGCTTTGGGTTAGCTATTGTAAATGAAAGAATCTGGATAATAATATGCTTAACATAATTTTCTCTGCTGACCCACAAAAGTACTTGAATTTAGCCTCTCACCTCAGTACCTGCAGGAGTCCATCCAGAACACTGCCACTTGCCTGGCCTACAACCTGCCAAAACACTCTCACGTCGTCATCCTCCTCCTCCTCCTCCTCACTACCCTCCACTGGCTACCCGTATCATATTTAGAACCATGGTGCGAAATTACTGTGTAACCAAAGGGGACATGCCTTTTCAGAAGGCAGGAAAAAACACTTCCAGATGTTTCATACACCCATTAACTTATCAGATGGACTAAAAATGGACTTGACCATGACTTGGCTCTATGAGCCCACATCCACGACTTGACCATGACTTGTCTCTATGAGCCCACATCCTGAGCTGGCTTGGAGATAATGGGCATCCCTGTACTGAATCCAGCTCTTTCTATCTGCCATTAGGAAGCTTGTCCTGGCAGGTGTCACCTTTGACTGGCTTTGCAAGCATGTAGGCTGGGTATACTGTGGAGTGTACTGTGATAAATATCATCTGGAAACTGTGCCATAGGAAAACATTTGATGTGCTTTGATGTGAAGAACCATACGCACTAGCCAGACGCTACGCATCTGTGACCCGGGGACATCGGGCGTGACCCCTGAGCTGGCTCTTCCTGGCCTGCTGTCTGCTCTGGCTCCTCGATGGTGGATTGAGTCTCCCATGGCAGTGAGAACAGCAGAGCTGTCAGCCATCTTCTGATGCACGCTGAAGACCTCTGTAGTTCTACGCTGTTCTTCATTTAATGTAGTTTCATTGTAGTTTAGTGCTATAAAAAAGGTAGTTGACAAGTTGTCAATTGATTCTGCATTTCTCACTTTTTTATTGTCTCATTGAGACAATAATTTCCTCCTCTTGGGAACATGATTTAAAGCAGTGATTCATAGTTTTGACACTGTTTCACTTATCCAGGTAATATGTCATTAACTCCCACCCACCGGACTTGACTCCATTTTATGCACTCTTAAGGTGGTTCATACTTTTGTCATAAACTGTGGGGCAGTTAATAAGTTCCATGGAGCATAAAATATATAGTGTAGTTTTTGGACCAAGCAGATGCAAACATGGAGTAACAATCAAATCCGTGAGAAAGTAGGTCATCCAATCCATTGGTAGTTCAGTGCTCAGGTAGTTCAGGAGTTCAGCATTGCAATGTGTCAAACTCACACACAACAGTATCTGTGTATATAAATATATCTATATATATCTGTATGTAATCATGTATATAAAAAAAAAAATTATTAAAATGTTTATTTTGAAACTCTGAAATGTAAGTTTATAACAGTGCTGCATCATAACTTTTGACACTTATTCTTGTACTATGAGTCCATGCTCTGTTGCCTGCTGAGATCCTACTGGGCTTACTATACAATGGAACCCATGATGCTTTCACAGAGCGGTGGAAATGCAAATAACTGGATAGTGTTGAACAAACAGCAGATATTTTTGGTCCCCAGTATTCAGCGCCTCAGCAATTTTTGCGACTGTCTATTTATAATTGTCACGTATTTTATCTGTGTTAGAGAATCAGAATTTATGGAGGAAAGAAACCACCAGAGGAAAAAGTACCACCAGAGGCTGTTTTTGTAATATTTTGTCTGACAGGATTTGCGTAATAGAGGAAAGTAATAAAAAAAAATGTTTATGGACTTGATCCTATTGGAAGTAAATATGAAGAGGATAAATTGCTGTTTTAAGGCCTACATGATTCTGAGATTCAGTAAATACAAGCTTCTGTGATCCATTCTGAATAGAGATGGGGATGGGGTATCCCAATCAAACCCAATCAAAGGTGCTAAAGCTGTCAATGCCAAAAAGGCTGGTTGTTCAATTTTCTTCTACTGTTGTCATTCTGAATCCAAAATAGCTGCTGAGCATTTTATGGGAATTTCTAGGGACAACCATAGCCCTCAATGTAATATCCGTGTCTAGAAAAGACAAACATCTAGCTGTTTTCTGAGTATCTTTGCTCAGAGAGAAACTAGCAATCCTCAGCTGGCAGTACCTTCTGCCATTCGCAAGTGTCATTCATCGATTACTCTGAGTGCAGCTAGTTTGACTGACAGACCAGACAGGAGCCATATCTCCATGCTAGCCCCTCCACAACTTTCTCTTTAATCTGCATTGTTTAGCCAAGCAATATGGCTGTGATGTCGTTCATGCGCTGTATGCTTTGCAGTTGACTTGTCAAAATGTCTCACATTGTCTACTGGAAGAAAATGTTAAAATTTTTTATGTTTATTTTTGCAGGAAGGTAAGTGTATGCATGCATAGCGCATGTGTTGGTTCTATGGGTTATCATTTATTTTTGTTTTACTTTTTTGCTTTAGATAGCTGGAATCTGCTGACAAATTTAATCTTCACCAAAGGTCAATGCCCATGACATTATACTGTAGGAATCCCATGGATAGCACAGCTAGAAGGTTCAGGGTTAGAATCCCAGCCAGCACCTGTGTGAAGTTTGCATGTTCTACCCATGTCAGTGTGGGTTTCTGCTGGGCAATTCAGTTTCCTCCCACAGTCCAAAAACACAGGGTAGGCTAATTGGAGACTCTAAATTGCCCGTAGGTATGAGCATGACTGAATTGTGTGTGTGCCCAGCGATAGATTGGCAACCTATCTGGGGGGTATTCATACCTCTTGTCCAATGCATGCTGGGATAGGCTCCAGATTCCCTGCCCAGGAATAAGCGGGTTAGACAATGGATGAATGGATAGTAGATTGACTGGAAACTGATTGGCAAAGGTGCTGGTGTTATTCAACCATGCATCATTCCTGAGTCAATTTCATCAGGCAACTGTGAAGGATGAAATGATTAATTGCACGTATGTAGCTTTTGAACGTGTGATGATGCTGTAATAGCATGGTCGGTATTGACCTATTTAAGATGTTTTTTGAGAGGTTCCATTTCTCATTTTATTGTGATGGCACAATTAACTGGAAGAGAGATAAACCGTATTTAATAGTTTGACCCTCAGTTTCAGGTTGGAGCAGACGTCAGTTTATATCAAGATGGAAAACCACGTATTTACATAATCAATGTTTTGACTTGATCTGTTTAAAACTGTTCTGTTTTCAGGTAATGAGATGTGTGCTTTAAGCTGACAAGCTGAGAGGAGGGGGGGGGGGGGGGTGGGTTGGGGCGGTTGGCCAGGAGCGGAATCGGAAATGTGTAGCTTGACATTCTAAAGCCAGGGCACCTGACACTGCGCAGGTCCTGGGTCATGCATAACTGCCACACTACCAATCCACCGGAACAGAGGACATTTCCAAGAGCAATATTCAGGTCAGCACACTTCCTCATCTGCCCAGCTGGTGCTGCATATCAAGTAATTACTGCAGTGTCACCATTCTATAAAAAAGACAAACTAGTTTGCTGGACTCATTCAAGCCTGATGGGAAAGGGTTACTGCCACACCCCTCACAACAGGCCAATGCGCTTAAATCCATGAAGGTTGGAGAATGGGAGAAGAGCGGGGTCAGGTTGAGTAAAACGGTAGAGAGGGCAAACAGTGTGTGATCACCTATGAGGATTGATACTACTCCACTGGATTGAGAAACCAAAGATGATAAAGTAACATCATAGAGACAAAGTAAGCTAAATCAAACATCACACTTCAGCGAGCTTGGTTTCTTCTCGGGGGAGGATCGGAGAGGGATCAGTGAGACGTGGGCGAATGTGGTTTTGTTGATGTTTCTCAGATGTGTACAAAGCCTGTGTTGAGTCTACCTAAGGAGTTTTGTAGTAGAAGGTGAATTGGTTATTTAATTCTTTTTTTTTTTTTGGCTTTTGTTCTTACACAATTTGAATTATCAAGAATTGTGCCAGCCTCTTATACCTGGGTGCATTATTGCAGGAATCCTAACTGATACTGAAAACATGGGAGCTTTTTTGGTCTTTTAGTCATCAGAATGCATGTACCAGTCGATTTGGCTAAGGCCCACTTATAACTCATGATCAATCTAGACTTACAGAGCCTGGGATCTTGCAGAAATTTGCACAGTTGCACAAAACCAACATGGAGGCTGAGAATCAGACACAACATGTCAAGCTTGTTGCGTGTGCATTAAACATTTATACTGTTGCCATTATTATTCTGGCTTGTCCTCCAATTCTACTGTCCACCTGGCTCAATAGACAGTGCAAGTCCTCTTTCTATTCGCCGTCATGTGTCTGTTGAGTTCCTCAACTTCAACTTCCCTGTCACCTCAGCTCTTATTGGCTGCTGAGGGTTTCCATAGGAGATTCCATTGCTGTTGCAAAACTTGTAGTCGTAAATATAAACTTCAGAGTGACCCTGAGCCAATTTGGGAGGGTTCAGATTCTGTCTCTAAACACCTCACACTGCAGGATAATCTGGGCAGATAAACGGTTTAGACCGGTCTCAAATTTGGAATGCCCCCACGACTGCTGGGAGGGGCGAGTCAGGCACAAAAACGACTCCATTATCCTGTAGTGTGCCTCAGTGGAGTGGTTGGGAAATGGGCTTATTTTGATAGCAGGTGTTTAATAGCATCAGAGACATAAACTAGATCACTTCCGTGTGTGTTTTTGGTGCCAATCAGTGTATTGCACACTCACCATTATAAAGTGATGGTCTGACTGCTCCCTTAGGACCCCCATTGCCTTTTGCTTTTTATCGATAACGGGGTCAGACTGCTTCATCTGGTGTACAGAGTGGACTTTGGCTCGCTGCCACTAACCCGCTGTTTCCCTCCCTCTCTGCAGGAGGTGGCATGAGGTCACCTGCTGAGGACAGCCCGACGGGTCTGGCTGGAGACTCTCAGTCCTGCTGCTGGCTCTGCTGCTGTACAGTACAATAATAATAATAAAAAATTTACACATGTATTGAATTGTGTAATTTTAACCATTCCAGTAACCACTTTCCCAAGCTTTAGCTAGTGAACCAAACCCACTGTGATTGATGGTCTGACAATGGACACAACATACACATACATAGCTACATAGTACACCTCCTGTGATACTTTCGGATGGAGCATACTACTAAAGACAGATTTAGCCTAGTGAATACACCTATGCCCTTTACATGGGGTTCTAGGTAGCATACCCTGAAAACATTGTGGGACAAATGGTTATGACTGTAGGCAGAACCCTTTAAATGTTCTACCTAGAATCTTAAACATTTGTCCCACAAGGATTAAAAAAAAAAAAAAAAAAAAAAAATCATTTTTAACAGTGTAAGGCATTCAGTAGTTTGAGGCAAGAGTCCAAACCAGCTTATACAGACTTTGGCCCACTGCATGCTGGGATAGGCTCCAGACCTATGTCACTTACTACTGAGTAAAACAGAGCAGTAATACATTGTGAGTTTCACTTTAACTTTTGAAAGGGTCTGAAAAGTTCTCAATCGGTGGTTCATTGTTTTGTCTGTGCTGTGTTTTTATTTTTGATTTTATTCAACACAGTGCTTTGTGGTACATGGTTTTGCCAAAAACATTTGGTGGAAGTGCTCAGCCTTTATGCACATAATTATCCACCTTTTGCAGTACAATACTGTCACGGTTGATGAAGCGATAGAGCGATAGAAAGGGACAAAGGAAATACCAAATTAGAGCTAAATAATCCCTCCCTTCACTTACTGAAACATCAGTGGACTCAAAACTAAAAGAAAATGAAACACCGCCACAGCGTAGCTACCCAGAAAGTAAAACCCCACTAGAAAAAGAGTGGAGTAACTTACAAAAGAAAAATGACACTCGCAGCCTGGCGGATAGAAAACAAAAGGAAAACTAAAGAAACGAGGGCAAAATGTCCTCCACAGCACTAAGAGATAATCAGCTCAGAGAAGACACTAAATGGCGATCAAATCCTGCAGATAGGATCAATGCGGTAACTTCTGCAGGTTCTTACACCCCTACACACCAAGAGCATGACAAACAATGAGTCTGTGCTGAACCCCAGAAATCAGGGGCTAGATATAGGGCTCCCACACCTGACCCTCATCAGGGACAATTAGCTCAGAGCCAATGCCTGTGAGGTGCCATCACCTCACCATAGCACTCACACACCTGCCCCTCATCAGGGACAATTAACCCACAGAAATCACAGTGAGAGGTGCCACCACCTCACAAATACTTGCACTTATGAATCTGTTTAATTTTAAATGATGCCTAACCACCATTTAGGACAGAATGTTCTGTCATATTTTCTGTGTCTTTTATTGTTGAATTTGTGCTGAATAAATTCCATACATGTGTGTGCAATGTTCCAGACAGATAGTGATAAAACTCATCTGCTCCGACATGTTTTTAAACCAAGCGGGGGGCTTAAAACCAATTAAACTGAGCAGGGGGTGGTTGGTTTTGGATCATTGAAAAGAGAGTTTATTTAAGGTAATATTGTCATTTGATTGCAGCAGTTCTACCCATTGGGAAAAGCGGTAAGTACATCCATCGCTGTAAATGATCTTCTATTGTTCTGGGAAGTGGACTGAAATTCAGATGGACAAGCTCTGACAGCTTTGAGGACATGTTTATATCAAGATATTTGATGTTTCCAGGAGGTAGGGAAATGGGTAGTGTCTGCCCTGCCAAATTACAGCTATATATGTTCAATGGTAAAATAATTGATTTTGACCAGTTAATAGAATAATTAGTGATTTTTGAAAAGGAGTTTATCAGTTTGATGGTTTTCCTGTTCAGAGTTTAATGGGTTTGTTCTCCAAATATAGTAATACATCATCTGCATATGAACAAATTTTATGCTCTGTGTTGATGATTTTTATTCCTTGGATTTGATTATTTTGTCGTATTGCTGCAGCCAGAGGTTCAATGAATGTGGCAAACAGGGATGGAGAGAGTTGACATCCTCGCCAGGTACCTCTCAAGTGTGAAGCATGGTGATGTTAGTCAGTTAGTTGTGACTGTGGCCATTGGTGAGTTGTATAGTACCTTAATCCAGTTGATAATTTTTTTTTAAGTAACCACATTTTTACAATGTAGCAAATACAGATTTCCAATCTACCTTATTAAATGTTTTTTCTGCCGTTCTATGAAGCTAAAACTATCTCTGCTTTGCTATTGGTTGCATAATTTATTAGGTTAAATAATCTGCATGTGTTGTTATATGATTTTTTTTCTTTAATGAAGCCAGTTTGGTTGGGGTGAATTATGAGTGGTGTGACAGTTTCAATACTGGTGACTAGTTTTACTGTCTGTGTTGACTAAAGATATTGGATGATAGCTATAAGGGTGGGATTATTTATTTTATTTTATATGTAGTTGGACTGAAACATTGGCAATATTCATGTGTAGTGGAATTTTGGAATTGTGTTTGTATGAATCTTTCTGATAAGGAGGAATGACATAGTTAGCAATTAGTTAAGTGCTTTATGGAATTATTTTGATGGTAAGGGTCTATCTAATGAGTCATCAGGATGTTTGGTCCGTTTTGGAAAATCCAAACTGTTGAGAAATGAATATCTATTGGCTGTGGTTTGTTGTCTGAATAATACAGAAAAACCAGAGTGGCAGTGCAGTAGAATGGGTAAGGGACTGGGCTTGTAACCTAAAGGTTGCAGGTTTGATTCCTGGCTAGGACACTGCTGTATCCCAAGGTACTTAGCCTGCATTGCTTCAGTATATGTCCTGGTGTATACATGGATGCAATGTATATGCTATATGAAAATGTTGTATAAGTCGCTTTGATAAGAGCATCTGCTAAATGCCTGTAATGTAACCTTCCTGCCGCAACATTTCTATTTGGTTCAAGTCAGTACTTTGATTAGGCCACACCAAATCTTTTTGTTTCTTTTCAGGTATTCTGGATTTTCTTTTGTGTTTTGGATCATTGTCTGGCTGCCCATGTCATCCAAAAAGTTCCACTTTTGACTCCTCTGTCCATAGAACACTATCCAAAAACCTTTTTTTTTTTTTTTTTGCCAATACTGCACTGACATTGATATTTATCTTGGTTAGCGGTGGTTTCTACCTTGAGGGCAACTACTTTTTTGCCATGGGTTAATAATATTGGAAAAGGAGGTATAGGCAGCCATATTGAGGGGGAAATAGGTAATGCACCCTTGAAAGATTTATAAAGCATATGACATAGAGACAGTACTTCCTGTAAACATATTGTTTGATTTATCCAGCTAAAAACAACACTCCTTCTAAATAACATATTTAACATTGGACTAAAAATAAATTTTAAAAGTCATTTTAAGGAAGTATAATGCAGTTTTTAATGTTTTTAAGCTTAATACCCTAACAAAAGCATAATCCTATTACTTTGTTTTCTTAATTTGGAACTTTATTCATTGCAAACTTTGAGATACTTTGTAGCACAGGCCTAAAGACAGTATGTGGCTGTATCCCAGTTCCCCCATGGTCAAAAATGTGCGAAACCCAGAGGTGGCTTGAAGTGAAGTTATGGCTGATGGAGAAACATTTTTGTCACTGGTGGAAAAAATACTGGTGACTGTGTGTCAACTTGGAAATTAGACACCAGAAGAACACTCACCAATATATAATATAATTAATAAAACTGAAATGTTATGGGAGCCTAATGAATATTTTGATTGACAGATATGGGACGTAAATGAAATAATTTTTACAGCACAATTAGTCATGTTGATTGACTGCCAAGCAGCAAGAATAGAAAGGCTTTAGATGTAATACTGGCAGGTACATGGCACACACAGAATTAGATGTCAGAAAGAACATTCTATCGAATAGGCTACTGCCCTGATGTAATATCATTATGCAGGGCTGCACCTCTCACTTCAGAGTGAAATTAGTTATTTTTGCTGTATACTTTAGGCATTTTTGTTTGAAATCAAAACGTGAATGTGAGATAAAAGGTTCATGAGCTCTTCCTTCCTTTCCCCAGCCTTTTGGATGTCCATCACTCTGGTAAACATTTATTTTGGTCGCATCGCTCCATAAAACTCCATTACCACACTTTTGGAGGGCACTCTATTTTTAGTTGAAGGGAACTGAACGGCAACTCATGAAATAAAATTGTTGAAGTGGACTTCACAAGGTACAGTGGTCTAAAGGAGAAAATGGATTAGGCTACACAAATTGTGTTTAATCACGCACCATTATGACAATCATGGTAAATATGGAGTCACTGCTGGTAATTCAGTGTCATGTTTATTGCTGATTTATTATGGTGTCCATTGACAATTACTGAGCATAAAATAATTTATTCAGTTTATATGGTGAACTGTGTGTGAACTGTTGCTGGCAAGCCCATATATGTTGTAACAGAAATACCCATCACAAATGTTGCCATATAAGGACATAACTAAATGTTTCCGGTTGTGCAGTGATGTGCCATTGCTGCATTACACTGGCCATTTGGACACTCACTGTCCACCTGGTGCAATTCATGCTAACTACTACTAACTACTGCTAACTACAATACATGCTAACTACTACTAACTACTGCTAACTTCAATACATGCTATATACTACTAACTACAATACATGCTAACTACTGCTAACTTCAATACATGCTATATACTAACTAACTACAATACATGCTAACTACTGCTAACTTCAATACATGCTAACTACTACTAACTACTGCTAATTACAATACACACTAACTACTACTAACTACTGACAATTACAATACATGCTAACTACTACCTACTGCTAACTACAATACATCGTAACTACTACTACCTACTGCTAACTACAATACATGTTAACTATATACTAACTTGCAAAAATAGGTGAGGTCTTCCCTTAATAGGGGATGTTGTACTGATGGGACTAACAAATATGATTTTCAAGGCATTTCACATTTGGAGAAAACAAAATAAATAAAGAATAATGGTTAAAAATATATATATATATGTATTTTTAACACTAATTTCAGACCTGTGACAGAAAATAGAAGATTTGTCTCACATAAGAGACAAGAGTATTTAATATTCCATGAAAGGGGTACATATTTTAGCAGTGAATTTGCGAATGGTTATTGTGGTGCCTGAAAATATTTGTCATTAAATTTAGTTCAAGTTTTTAATATGGTGGAATTTCGGTTGATATCTGTTTCAGACACACGGAACCTGAGATCGACCAGAAATTATCCCACACGTCTGTTTCATATTCCCTCTTTTAAAAACACTCAGGTTGCTATAAATTTACATTCCTGTAAAACAAACAAATCCAGTACATCTCTTCATGACTTTACTGCCTTCCTGTAAATAATTCATCACCCAGACTTTGCTGCTTGTTTGTCAGTGGAAAGAAAACCAACAAATATAAATATTTGTTGAGATGTTTGTACAGACAGACTGAATAACTACCTGACACTAGCATGGCCTTGGAGAACCTTGGGTAATGAAGTCTGATGTGTGTAGCTGGACCAGACAAAAATATCAAATCGCAGAATGTGTTATTTTCATCAATATGTTATATTTTAACCATTATATAATATTATTATTATTATTATTATTAAGTTGGTGTCGTGAAAATATTAAATTATCTAAACAAAAGGATGGTGCTTGCTCACAATTAATAAGTCCAACACAAGCTTTTTTATGAATCAATAAATCAAATATGTAAACACCAATAAACAGAATAAAACAGCCTCTGAGTGCAATGTGCATGTTTTGCGAAGTTAATGGAATTAATTAGTCCCCATTGGGTCCTAAATACTGAATGTGCTCCTCAAGCATCCCCCAAGAGACCGTTATAGCTTTGCCGAGAGACGAACGATAGCAGTGTGTTAGCAGTCAAAAGAGAGTTACATGATGTATTACTTTATTTATTTTTAAAATAAAAGGAAAATTAGGTCCACATGCACTTAATTATTCAAAAACATCAATTAAAAAAGCAATGCAAATATTCATAGAGCCAACATTTCAAACATTCATCTTGGTGATGCAACAGATAAATTAATGGTACATGAACTGATCCTGAAGTCTAGTCTGTTTCTCTCACAGCTGAAGGCAGCGATCGTTGACCTCTAATATATTAACACAGCTCTTCCTTAGATAAGGAACTGGCACTTTACAGATTGCTCTCTCTGAATATTTCGCATATTGCTAATTAATTTATCAGACTTAACAGTACCTTGCAGTTCTGGTTCTGGAATAAACTGTAGGCTATTGGGAAATCTTCCTTCAGGCAGAAACAAGCTGTTCCAAGGACACCCTGTACCTCAGAGGATTTGGTGACTTGTGTCTCTTGACTCGGAGTCAGGTTGTGGATTTCTGCAAACGGTGACTCAACTTGAACTGAATGGTTTGAGACTTGACCTGAAAAAGAGCATAAAACCTTGAACACCTCTCTGAAAATTTCACTTGGCGGGTCAGAATCTGCTGCTCGCCCTGCTTACCTCCCTGCAGAATGGCCAGCTCCGTTTCGTTTAGACTGCGTTTGCTGTCTGCTTTGGACACGGTGTTGTACAGATTATTTTGATGATAAGTAAACATACCAGTGTTGATGAAAATGTTGTGAGTCAAAGTTAAGGTCAAATTATGATTGTATACAGGCCGTTTTTTTTCCAAGAGTAGAGAAGATGCTTGGTGCTTTAAGTAGCAGGCAGAAAATAGAGGCACTTGGCCTGTACAGTGCTTGCTCAAGCTATGCATGAAGTGCCTTCATCTGACTCTTGTCTCTCCAAACTACACTTGTGGACTGCTGTGTGAAATAAGCAGCAGCTTCTCACCACCGCGAGTGCTGGTGGAGAGTGTTTGCTTGCCTATGATTTCACAAATTGATATCAGAAGTAGCAGCAATGAGCGTGGCTGCTGAATATGCCTGGGCCTTCACATTTAGGAGAAAAGGCCTGCCAGGACATTTATTAAATGAGCATTCTCTCAGATTTAGGCTGCACAGTAGCATGTGACAAAGAACTGAGTAAAACTCCTAGCAGGAAAAACAATTTCCGTGACTAAACTTCCGTGCCTCGTCTTTCCATGGGCTGAAAGCTCCATTAGTTTTAGTCAGAGGGAAAACAAGTCTTCAGTTAGAAGGACGTCAGAAAGGAATTCAAATGCAAACAAAGCAGCTGAAATGAATTAGGAGACAAACTGAAATGCCACAAGAACCTGATTAAAAATCATTTTCAAAAGCAGCAGTGATGGTGGAGGGTTTTACAGTGAGGTAATAGATTCAAAGTTATGAGACCTGCCACTGCCAAACTGCATATCACACCATATAAAACTGCCTAACTAACTGCATATTAGCCCACATAAAACTGCCTAATGAACTGCATATTGCACCACATAAAACTGCCTAATGAACTGCACATTGCACCACATAAAATTGCCTAACTAACTCCATATTACACCACATAGATCTGCCCAGCGGTTTGCACAAGATGCATAATTTTTCAAACAAATAACTTTCAAAGAAAAAAGAAAATTGCATTGTGCCCTTTAATGCAGTGACAACATATGGAAACCCTTAAAGGACTATCCTAAGGTGATTAAGTCAGTTTATATTGACTAATGTGGATCTGTTGAATAATAATAATAATAATAATAATAATAATTTATTTTTATTATTATTATTATTATTATTATTACAGCTTGTTAAGAACCCTTGTACATGTTACTTGGTTTTTTCAAAGAGTAGTTGTTTATTCCAGAATTTGTTTCACTGGGGAATTATACATTGTTTTGGAATGCTTTTGACAGTTTGAGACAGTTTCCTAAACATAAATAGATTGATACATTTCTTGATTTATTTTAATTGTGCACGAAATAGACAGGAATAAATAAACAAATAAATAAATAAATAAGTAAAGGTCAGCAGTGTCTCTGTCAGAGTCCGAGACTGCCAGAGGAGCATTGTCCGTAGCCAGAGCTTGCAGCCAGTCTTGACTGTGATTGCCTCGTGCCTCCAGCTGTGGAGCATTATGCTCCTTTTAATCAGGGCAAATACAACATAATGAAGTAGCAGAGGAGATTGCAAAAGGCAGTCAACCTAATTACCAAGATGCGTCTCCTTTGCAGGAGATCAATACAGACAGCTCTTCTTTAGCAGGGAACTACCCGCAATAATTGTAATTTATCGATGAATCACTGAGATTTTTAAGGCCAATTAAGTTACCTACAATTGGTCATATCTGGAGACTGAAAACAAATCTGCAATATGGAAAATATTTAGCTCTAGAATGTATTTATTTTTAAATCTCATGTTTGATCTCACAAACAAAATCCTCAGGAGATGAAAGCACTGAAAGTTGCTTGTTCAGTTTCTTTAAAGGTGGCAGCTAGGTACCGGCTCAGAAGGAATGCTGTAGGATAATCCATGGCCGTGCCGCTTCAAACTGACCTGGCTGCCAGGATCTCTCCTTGCTTTGAGTTGTACACTGACACAGCACTGGTGAAATCCAGGTGGGTAATTCTAAGAAAAGGATTTTATGACATAGCAACAATATGACCCTTACTACCAAAAGATGTCATAATTCACACTTCTGTGAAGAACCTGGCATAGAGTACAATGTCTTATTCACAGTCTTATAAAGCTGGCTCATTAAAGTAATCAAGTAACGCTCATTGTAAAAACAAGGGAATCTACTCATATAAAATATAAATAGAACACATTTTAATGCATTTGACAAGCTGTTGAGCTGACAGAACATCAAGGTACTTTGGGTCACAGATCCTGGGCTATTCAACTGCATAGGATCTATATCAGAATTCCAAAGTCAGTTGGCCTATTAATCAAACATCAGTGTTTAGCTTCCTTAATTAAGTTTATGTTATAGGAAAGATTAACTGGTCGGGCTGCCCGATATTAAACTTAAATCATGGCTTTCCAAGCTAATAATACAGCAAAACGTACGATGTACAGACTACAGATTTGAGGCAACAATCAAGATTTGAGATAATTTAAAACGGTGTATGCCATCATTGAAGATATACCCATGATCTAGAATGTGCTTGCAGTGGATCCGACCTGTTAAAATGTTTACCCACAGTCAAATGATTAAATACAATTGATTTTATAGCTTCTTCATATAATCACAATGACTATGGCTATGGACTTCAATTAGCAGGACTCACGAAGTGGAAATACACTCATCTTTGTGGTTTCAGTCACACTATGAACAAAGTATATCTCATAGGCTTTATATAGCATAGATAATACATTTATAAACATGAAATGATGGCTTCATAAATCACACACTAGCAAATGTCATGCTTCATAAATGGTGACATAACAACCTCTTATGCAACATTATGCCAAATGTGTCATAACCAACAATATCACCTGGCTAATGGCTAAAAGGTATCATAAAACATGGTTACAGTGTGTAGGATGCTAGGCTAACTGACAAAACTAATGGTGCCACATGATGTTATGAAACAACCCAAGTCAACCTGAAGGAAATTAGTCCCCTTGACTCCTATGACAAGGGCAGTAAATATATCTAATATTAAAAGTGTACCTCGCACCTGTGTCACGATAGCTAATAGTATTCAGTGATAAAAATGGCTTTAAATACTCTCACCTACTCTTGGCTCAAAAAGTGACATGGACCTTTAGTCCTTCCAGGCTTGGACCACTGGACTCTGAAGTGATGTCACTCATTCTTCACCACTTATGTTTTCATTCAACATCTTATGACTTTCCACTCTAATACCGGAGCTATAACTTGTGTTGTACTTTCTTTAGGGAAACTGCCTACTCATTTTAGTAGCATATTGCTGTACTGTGCAGTGGCATGCATCCTATAAAGTCACATCCTTTTAAGTGTCATTGGCCTCATGCTAAGGTATTGCATTACAAATCATTCATAGATGCATTATCTAATATTCCAATGTATGTCTTTTAATGTGACAGCAGTTGCTAATCAGTTAATCTGCTGGTTAAAATAAAATCATTAACATTCATAATTTGAGGAATTGCTTCCAAAACACGTGGTATACTCTTAATACGAGAGCTATTTAGAGCCATTGTAACAAGAGTCAAGGGGACTAATTTCCCTTGGAATGTTTCTTTACATCAAGTGACGTCATGAGCTATGCCATAGTCCTTCCTATTTAACGTCACCCTTTACAGTGTTTAGCCATTAGCCAGGAGACATTGTTGGTTATGTCACATTTGGCATATCACATTGCATAAGGTGTTTGCTGTGCACATTGATTAGTGAAATCAGGTGTGTTACTGCTTGATTGAAACAAATTATGTGATTGCAATTGTGGTTGGAACGAAAACCAGCATAAACAGGGGCCCCCAAGACTGAGAACCACTGCACTAGGTTTTAATCTATAGTTGGGAGGACAAACCTGTTTTGGCTATTTTTCAGAAAACATATTTTGACAGTTTATTTTTCATGTATAGACTAATGCCATAAATGCTCAGTATAATCAAATAACAACATATACATCACTGACTTGCTGGAAAATAATGGTTGTCTGCTTTAATATTGAAGGGAGGAGAGTTCTTTCTGTCATAAATCTGTAGTCTGTATAACTGCATTTTTAAAGCCTTGCAGCAGAATCCCTCTGTCTCCAAGCACCATCACCCAAGGACAGCAAACATACTGCATGTATGCGTGTGTGTGTGTGCGCATGTTTGTGTGTGTGTGCGTATTTGTGTATGTGTGTATGTGTGTGTGTGTTTTTTTAAAAATCATTTTTTCTCTCTGTCTCTTACACATTTCTAGGAGTCCAAACTTCTGAGCTTGGCCTTATCCTTCTTATCCTCCCCCTGCCATCCTGCCAGGGAGGAAACAGCTATGATGCCATGCTGCCCAGGACTCTGAAAGCAACTGATAGATAAAGGCTAAATAATTATTTCTGATGTAAAGGTTGTTTATATAAAGTTGAAGGCTATGAGGTCACTGTGTGCTCATTCAGTATTCATGTTATATGATAAGACACAACCAATCGTTTACTTTGTTCGATTTTACTATGTGATTATGAATTGACCTTGTACCAATCATATACAGAGTTATGTATCCTATAAGTAAAACACTTTTTGCTCATAAAATGCAGGGACTGCCCCTGCTTTCTTCAGTCTGGGCTTATTGTGTGTAGATTCCAGACTCATTGTGCAGAAATGAATCCTATTTCTTATATAGATATACCTTGTCATGCCTGGTTATTATAAATGGAGAATTGTCTCTGCTCAACAGTATGATTTCAATTAGCCACTTCCCTCCTCTGTGTAATCACTCTAGTCAGAGGGAAATGCTTCATTGTCTGTGACTTTTATGGTGGGGTTTTCTTATTTTCTTGAAGAACATGAACCAATATTTAATGGCATTACTAATGTGGAACTTTTATACTGTACGCATTTACTCGTATATAATGTTATGGAATGCAACATTTAATGAAATATGTACTTCCACTGCTGCAACCAGTGACTACATTTTGCCACTGGCTTTTGCTCCACTTGGGGGACTTGGTTGTGAAGAAATTAAACAAATTTTAGTGGATAATGTAGAACATGCCAAGGGTACACAGAACACCAGTCCACAGTCTGTCAGAGCAGAGTTAGCTGTCCAATGAAATCAAACAAAAACATAATGGCTTTGTTTTTTTTCCAAATACAAATGTTATCTCCAAATCACAGAGCTAAGCCTTCTTCTAAATATGGAGAGTCACCCCAAAATGCACTGCAGCCATAGTAATGTCAACTACAATTTCTCTATAGACATCAATGCAGTATAAGGTATAATCTCCTTATGAGGAAAAATGACACTCTCTTGCCCCCTACTGTCGGAACCCCGCAAGTACTTCCCTCTGGGCAGCAGAACCTCTGCCGTAGAGGCAATTGCGTCGAATGAAACCCTAAACCACAGTAAACTTCTGTGCTATTAAACAGTCATGTATAGGCGCAGGTAAATTTCACAGTATAACAATGCATGCTAGTTTACTTCCATCTTTGCTGAGTCCAGTGGTGAAGAGTTCAAGAGAGCTTTGCTTGTTTGTAGACTTGTTTTTTTTTGTTTCTGAATACAGTGAGAGAAGAGACATCCGGATGCTTTTTTGCTGTTCAAAACATTTTCACAGCAAAAATAACTACTGTTGAAACAAAATTATGATTAAAATGGCATTCAACTGAGGGGGCACAAGTTATTTATTTTATCATATTAAAAAACGAGTGCAAAATTGTGGCCATGATAGATGTGAATTCATATAAACAGAACAGCATGAACTTTGGTTTATTGTTTTCTGAATTGCTTCGGCTGTTACGATCCTCCAGCATTCTAAATGCAGGGTAGTTGATTAAATACCAGTGCTAGGGAGGATGTAAATGAACCTCCAAATGCAATGTGCTTGTTATGAATAAACCAAGAAGATTTTTCATTTATAATGACCAAAGCCAACGTTTGTCTCTGTCCCATATCTGTTATAGCAGAACAATGCACATTTGATCCTTTATTCATGAACATACGAGCTTAATTAAAAACCCAGTGTGATATTGCATATATTGAAGCATAAAAGACAATGCAAATGGTACAGACAGTAATGAATATGTTTTGCATTCTGTTTGATTTTCTTATTATTTTTTATTTATTTAATTATTATCGCTTATTTCACATTCAGCGTTTCTGGCATCTTCCTTCAGACTTTAAATTAATGTTATGTTAGACATAAAAGGTTGTGTTGTTTCTGAGGCCAAATTCACAGTACCAGATGCTGCCAATGTTAGTAACCACTAAAAAATGGTGGTGGGGGGGGGGGGCTAAAATAACAGTGCAGCCGATACAAGACTTCATAGTGCTTGTACTGGCCCATGGTAGTAAAGAAAAAAACTCATCTGTGAACTTTCCATTGTGATACTGCCTCAATACGAGACTCCCTGGAGCAATCTGCTGTTGTGTTAACAGAGCAGGGTGGGCCCAGCAGGTTGCCAGGTGCTAACAATGCACCGATCAATATCCCAACGGTTTCTTTTTTTCCTTTGGAAAACCTGTGGCCGTTCTGATGTATAGTATTTGGTGTGTGTGTGTGTCTGTGTGTCTGTCTGTGTGTGTGATCATGGGCCTTTACTTTGGGTCTCTACACTTTGTTCTTGCCAACACTTTGATACAAGTGAATCTTGGTCACATTTGTCCACAAGACCTTTAGTCAGAACTCTGCTAGCTCTTTTAGGCACTTCTTAGCAAACTGCAACCTGGCCGACCTGTTTATGCAGCTAAATAATGGCTTGGAGCTTCCAGTGTAGCCTCTGTAGTTCTGTCCATGAAGTCCTCTTCAGACCGTAGTCACTGACACAACTATGTCTGTCTCCTGAAAACTGTTTCTGATCTGTGGGACACGTGTTTCTGGATTTTTTCTTAATCGCAATTCTTAATTCCTCTGTCATCATCTGTAGAGGTCTTCCTTAGCCAATCAGGCCCTTTATGATCACTGAGCTCACCAGTGCTCTCTTTCTTCTCAATGATGTTCTAAACAGTTGATTTTGGTGAGCCTAAGGTTTGGCCTTGGTTGTTTCTGGCAGTTTTTTTTTTCTTATTTCTCAGCCTACTAATGGCTTCCTTGACTTACATTAGCTCAATTCCAGTCCTCTTGTTGACAAACAGATTTGAAAGCCAACCGAAAGCCTAGAATGAAGACTAGAAACTGAAAACTCTCTTATACCTGCACTAAGGAAGCAATTGAACACACCTGATAAATCAGAAACACCTGTGGAGCCATTTGTCCCTAACATTTGCCCTGAAATGGGGCAACTATGTCTAAAAAGTGCAGTAATTTCTATATGGTGTAACTTATGTCCCAAAAGCCAGCCCGAGTTCTAGTAACCAGGGACTACAATGGACAGGAACACAACAAATGCCACAAATCAAACAAGGAGTCAAAATCTGTAGACAGTAAAAAAAAAAAAAAGATTACAAACATTAATACAAAAAGAAAAAACATAACACATTGCTATGTGTAGGTTAGCAGTATGGTTCAGGCAGAAAACAGACCAGAGCTATGTTATAAAAGCTGTCTCCAACTGAGGTGGTTTCAGGCTTTATCAACTGGATACAATACATACTTCAGATGTGAACAAAGTAGATGCCCTAATTGACTTGCCAAATGAAATGCATGATAACATGAAATGTGAAGAGTTATGAACAATTGAGTTTGAATATCTTCAGCCTAGGTGTATGCAAACCTTTGGCCTCAACTGTATTAACAAAAGATATTAACAGAATATTAGCATCCAGCTACTCAGCATAGACCAGACTGTTAATGCAAGATGTATTTATTTTCTTTTTGTACAGTTCTGCTATGAGCCTTATTAACTTTTCCCGTGGATCTAAATTGAGAATGTTCCAGAACATTGGGAATCAAACATTTTAAGAACTGAAATGTTAGATTCAAACCATTTCTAAATAATTGACTTCTTAGCTGCAGTAGAAGTAGCAATCAGAATTATATTTTTTTCAGATAGGATAGAGAGAGAGAGAGAGAGATATCAGC
The DNA here is from genome assembly GCF_013347855.1 of Anguilla anguilla. Classification (NCBI taxonomy): domain Eukaryota; kingdom Metazoa; phylum Chordata; class Actinopteri; order Anguilliformes; family Anguillidae; genus Anguilla; species Anguilla anguilla. Next base: position 5,143,403 of record NC_049212.1, read on the forward strand.
AAGAGAGAGGTCATGCTTACAATGAGCTCCTGAACCTCTAAAAAAATTGTTTGTTTTAAATCAGATAAACAGTTGGAATATACGGTATAATTGGTTAAAAACTAGTCAAGAACAAATCCAAAACAAAATATAATGACAAATTGAGAAATTGAGACAAAATTATAGGAACACAACTTTTACTGACCAGACAGCTAAAGGAAGCTAAGAGAAGCTAAAGCCAAAGCTCAAGCTAAAAAACCAGAAAGAAAAGAATAAGATTATAAAAGGAAAAGAAAAGAGGACATAAGACCTGGGTAAGCCCCCAAATCAAATACTTTGAAAAAGTACAATCTTATATATTTATTGGAAAAGAAGATAAAGAAAACTTAAAAAAAAAAAAACTAGCCATTAGCCATTACCATTGTTAGCAGCTAATAATATAGTGTTGATAACTAGCCTCCAAAAAGTGACAGTTGGGCTACCAGTGGCTGTTTAAAATAGTTACATTGTAACAGTTCCTCAGAATGGCTGCAGCAGCAGCAGCAGCAGCAGAGCCCCTCCATTTGAAATTATTTACCCAGAGACACTGACCACTAAACAGGCCAGAAAGAAGTACAAAGATAAAGTACTGAGAAGCTGCCCTGAGAAACTGGCTGCAGATCACGTACAATGAAGACAGGAGTGTCATCTCAAACCTGCTGTTTTATACACAGCACACAGACATCTGGCATCATGCTTTTAAGCAGTACTTTAAATTCACTTTACTGAGAGGCATTTGCAAGGGAAGGCAAATTCTGACTTTTGAAGATGAGGAAAAAGACCCACAAAATCCTAAATTAGCAATAAATATATATCACAATGGAACCATTCTGATTCAGGGCAGTGAAAAGGCTCTCTGCTCATTTGCAAATGACTTTAAGACCATAGCAAAGAGAGCACACACAAACAAAGCCAAGCAAAGACGCCTGAGCCACACCAACTCACCCAAACACTCCATAAAAACCAAGTTTGGCCCCAGCCCCAGAAGCCCAGTCCAACCCCTCCCTTCCCGTGCGGAGGATGAGCCCGACCCAGAGGACCCAGCCCAGCGCAGCCTCCACAGCACCATGGCCCAGATGAGGGAGAGCCTTTCCCTGCAGGAGGTGGAGCTGGTGGAGCTGAAGGAGCTGGTGCTGACCCACCTCACTGCCAGCAAGGACACAGAGCTCCTTAAAGAGCAGCTCAGCCAGATGAGCAGGGAGCTGACAGAGACACAGAGAGAGGTGAGGGAGCTGAAAGAGGAGGTGAGGGCGCTGCAGGAGGACAGAGAGACTGTAGAGAGGGAGCTGTCCACAGTGAGGGAGGAGCTGCAGCACAGTGACAGGACTGTACAAAGCCTGGAGGTGCAGCTGCACTCCGTTACCATACCCAATACAGTTCACATGGAGAGCAAAGAGGCCCAGACTGAGAGTCCCCCATCCACAACCAACTCCCCCCCACCAACACAAGCACGCGTACACCAGCTAGCACTGCACCTACCTCCACTGACCCACACACCGCTTAGGATACAGTCACAGCTGCACAAACCCCAGCAACACAGAGCAACCAGGGCACAACCGAAGCAACTCCAACCAGCACGGAGATTGTTATATTAATTGACTCGAACGGGAAATTCATAAATGAGGAGCAGTTATTCCCTGGCAGAGCTGTTTCAAAAATATGGTGCCCCACAACAAGAGAGGCCCTAAAGATACTTTCCCCATCACAGCTAGGCAGCCTGAGCCACATTATAATTCACACAGGAACCAATGACTTGAGAGCACAGCAGGAGAGGGTGGCTGGGGAGAGTGGCAAAGAGGGCAACAGAGGCCTTCCCAAACAGTAAAATGATCATTTCCACCCTCCTGCCCCGGAGAGATTTTCATCCCCTCACAGTCCACAAGGTGAACGCTGAAATTTCACGTGGTTGTGCTCTTATAGCCAACATAAACCTGGCACACCACTCTATCCTCGGAACCTACGACCTCCACGACCATGTTCACCTGCACAAACAGGCAGTTCCCATCTTTGCCAAAACGCTAAAGGACACAGCTTTGGGCAGACCCTCTATTAACACCCCCCGGAACAACAGGAGGCCGCTCAGCACTCATTCCCCTGGACCCCACATCGCCGGACCACCCAGAGGCCAGCGTATCCTTCCAAGGCCTGCTGCAGCTCGGAAACCCCACCTACAGGATCAGCAACACCAGCCCAGCCAACCAGGGACGTCTGGAGCCTACCCATCCCACTCACAACATCAGCAACACCAGCCCAGGCAACCAGGGATGTCTAGAGCCTACCCATCCCACCCACAACATCAGCAAGACCAGCCCAGCCAACCAGAAACATCTGGAGCCTACCCACTGCACCCACAGCATCAGCAACATCAGCCCAGCCAACCAGGATCGCCAGGAGCCTACCCACCGCACCCAATACCCTGGCAGCAGAAACCAGGCCAGCCCAGACCTGGGCTAACACAGCCTCCCCCCGGCCCAGCACAGCAGCGGTACCCCAGCTACGCAGCGGCACTCAGGGCCCCAGGGAACACAGAGGACCTGGGTGAGACAAGAAATCTCCTCAGTCTCATCTGCACTAGACTGATGAGCTAAATAAATTGATGTATGTAATGTACCAATTTTCTTTCTAATTGTTAAAATCACAAATGTAAAAATATATTTTAAGTAGATTAGTTCAGTATAAATATTAGTACCATATCAATAATTATATAAATAATTTATATATTCCAACATTGTTTGTCTGTTTTAAAACAAATAAGTTCCGTAAGTAAAATAAATGCAGAAATCATTTTCCATTAGCATGTGGAATATCCAGGGCCTGAACTCCTCTGTTTTTGACTTAAAAAGTTCAACCCTGGAATTCCAAGAGAGGATAAAAAACATCGACATGATAATCCTTCAGGAATCTTGGTGTAGACCCGATACCGTTACTCACTGTCCCCCAGAATACCAAGAAACAATTGTCCCATCAATTAAAATGCCCCTAACTAAGCGTGGAAGAGATTCTGGTGGTATACTAATTTGGTTCAAATCAGAGTTCAAAAATGACATCACAGTGTGATGTATGGGCAAACTGATCTAATGGGCTAAGCTCTTGGAGGAGGAGAATACGTTATCCCACATTTCATGCCAATCCCATTCAGACACATAATATTTTAGTTCATTCTCCCAGATTCCTGTTGCAGGGAGGGATTTAATGCTGGATGCAGATAGCTTATTATAAATGAGAGATCCCAGTTTATTTGTTCTTGAAAGCATTATGATTAGTGTTTGAATGTGCAACTTAGTATTCCATTGGACTCAATAAGTCTTCAGAGCTGTTCATAAATTCACATAAAGAAGAAAAACCAGGAAGGGAATATGTGTTCTTTAGGTCTTAGAAAGAGCAAAACCCCTTTTCGATCATAAAGATCACCCAACACATCGATACCACGATTCGCCTGTTGCAGGCAAACACAAGGCATTGATCCAGATTAGAAATTACAGTGTACCAGAGTGGTGATAAAATATGAAACTAACAGGAAATATGAAAATGTTTGTCAAGCTGTTGCCAGAAGGATAAAGTGTTGGAAATTATAGGTCCCGTACGGCAAAACAATTTTTCTTTTGGTCCCAAAAAAACCAGACTTGAATTCTAATTTAGCAATATGATGCATTCTCATCATCTGAATCAAGGTACATCATAGAAGAAATTTAGCCATATTTTAACACACCTTAGCGGAGATGACCAGTGATAGTCTGAAGCTGGGTAGTGCAAGCCCAGCAGAATTTTTAGGGCATTGCAAGGTAGCCAGGCTCATTCCGGGGAGACTGCCATCCCACAGGAGATCAAAATATTTGAAAATAATTGATGAAATGGAGAGAGTGAGTACTGAAAAAAAAAATACCCATGGTAAGATATTCATCTTGATATTAGTCTCTTGCCAATTAGACTAATATGCAAGGGAGCTCAGTTGATTCAGAGATTCATGATTAAAGAAAAGAAGAATTAAGATTATTTATTAACAGAAGAAAGATTAGTTCTGATATGGATAGCTAAATGAACAAATCCTTGGGGGTAAAATTAAATGAAAGGGGAAGGTCAGCTTTTTTCGTGAAAGAGTTCAAGGGCATGAAGAAAGGCTTGTACCAATTAATTCCGTAGCCACAGAAAGCCAAAATCATTAATTGGGTCAAAGATCTCAGGTAGAGTATTTCAAATAGAGAGATAAATAGTAGAGTGCTATCTGCTTAGAGAGAAATATACTGAGGCCTACCTTTGACAGTTATAGGGGTAATAAATTGATGTTGCCTAATTGCTTGGACAGTGAGAGAGTGAAAAGCCCCAGAGACAAAGGACAGCCTTGCCAGATAGACCTGGACAGCACAAATTCCACGCCTGGGCGGCTTGTTTCAACATGTGCAGTGGGAGCAGTGTGGCGTGTGCGAGCCATGCTGATGCAATCTGGACCAAAGCCAAATCGCTCAGGAACTGCCCACGGAAAGCCTCCCTCCACACAATCAGAAGCCGTCTGGGCACCAAGAGAGAAGACTGAGTCTGTGCTGGAGCAGCATCGATGACGTGGAGGAGGCGACAAAGGTTATCTGAGGCTGGCCACACTTTAATAAAACCAGACTGATCAGGCTGAGGAGAGAGAGATGTATTGTTCCCACCTTCTTGAAAAGGACCTTGGCAAACAATTTGAAATCTGATGTGGGTCTATAGCTAGAACGTTTCATGATGTTGTTACCTTTTTTTTATAGGTAATGAAATTAAAGCTGTTCTTTATCCCTACGGTAGGTGCCACTCATTAACGAGTGATTAATAGAACTCTAAATAATAGGGCCAACAATATTCCAGAACACTAACAAGATCACCGGAGGAAAGCCATTGAGACCAAGAGATTTAGATTTTGTCACAGAATCAAGAGCACCCTTTAGTTCTTCAGCTGCTTGCTAATTAAGCGATGGGAGAAGCCAGGCATTGAGAAAAGAAGTGATATTATTCATGTCATTAGAGACCTCTGATGTATTTAATTTCAAATAGAAGGTAGGTTGATCTGAGATGGGGAGGTACCGCGGCGAAACCAATTTCATTTAGGATGACATTAACAAAGGCAAGTTGTTCTGTTTGTTCCAACCTCTAGAAAAGTTCACTTAGTCTCTCCACATTTTCATAGACTGCCTGGCAAGCTTTGTAGTGGATGAAGTCAGCCTTTACCAAAGCAGTGGAAAGATGGACGTGTGAAGAAAGGAAGGAACAGTCCATGATTCAAAGCATATCACCTCATCAGTGAAATAGGGAGGACTTTGGCATGCTGCTTTTTGAACAGGCACACTCGTCTTTATTGATGATGTAATGGTGGATGGCAGCTGTAGGATGAATTAGTACATGTACTGACAGATTTTGTCTGGCTATGTACAAACAAATGTCTGCAACCACATCAGCCGACGCTTCATCCCGTAGCAAAACGATGACCCCAGACGCACCGCCTATGCGACAACAGCATTTATAAATGTGTAAAAAGTGAAAAGTTTTGAACTAAGTCAGTCATCTGATTTAAATTCAACAGCGCATGCATTTCACTTGCTGAAGAGAAGACAGAAGGCAGAAACCCCCGGAAACAAAGATCAACTGCAGTCGAAGCCTGGAAAGACATTTCCAAAGATGATGCCAAACGTCTGCTGATGTCAGTGGGTTGTAGTCTTGATTTAAATGGCCTTGGAAGTGTGCTTAGTGTACATAGTGATTTCTCTGCTGCTGTCCTCCAACAGCCAGTCATGCCTTCTCTCTGGAGAAATCGATTGGTCAGAAGTCACTGCCGTCCCCCCCGCGTCTTTTCCAGTGGCAACCACGTGTGTGCTCCTGCACACGTAGGCAACTCTGTTCACGGACAATAGGTTCTGATTGGTGGACACAGGTCATTTTCTTGCTATAAGCAAAGCTATGCAAATGTCGATAACCATGATTAGCCACATTTAGGCACACATTTCAAATTGAATATGTGGGGAAAATAGCAATTATAGAATAGTGAGGATAGATAATTGAAATATGTCCATCTCAACAATCCTCACATGTAGGTACTAAGGAATGCAAGAGATGTTAATACAAATATATGCAGCCGAACAAGGGGTTAACAACTGTGCTGGTAATATACACACTCTCACACGAGCCGCAACTAGTGAAGAGAATATACACATATACAACACCTTATGAGGGGACCACATGAAGGAAAAGTATTCTCATTATTAATCAGGCTAATAAAATTAACCATGATTACGAATTTCAATAGTAAATATAACCAATGTATGTTACTGGAGGTGGTAGGCCCAAATATGTATCCAAATAAATAAAGACTGACAAGGTTTAATAAAATTGAATTTATTAAACAAACAAACCCATTTTTACATTACAGGCATTTAGCAGACGCTCTTATCCAGAGCGATGTACAAGTGCATTGGTTCACGATGTAGAGGTGCAAAAGAAACACTAGAGTGAAGTAAGGATCGTAGTGCCAGAAGTGACCACATCGATCAGGACTCCAACCCTGTAGAGTAAGCTGTTCAGCAAACAAGAATCCTACCAAGTACAAACTAGCACTGGAATCACATTTGCCTAATCAGACAAAAACAACAATCCTGCCAAATACACTAACGTAATCATATTATCCTAACTAGGTACAGTGAGCTAAACTATAGGCTAGGGAGGGGTGGGGAGAGGTGCAGCCTGAAGAGATGGGTCTTCAGTCTGCGTTTGAAGGTGGTAAGATTCTCTGCTGTTCTGACCGCCACGGGGAGGTCATTCCACCAGCGAGGGGCCAGGACAGACAGCAGACGGGAGCGGGAAGTACAGACGCGAAGAGGGGGAGGTGCCAAGCGTCCAGAGGTGGCAGAACGGAGAGGTCTGGCTGGTGTGTACGGTCTGATGATCCTCTGGATGTACCCTGGTGCTCACCTTAGCTGCCTGGTATGCAAGCACCAAGGTCTTAAATTTGATGCGAGCCATAACAGGCAGCCAGTGGAGGTCAGTGAGCAGGGGGGTGACATGGGAATGTCTGGGGAGGTTGTAGACCAGACGTGCTGCAGCATTCTGGATGAGCTGCAGGGGTCTGATGGCGGATGCTGGCAGACCAGCCAGTAGTGAGTTGCAGTAGTCCAGGCAGGACAGGACCATCCCTTGAACCAGGAGCTGGGTTGCGTAGGTGGTGAGGAAGGGGCGGATTCTCCGGATGTTGTACAGGAAGAACCTGCACTCACCGCCGTGATGTTCTGGGAGAGGGACAGTCTGTTGTCCATCACCACTCCAAGGTTTTTTGCGGTGGGTGATGACACCACGGTGTCCCCTAGGGAAATAGAAAAGTCAAGAAGGTTAGAGGATGGAGCAGGGATGAAGATCATCTCTTACCTGGGTTCAGCTTAAGATGGTGGTTATCCATCCAGCTCTGGATGTCCCTCAGGCAAGCAGAGACCTGAGTGTCGGGGGGGGGGGGGGGGGGGGGGGGGGGGTGGGAGAGAACTTCTGCGGGTCCTGCACAGCTGAATCCAATTGCACTTTCTAACCAACTAACTCCAAACAGTTCTAATATAGTGTCGCTCCAAGCCAGACTACAAGCCCTAATTAGCAAATGAAAAGTAGCTGATGACTAAGCAATTGCCCCACAAGCCAGCAGCTAACTAGCTCCACACAATACCTGCCTGATGCAGTTAGTTAGAGCAAATGAGGCTAATAAGATACTACACTTCAAAAACAAACACCAAAACTAATGCTGGGCAAACTACAAAACAGGTAGAAGTCTAATCTAGCTACACTAATGGCAAAAAACAGATACTTAGCCCGCTCTAGGAGAACTTCTGCAGGTCCTGCACAGCTGAATCCAATTGCACTTTCATTTAGTGTTAAGCTAAAGTTAAACTAAAATCCTAATAGAAGAGGTTATTCCATCCTTTCAGAGAGTCATTCCTAGAAATGGGGTAACAGTTGCAGGGAGGTTCATAGGTCACGTGTGTTTACTTGTTGCTATATTGCAGAATGAAAGAGAGAGAGAGAGAGAGAGAGAGAGAGAGGGAGGGCCTGGATGTTCTTACAGACCCTGACTTGGCACACGTCCTCTGGGCAGCCTAGTGGACACAGATGAGAAAGAATAGCATAGAAGAAACCACTTACGCTAGGTACAGGAAGTGGCATACTGTGCCCATTTGATCAACAGTCATTCCAACTGCGATCAAGTGAATGTTAAGTGAGTCTGTCCGGTTGGTTCGAGATGGAAGCACAGACCCTACAAATGCCTAAACATTCATTATGTGCTGTAATGAGGTTGATCGTAATAACTAAAAGAAGTACAAAAAAAAAAGAGACATTGTCTGTGAAATTACTGCAGACTACCAGAGGGGGAACAAATGTTGATGAGCCCAACTTAAAAATAAATAGTAATCTTAAAAAAAGAAGTGTTCACTGTAGGTATGAATCCAGTTTTTATAAATTAACTTTAGCAATTACAGCACATGCATAAGGATAAACTAAAATTGGCAAGTAATTGATAGAGCTGTGTGCAATTAGACATTACGCACAGGCTATAAATGCAGCGAAAGTGAAACAACAACACCCAACACAGGTTCTCTCAATGTTCTATCAATAATTCTCAAATAAATACTTTATTTGAGTTTAGTGTCAAGCATATCACACAACATAATCTCTTCTGCTTGCAGCAAGTGCTTGTGCTGCTTTCAAAATTAACTCACTATCTGAAGTGGAAACAAATGGATGAACGCAATGTTATGTTCTGAGATGCAGGGTTCTTTTAAATCAATACCGATTAACTTTTTAAAGCAACTCACTTTATTGTCTCTTCTCCGTGCACACATATGTCTCTTTCTCTTTTGGCTGCCTCATTAAGACTGAACTTGCCTTGACCTTAGCAGCAGACTACCATTTACATTTTTAACCAATAAAAAGAGAGTAACCAACCAAATGGCCCCCTTCAACTCATAATGACCCCAAACTTCAATGTGTTTTTAAACACAAATACACGCAATTTGTGCAAGATACTCACCGGACCACGTATCTGTCTCCTCACTTATGCAACTCTGTACAAGCAACATGTTAGTGAAAGGTGGATTTGCACTAACATTTAAGATGCGGAAGATTAAATCATACAAATGTTTATTTGTATTTTTATTTTATTTAATTTTGCTGGTTTTGCTTTTCACCGTAAAAACAGCAACGATTTTATACTCAGCGTGGAAGTTTAATACACAGTAAGTATATGATTTTTCTGATTGTACAACAGTGGGAAAAAAATAAAGAAGAGAAAAACCACTGTCCTTTAGATGAACCAGGGCGTATGTGACTAAAGATGTGTGTACAAGTTTATTTATTTATTTATTTATTTATTTATTTATTTATTTATTTAGCGGAACGTCTCTGGTTTACCCACCTGTGCTCACTGCAAGTGCCCTTTTGAACTGCCTTGTTTTCTGCAGCCTCAGCTCAAGGGGATTTTTCTCATATGTGCAGAAGTACTACATGAAAGAGCTTGCATTAGCCTCTCTCCCCAGAGGTCCCTTGTGCTACGGAGTGCAGAGAGCTCTCCATGCATGCAGTGAAGAAGCCTTACAGCTCTAAACACAGAGTCGTGATTTTCCAGCACACCGGTTTAGATTAGTTTAGGGGAGGCCATATAACTGCGTAATCAACTTTATCAATTAAATGCTGAGTAACAACAAAAGCTGGCAGACCCTGAGGCCCCCAAGGGCTGGGGATGCAGACCTCGCTGTAAAAAGGATTAAACTGGTAAATCGTGTTCCTTTCACTCGAGGACACTAGCAGCTCTGAGTGCTTTAGAGTGGAATAATGTGCGAATGCCTGAAGATGTAAGGGAATAAAAATAATACTCGGACAAAAACAGCCATTATATTAAAGTCGTCTTAACCAAATGGGGTTTCTGCTCAGACTTGAAATTAGAACGTTTTTTTTTGTGGTAAACTATTCAGTAGTTTCGCTGCAGAAAAGGACACTTTTTTTGTACCACGTTCACCATCAGAACACACCAGCTTCAGCAGGTGTAACTGTAAACACGCATGCACCTATATGAATTGAAGCTATTGGCGCAGTCAGATTTATACTTTATACTTTTTGTCTTTGATAAGCCAGAATGAGCCAGCAACTGTGCACGTCTGTTTTTTTTTAAAGTTCACAGAGGAAACAAAACACTCCAAATATGTGAGCAAGTAAGCAAGCCCAGCTCAAACTGCTCTCATTATCATCCTCGCTCATTGCTTTTGGTGTCATAATACACCTGAGGTTTGTATGTTTAAGAGCTATGATCCTTTACAGTATAAGTACTGCACTTAGGTGATACGGTAGAGGCTGTGTGGCCATTCTGTTCTGTATTCATTAACTATCATAAATGCCTCGCAAGCTGTGACTCAGGTCTACATTAAATTATTCACCCAAACATAAATTCTGACGCGATACTGAAGTATAAAATGTTAATTTTGTTAGGGTATATATAATATAACATATAGCTATGCTGAACACACGTTATAAACCACGTTATTTCAATTACATGCACCAAACGGTGCTGCCATGGCGACACCGAAGCATCAGTGGTCACTCTGAGAGAATAATCTGAAATTTTGCATTTCTGAGAAGATTCAGATTTTTTTTATTATTATTAAATAAATTTGGCACTCAACCTGGGACTGAGCATGTCCAATACCCACCGTAACTTGGATAGGCAAGCTATCTGCCTCCACAACCGTGTTCATATACAATCCCCACTGTCAGTTTGGGAAAGTTCGGACTCGGGTTATCCTTCAAAGCGCGTGGTGAAGCCAGCCTGCTTCCTCTCACACACAGGCTACAGCTAAGCTTGCGTAGAGTGGAATCAGAGGAAGATCTTTCATATGCAGCTGTAACATGCAGTCACGGGACACCTGATTGGCTAGCGGGGGGTCACTAGATAGCGATGACACGCAGTCCCCTAACCGACCGAACCCTCCCATACCCTGGGTGACGCAATCAGCAGGTGTGCATTGCCCTGTGGAGCTGCCGGCTCCAGTCTGCACCGGCACGGTCCGATCCCAGGCTTTGGCGGGGCTCATCCATACAGCACAGCATGGTGTTTTAACCGAATGAGCCAACCCAGCAGGCCGGGTTTTGGGTTTTTGATTTTTGAAAAATGTATTTCCTTTATTTCTTTTTTTATACTGAACCGAAAAACATGAATAAACAAACACCAAACCCGTTAGCCTGAACAGAAACAAGCACTTCAGTTTGTTATTTCTCCTTTCCTGCCAGGCAGAACAGGCACAGGTCATTGTAGCTTCACCTCCACTTTCATTCTTATTTACCTGAAAGACCACATCTCTTCAGATCATCACCTTTCAACAGGAGCCAGCCTGAACTATAGCCTGCCTTCCACCTTCAGGTGAATCAAGGCTATAGCAAACGATGGCGTTGATGGACGGCTTTACACTCCCTTAACACGGTGAAGCGGACCAGAGAAACAGCCACACAGGAGGCAGAACCTTACACCGGACTGCGACGGTCCAGACTCAGCCAACGTTTATCAACTTGTATTCTCAATTTAAAGAGAACGTCTTGCTTTTTATTCAGTGGCAGGTGGTGGATAGCATTTACGTTTAAGAATTTAACATACATTCATTTTTAAAGCGACTCAGCTTTCATTTTTACATGGTATCTGTTCGATTGGGGATGCACACTGAAACAATTTCAGGTTAGCTACTTTGCTCAAGGGTACAATGGCTGTGAACTGAATGTACAGCTCCTTAGCAGAGACATTCCCTGGCCCCTGGGGTTCAATTTCAAATTCTAGTGCTGCTGCCCCACCAGCCACAAGGCCTACATAACATTGGTCAACACCACAAAAAGCTTAAGAAGTAAATCCTAACTCACAAAAAAAAAAAAATACGCTGAAAGCTTTGTGTTTGTTCTTTCAAGCATTCACTACTAGAATTTTGAAAAGCTGCTTTTCAAAAAACAGACATTAAACGTCCATTGCATGTGTGCTGTGCTTTTACATAGCTTTTGGGTAAGGCAAAGGAAGTGACACGCATGCTGAGGAACATGTAAATTCATTCACTCGTTTTATTCATTTAAAAACAAGCTTTAAGAAATTCAACACACTTCTAGAAAGAGGAACTGGTACAAATGTAATTGAGGAATTTAAATTAAAAATGGCCAGTTAAAACATTTTAACACAGGCTAAAACACATCCAGAACATATGACATAAGCCTATAAAACATAACATACACTCGGAAAAATAAATTCCTGGAAAGTGGTTGCACGTAATATTATATGCCTAGCTACTACAGATGGACACAAACAAATTTAACTGGAAGCAGAGACTGTTTGATAAAACTGTCCCTGCTGGAAGTTGGAAGCATGTACAGTTGTCAAGAATGTTGTCATGAAAAGGTTTGGGTTCGGGAAAGTACCTGGATGTGCCACAATGTAGTTGCAAATGGGAATTGCATTGCTGTTTGTAAAGGGACATTTTAAAAAAATGTTACAATTAACATTTTTCAAAAAATCTTCTGGGGTTTACAGTACATTACAAGCATTTAGCAGACGCTCTTATCCAGAGCGACTTACACAACTTTTATTTATTTATTTTTTTTACATAGCATTTACATTGCATCCATGTATACAGCTGGATATATACTGAAGCAATGCAGGTTAAGTAACTTGCTCAAGGACGCAATGGCAGTGTCCTACCTGGGAATCGAACCTGTGACCTTCAGGTTACAAGACTAGCGCCTTACCCATTACTCCCAGACGTAATGTCTGTTAAGAAAAATGTGTAATTGACAGATTTAAGGACAAACGTTTACCGGATGAAGACTGGTATTTTCCTGGGCCTGCAGCAGGGCGGAAGAACGAAAAGCAGGCTGAGGTTTTGACGTCAGGCACGGGGCGCAGTCTCGCCGATCCCTCAGCAGACGAGACCGCAATTTGAGACGAACAATGCAGACAATGTCACGCAATTGAGAGCCGGAGGAACGGTGGCATTCGGGCGTGAGGTTTGTCATTTCCCACCTGCCTCTTATAAGGCCCGGCTTTCAGAAAGAACAAAAGGAGGGATCCAAACGCTCGGCTGCGTTCGGTGTTATTGGGGGAGCCTGACGCGACACAAACACGCTTACAAAACTGTCGCTATAAATCACAATTACGAGGGTGGAATTACCCTGGCTACGACCCGCATAGTCGTATCTGGGGCGCGGAAGGGGGTGGAGGGGTGTCTGCTCAGTGGCGTGTATTGTGACTGCATGCAGGTTTTAAGGGGTGAAAGAAGAAAGAGTTCCTCTCGCTGTCGGATTATGAAGGGCTGCTCTTTTATCCGGATGCGACCCGCAGTTCTTGGCTTGCTGCTCCCGTTAATCTTCCGCCTGACATATGTCCCCTGTTCTGCCTTCAACAAACATATTTGCTCATCTCTCCCTTAACAAGACGGGTAGATTTGCTCATCTCAGAGTGAACACTGAATGAGCAAATCTGCCCATCTCTGACTGGACACCAATGGGGGAGGTCTACCCATCGCTGACTGAGCACTGAGGAGCAGATCTGGCCATCTCTCTCTGAATACCGACTGATAGATTTGCACATTTCTCACTGAACACTGATGACAGATTCACCCATCTCTCACTGAACACAGATGGCCAAATTCACCCATCTCTCACTGAACACAGATAGCCAAATTCACCCATCTCTCACTGAATATTGAACGAGCAGATCTGCCCATCTTTGACTGAACACCAATCAGCAGATTCGCCCTTCTCTCCCTTAACAAGACAGGGAGACTTGCTCATCTTTCACTGAACACCGATGGGGGAGGTCTGCCCATCACTGACTGAATACTGAGAAGCAGATCTCCCACTGAACACCGATGGTCAAATTTGCCCGTCTCACTGAACACCGACTGACAGATCTGCCCATCCCTCACTAAACACCGACAGGCAGATTGGCCCGGCTCTGCCAGGACACTGACGGGCAGATTCAGAGGTGATTGGACAGGGTGGAGGAAGTGGAAGCAGCCTGACCATCGGTGACAAACTTGTGAAAATAGAGAGTTCCCCTCCAGAAAGAAAAGGGAAACACAGGGGCTGTGGGGCTTAGCTAAGACCTTACCGTCGTGCCGCGAGGCAAGTGGCTCTCTCCGGATAGCGCCTCGGGGGGTTGGCGCCTCGGGGGGGTTGGCGTTGGTGGGGGGGTTAGTGCCTCGGGGGGGTTGGCACTGATGGGTTTTGATGCAAAGCGATGGCAAGGGTCTTCCGAGGCGAAGTGGCAGTTCTGGTCCTCTGGCGGTTAGGAGAGCAAAGTGCTGTCGGGTCCAGTCTCATTTCCTCAATGGCAAAAAGCTCCCGCCATTGTGTTTCATTAGGATCCCCATCTGTCTGGCTGACATGGCGCGCGGGACTGCCAGCTGTCGATGCGCGGCTCCAGGGTCCGGGGATTGAGTCTGACCCTGTCTGTGTGGAGCTGGTGCCCTGAGACCTGCAGGGGACCAGCGGGAACCGACCAAACCTCACAGACTCAGAGTGTGTGTGTGTCTGTGTGTGAGCATGTGTGCGTGTGTGAGTGAGTGTGAGTGTGTGTGTGTGTGTGAGTGTGTGTATGCCTGCAAGTGTGTGCATGTGCGCGTGTGTGGTGTGCATGTGTGTGTGTATTCGTGAGTGTGTGTGTGTGAGTGTGCATGTACATGTGTGTATGAGTGAGTGTGTGGTGTGCATGTGTGTGGTGTGTGTGTGTGTGAGTGAGTGTGTGTGTATGCCTGCATGTGTGTGCGTGTGTGTCTCTGTGTATGAATAGACTATTCAAAATAACCTTCAAAAGCTAATAAACGCAGTCTAATGTTCAATACCTATTAAATGCAATAGTCTATGATTCACATGATTTAAAAAAAAATGTAATGAAAAGCCTTTTGGAATGTAACCTTTTCTAGCTCTGTAGCCGGAGCTACACTTTCCCTGCGGTCTTGCATGATTATTGTCAGGAACAACCAAATCCATAATTTCACAAATCCAAGGCTTTCAAGATGTTTTCCTGTGCCTCAAGCAGTGTTGGGCCTGCTGCAGGGCAATGCCATAGAGCAACAGTGCCCCCTTGTGGTATTATGGTATTACTGGTACTCAGCAGGCGTGGAGCAGATTCCACTTGAGCCGAATGGAACATTATATGAGAGGATCACCTTTGGTAATATTTTACAAAGAACAAAACTCAATTTTGTTCCCAGTAAAGACCCATTTTGCCCATTATTAGATGACCATTATATATATATATATATATATATATATATATATATATATATATAATTTCTTTTTTTCCTGAGGTATTTACGTTATTTTTTATGCATGTTTGAGACATTTCTTCATTTTTTTAAAATGGTGGTGGAGCACTCGGACATGTGGTGAAAGGTGAGCGTAGCTTTCAATACGACACACGTGGGCCTCTCATGTTATGCTCACACCATTGTGCGCTGATGCTTGGAAAGCTTGTTAAATGCCTATTTAACCTGAACCTTCAGAGACCCAGCTGAGATAACACACACACATACACACGTACACGCACACTCACCGTCACACACAGTCACATAGGTACATACATACACAGTCTCTCTCTCTCTCTCTCACACACATACACACACTCTCTTTATCTCTCGCTCTCTCTCACACACACATACACACACACACAGGCAAACGCACAATTCAACGATACAATTTCAGCTGTTGTGCCTTTTTTTTGGCGAATACAAAGATCGCTCTCTGCAAAGGTAATGCATTCCCATTTCAGAGCCAAAATGGCTTCTTCTGGAGTATCTTCTCTGATAAATCAGCTGAGGTTCATATCTGCAGTTTGCCCTATGGGCAGCCGTTGGCATTGCACTACTGCGGGTGGAGCTGTAAGGAAACTTTCTCCATGCAGAGAGCTGCCACACGCTTAAGCTGCAGTGTGTGGTGTCCTTACGTACTCGAGTAAGCAGTTATTATTATTATTACAGGCATTTAGCAGACGCTCTTATCCAGAGCGATTTACATTGTATCCAGTTATACAGGTGGATATATACTGGAGCAATGCATGTTAAGTATCTTGCTCAAGGGTACAACAGCAGTGTCCTACCGAGGAATCGAACCTGCAAGATTTAGGTTACAAGCCATTATACGGATCCATTCATAACAATCAGTTCCATTTACTGAACTGAACTGAGGTTCAGGTAATGGAAAAAAAAGAAAAGAAATGGTTGGTGCCGCCATCTTCTCCACTAATTATTGTGTTCAGGTAGCCTCGCTCTCCCATCACTTTTTCATTTTTTGTTTTTAAAATCAAATTACATTGCCTTTGTAGTTATTATTTGGTGTAGCGAGCCTCCAGAAAGCGTGACACTGCAAACGGTCACTCTGCGTGCCCGCTAACCGGCTATTATGCGCATTTGCATTTAAATGAGACTCAGAAACACTCGGAGTCTGTAATGGGTTTCCTCTCCCATCTGTCCGGCGCAGCGGCGGAGATCAGGGCTCTGACAGCATCGACTGCGAAGAGTCACGCGTAAATGCCCCGCCTACCTGTCCCGCCCACCTGTCCCGCCCACCTGCCGCAGGTAGAGCTGACAGGCCAGCAGGTCCTCAGGCACTCGTTTACATGAGGGAGACAGGTTACAGGCGCATTTAATGAGGATTACACAGCATGCTTGTTCTGTGGAAGTGATGTGACTGACAGCCAATATTCATACAGAACACCCGTTTCTGTGTTGTTGTTTTTCCGTCTCATGCAAAGCCATGCCTGGTGCTGAGCTGGCTCTCTCGAAGTCTGTCAGAGGAGCAGGGAGTTTTATATCTTTATTCTGCTCGTTTGTCTCTGCCCATCGTGGAGCTGTCTGTAGTGCCTCCTCAGAGCCAGAGTCATGGAGGTGAAATGTGTCCAGTTCACCGATGCACTTGCACACTAAGCCAGGGACTACTTTCCATGTCCCAGGCAAACGCTGTAGAACTTGGGGCCTTATTGACTATTGGACCAGAGGCGCATGTCTCACAGTGGTGCATTGTGGGAAAAGATAATTGAACAGTACAAAAGGGAAACCTGGACATAAGCCTACCCCTATGCTTGACAGGATGAAGGCGGTGGCCTATCAGATGTCATAGCCAAAGCCTGCAAGGCCTCAGCTCACCTGTTAGGAGGCTTTATAAACTGAGTTAGCTGGGCTGTATGCAGAGGCATCCAGCTGGAAAGCTTCAAACTGAAAGGAGTCCAGGCATTCCCATTCCATATGCACGCGTGGTTTGTGTAAACTAGCACAGCACACCACAAGCATCAGCTACCCATAAGACACTTCAGGATTTCTATTTAAACTAATAGGTGTGCTAACAGTTGTGATTTTAAGGTCTATTTCTTATATAGATTCAATAGATATAGTGGTAAAAATATACAATATGCAACCAACCTCAACCATGTGCACATATTAACCTTCATATGATATCAAATCAATCACAGTACAATGAAATGTTTTAAATGTAATTGCTAGAGTTAAATTGCATAGATTAATTACATTCTAGAATTATATTTTAGATGGGTACATGTTTTTTTTTTTTAGAAAGTTTTATTTGTATAAACAACATCAATGTTGTACAAATACAATGACTAATCAACTTTAACAGCTAATACTGTAGTCCAGGTGGAGGAAGCCTGAGTGTGTGAGGGAATTTTGGCCAAGCTCTCTCAGAAGTAATAAACTAACTTTGGAAACTAGCGGGGCGTAACAAATTATGATTTGCAAGTAATTTCAGTGCTTCATGTAAACATCAATGATATACAGTAATATGCATAGTGGTAGGACATACAGTAATATGCAATTTGGACATTCAACTTCATTGTGCTGACTGACTTCCCCTTTGCAGAACAAAAAAATTACTGGATATTTAATATTTTTGCATTGTAACCTTTTCTCATCTCCTTTGGTATCTAACACAATGAAAGTTTGTCTTTAACTGTGACTTCCACTTAAATACACTTGAAGTCCTGCTCACGCAGGCATGAGCTGGAGGAATAAAATGAATGTGCAGCCCAACGGGCAGACTTGTGGGCACCTAATCGACTAGTGAGGACCGCTGGCACGTGAGACACCGTGGTCCTGGCCAGCTGAACCCCTCCCGTTCCTGAGTGATGCGATAGCCAACCATGCGCTGCCCTGCTAGGCTGCCTGCCAGTAGGGCCTGGCTCAGTCCCCATTCAGTAAACGACCACTGGGACCATCCGTGCTTTAACCAGGTGAGCTTGCCAGTAGACTGTGGCTGGAATATTGCTTTGCTTTTGATGCATGTTGCAGTGATAATTGTCCCTGTGCCAATGGACCTTTGCCAGGCCTCCTTTGACGTCTGGATGGATGGAAGCATTGTCTTATTAGGTCATTCAAAAGTTAATTTACAAGCCTTTCTCTTTCATGTCCTCAGTTGAATACTTTCATATCGCACATTCTGGGCAGGTTCCTCCAGAGGAAAGAAAAAACATCCATCAATGCAGATGTGTGATTTACTGAGACCTTCCATCCAATTAAAGACCAGATACCTCACTGCAGAAGGAAAAAGTCTGGAGCACATGAATGCAAAATAACCGCTTTAATGGTGCAAAATAAAACTCACATTTTGCATCATTAAAGGGGTTATTTTACATCCGTGTGCTTCAGACTTGTTCCTTCTGCTATTGTATATATTATAAGGGGTGACTCCTTTTTGGAATTCCTAACCTGATATCTCATGTTGGTTGCAACTTTACCCGCTCGAGAGGCACACAAACTTTCTGTGTAAATGTGATCCACACCTGAAACTCTGAGGTACAGAGGGATCTGAAACCCTCCCACAGGGCCTAGCTATCCCACATGCAAGGACGCCCATGCAGACAGGTGCCCCCACAGACAGGTGCCCCCGGGGGTTCGGACTCTCCCGGCACTGGCGTGGTGCTCCAGGTCAGGCTGAGCCCAGAGTAGCGTGCCCCTAAAGTTGACTAAAGCCCCACATTATTCTTCCTTCCTTTAATAGGATGCTCTGAAAGTGCCTCGGAGCTTCCATATGAGACCCAACAGACTCTTCCTGTGTGTTTGGAATGGTTGCAGCTAAAATAGTTATTTTGAGAGAGTGGAAATCAACTTCCTCCCCTCGCTTTAGGAAATGGCTCAATGATATGGTTTGCTGAGTATATTTGGAGGGGATAAGATATTCCACATCTAACACCTACTCAAAAGATTTGTAAGGATTTGGGGACCCTTAATTGATTGTATCAAAAGCCAGGCTACCATTCAAGGTCTGTACATGTGAGTGAATGTACATGTGTTTGGTGGTATCTTAGTGTATGCACTCAAACACACATTTATTTTATTTGTTTGTAATACATTTGTGTCTTTTGGTCGTCCCCTGACTGTATCTGGTTTTATTTCATCTCTAGATAACTTTAAAACATCATGTACTGCAGGCATGGACATTCAATGATCGTTGATACTGTATTTCGTTTTCCCTTGTAAATCTGGCAGTTCTTTTTATTTCTATATGTGCATGTTTGTCCTCAAAATTTGGATGGTTATAGGATGTCATGCTTTGATGAACATTTATCATGTAAGGAGAATGTGCCAGTAAGATGAATTATGTTGTTTTTTTTTGTTTGTTTTTTGCTATGTTTCCTCCCTTTAATAGGTTTTAGATTTGTTAACCGTAATATATATCCAGTATTGCTTGTTACTCCTGTCCCTGTGTATGCTCATGTGAATGTGTTGCTTGCGTTGGATGTGTTGTTTACCAGTGTTTCTGAGTTCAGAGAGGTGGTGATGCATGCAAACCACACAATAAACTTGAGGTACCAACCAAACCAGGCCTGTAAATCTCTGCGGGGACCTCCCGTCAGTGGGTGTTGGACGCTCTGCAAATGCAGTGGTTTTCTCAATATCACACTGCGCCCCACTGCCACAGACAGTGTAACGCTGCTGCTTAAAGAAATTACACCTCAAGTTCAATATCAAGTTAGCGGGATGGAGCTCCGATGGCGTGCTAGAGTCATTGGCGTCCAGCTGAGAAAATGACGATGTCATCGATATGCATGTAACAGTCAATTCCCTTCAGATCTCCTACTGTTCTTCTCTGTTAGCATTTGAAGTGTGCCAAACCCATATAGCATTACCTTAAATCTGAATAGTCAAAGGGTAAGAAGTAAGAAGCCCCATGTAATGACTCCAGGATGTCATTTTGAGATCAGTCTAATTTTTGAGACAAAGTAGAGACCAATGTCAAACTAGTCCACAGTGTTGGAGCTATGGATATTCTGTTGAAACTGTTCTTTAGGACTGGTTTCAATGACCAGGAAATTATTTCTCTTAGCCCATGGGCACAGAATTATTAGCATACAGACTTTGAAGAAACAAACATTGTGGCGTGTTGTATTTGTAAGTGTTTCATTAGATTACCTCCCTGACACTCAACAGCTTTTTGGCATAAAGTGCATTTTGTTTTATTTTCATCTGCTTTTTAAAAGTGGCCCCACACTTTCAAGCATTTTAACCTGTCTGATATGACTGGATTGCACAGAACATAAACAGACAATGAATTTGATGGCATATTAGAATGTCATTATTAGGATCAACTAGATATATTGTATTAAAGGCAACCTGTTTTTTAAGAAATCTTTTTATGGAAGACTTAGACAATCAAATTGTCTTAACTTTTAGCTCTGTTAGAATGAATTAAAGTGGATGTAATGAATAAATTATGTGGCCTAAATACTGAAACTGCACTGTTTGTCCAAGAACCTACTGGTATGTTGGTTCTGACCAATCAGGAACCGGTAGAAATGAAACTCTTGATACCCATCCCTAACACTGTGTGGATGCTACAACTGGCATTATGCCTCTGTTAATCTGTTTTTGTCATAAATAAATATATAAATAAAATTATTTTGGATCACAAAGACAAAACACCAAAAGCCCTCATCCATTTTTGTCAATCTGTTCCCAAGCTTATGACTTCACTAAATAAATATATAAATCAATACTTTCATTCAATTTTAACTGATAAAGATTGGTCACATGCATACGATGCTTTTGGCTGTTTGACCCTACAGTCAAAATGATTGCTTTTACTCAAGCTCAAAAGTCTTAAATGCACCTCAGAGCATAATTCTATTACTCTGGAATTGCCCTTATCCAAAGTCTCTCAAGCACCGATTAGTGGGTTTCACCACAGCAATTTTCCTACTTTTGGCTGTTAAATGCTCATTTGGCAGGGAAAGCACAGAAAAAAGTTTTTTTTACTCACTTTTAAAATGAGATTCTGCATCTCTGCCTTCTCTGCCTTCCAACAGCTGCTTGTTTGACTAATCAAAACCCATAAATATACAGTAAGCCATGAGCTCAGTGTTTTAAACAGGCCCCAATAACAAGAATGTTTCACACTACTTCACAAAATTCACCACATCTGGTTTCTCTTGATTCAACCAATTTCTGAAATGCAAGCCTGATGGGAGGTAAAATACACCTAGTGCGCTAGATCTGAGACATTATTAAAGTGGGTGATATAACAGCATAGGGGGAGTGCGAGGGGACACAGTTGTACATTTTATTTTAGTCACCTCTTTCTTCCATTTTTCATTCTGGCATAAGGTGCATTCAGCTACCGCTGGCTCTGGTTGTTTTATTGAATCCCGAATTTGTCTCTGCATTTTTTATTTATTTTATTTTATTGGGGATAAACCATGTGAGGAACTGCTCAGGAACAGAGCATAAACATTGTATTTATCTTGGCATCCTACACTCCTCCAAGAAATTGTTCATTTGAAGGTGAACTCACATCCTATGGTGGCTGTTGGGCAGGGTGGTTGGCTCCAGGTTTGTATGTTCTGCTTAGTTATGTGTGCATATCTATCGAGTCTCGTACAGGTTGTGGGATTTTCCATTGGGCTGCAACGCCTGGCGAGAATGCCATCGATGGATTGTGGAGGTGTTTTGTCCCACTTCTCATGGCAGTTAGAGATGGGGACATCAATAATGTATGCAGGGCCTGTCCTTGGTGTTTTGTTGATAGCCTAGCAAGAGGCTTGTCATTCATGAGGCCACTGATTAGCATAAAGTGAAGCCTGTTCATTTCCATGTGCATGCAGTTGGTTTGCTGTTCATAGATTGTGGTTCATTATAAAAGAAAAAATGCAAGCAAGGTGTTGATAAACATAATACTTCCTCACTACAGGATATGATGTAAGAAAACCATATCTGACAGTTGCCTTACCGTATATTCCCTGATTATGTGAACCAAACTATCACCTTTTGTCAGCACCCTTGAAAAAAACATCAGTTTGCTTGACAATCTAGTTAGAACCTTCCACTGTTCCTTGTTGTAATTAGAATACAATTTGGGGCTTCATTCATGAGTGTAATGGCAATAGCCTACTTTGTTGACTGCATGTTATGAAGTTTGGGTTCTCGTTGGCGGTAGTGCTTGGTCACATGTCTCCGGATGTGTTCGTATGACAGCAATAATAGCCTAGCCTGTTCATTAGCGCTCACTACACTCTGTTGGATCAGTGTATTTTTTCCCTCCCTACTAACTTGCCGGATCCCTGCCCTTTTGGTCTTCCAGACCCTCAGCACCTAGTGCCAGTATCTGTGCAGTGGACTCACTCATGGAGTGGCACTGGACATTTTTTTTTCCTTATAAGAGTCCTTATAAATAGTTTTGTTTTAAAGGAGAGCTGTAAGTAAAGTAACAAAGTATTTTTATGCCCTTGGGACTATGACATTATTCTGAGCTTCGAAGGACCCACATTCAAAAAAGTGTTATGTGAGTTTGCATATAAACTAAAATTGTAGCCTTACTGTGACATGTTATTCTTAAATTATTTCATCTCTACATACTAGCAGTCAAAAAATGCACCAAATTGATCAAAAACATGATATTGTCTACATTCCAAATCAACTGTACGCTCTTCCTTCTCAGGAAAGTTTCTATGACCTCCAGAGCAGCAAAGGCTATCTCCAGCCCAGTGATGTGTCAAGACAGTTCGCTGTAAGTCCAAACCCACCTGACAGAGTGGAGCTGAGAGGAGGTGCCACATCATCGAGATGACCAGCGAGAGGGAGGTGACTGCATGGAGGCCCTATCTCTTCGCCATCACACAATTGACCATGACATGGTCTTCCAGAAGATGAGGGAGACTGTTCCTTTATCGCCAGCAGATGATCCATGACTCACAGCGGATGAATGACGTGCTGCCCCAGCCTCTGAAATCAGCCAGTGATCCCAAACCTCTGTCTCTGTAGCCACACCCACCCCTCCCCACACAGAAAAGAGTGCCACACCCAGAAACATCCCGAAAACATTTTACAATAACAAATACGGGTAAAGTTGCATGAATTCGGCAAAAGCACGTAAAAAAGAGAAAGATTTCTTTCTGTGCATCATAGATATGCTTTAGCATAGTTATTTTATAATATTTTCAAGGTAAAAAGCATGCATAGTATGCCTTTAATGGCACTGCAAACTGAGACAGTTGCAAAATGTGGCCAATTTATGGTACTCGTCTGGATCTACATTGAAAGTGGCAATTGATGGCTGAGATCAGGAGTCCTGGAACTGTGAGGACTGCCAAAGGAGATTTTTATAAAAATTAGATACAGGAGACTGACATATCCAAAGTCAGGATGTGAACTGTATAAATAGGCCCCAGATCCCCACCTGAAGGACTTCACTGTTGTACCTGTTGTTGTATTCCGATAAAGTTGTGTTCATTGATTTAAAATAAGTTTTGATGCCATATTATTGTCCTTATTAATCATGGTTACAATATTGTTTTAGCTACACTAATGTGCATAGGCCAGAGGAAGACACATGTACAGCGCACACACAACAGACACAGATATTTTGGTTGCGATACAAGATCTGCCTGATTTTGAGCCAGGAAAAACCTTGATTACGCCAGACCACTCACTGTCTGGGCCAACCTGCAAGACCCCCTCTGTGCCCCCCTCCACCTCCCCCTCTCATGATAAGAAAATATTTAATAGGGAAAGAGCACAGTAAAAAATAATTTTAAGGGCAAATTAAGTTTCATCACTTTAGTTTTTGACAGTTGAAAAAAAAAAAGACATTAAATTAAAATTTTAAATAAAAACCTACATTTGGAGTTCCCTCAGCTAGGCCACTCAACATTTCTGTGTCAGTTACGGCAGAAATTATGAACACTGATGAGGTAAATGAAGAGGAACATGTCCAAGAGGATTTATAGGAACAGACTAAGCCCTGTGGAAAGGCTGACAGAGCAGCAGTTACTGTTCTGACAGAGAAGGAATATTAGGCATAGCAACACTTTTGGATCAGGATCTTGAGAAATCACTCGGTTTTGTCTGGATGCAGGTGCTTGTTGCAGTACTTTTTTCACGTGGGACCTTCCAGTCTATTCTGGCTGTGGTTTTACATATACATATGTTTACTGTATGTAGAATTATTCATAGGCTTGCAAGAGCTCTGCAGGAGCGGACAAACATTTGTCAGGTTTTCAGATTATGCCCAGCAGAATGAATTTGCTGCCAGGTTCTCTGTCTTCGCTGGATTACCCCGTGTATGTGCTGCCATAGATGGCACTTCTGAGGATTCAGGCACCCCATGCACATGAGGATGCAAATATCAACCGTGAGCACTACCATTCAATCAATATTCAATGCCCCTGCAATGTAGACTGCAGAATCACCAACATGAACATAGTGCGTACAAACACACATTCAGTAGTATGTGATTTTTTACAGAATATCCATCCATCCATCCATCCATCCATCATCTATAGCCACTTATCCTGAGCAGGGTCTCGGGGGGGTGCTGGAGCCTATCCCAGCATGCATTGGGCGAAAGGCAGATATACACCCTGAACAGGCCGCCAATCTATCGCAGGGCACACACACCATTCACTCACATATTCATACCTATGGGCAATTTAGGGTCTCCAATCGGCCTAACTGCATGTCTTTGGACTGTGGGAGGAAACCGGAGTATCTGGAGGCAATCCACGTGGACACGGGGAACATGCAAACTTCACACAGAAAGGCCCCAAGCTGAGATTCGAACGCACAACCTTCTCGCTGTGAGGCGACAGTGCTGCCCACTGCACCACCGTGCCGCCCTTTTTTTTTACAGAATAGTTCTTGGAAAATACATTTAATACTCATTAAAAAAGTAAATAAATCCATAACCCTACAGTTCTTGTGAAATTAAAATAATTTCACGTCTGAATTGAAATATTCAGAAAGCAAAACGTGACTTGAAATGGCATAGGTAACCTTTTTACACTCATCTTATAAGTGGGGTTATTTTTAAACATCACGTGTACTCTTCACAGGTTGTCATGTGGTTTTTGAGCACATGATCTTTTTAATAAGGGAGCGGACTGAATAATCTGATATCACATCAGTATCAAAAAGATGTAATTTTTCTTTTCTCAAATTAACTAATTAATCGCAGAGGGATTTTTTTTTCTTCAAACTTCTTATTACCGCATACACACAATGCAGCTCTGGACAGAACAGTCTTGTGTCCTTTTCAGACTGTTGTTGCTTTTGATTAAAACAAAGTAAATGATAGTGCAACAACTGCTGCATCACTGTTCTTGCGGAACATCTATCAATGAGCAGTAGGAACTGCTAAACTTCCACACAATGCGGAAGCTCCTTTAACATCCTGTTTCAAAGTGCTGGCTCCTGTGAACAGGTCCGAGGGCCAAGGTTCTGCCTGCACTTCTGTGAAGCGATTGATTCGGATGGTCTCTGGAGGAAACCATTAGCTCAGGCTGCCTTTGTGACTGTAGAAAGCCATTAGCGCTGAACTCTGTGTCCCGCTCTGGGCATAGCGAGAAGAACGTCTTCTGTTTCCTACTGATAATCTTCCATTCATCCCAGTGTTGGCGGATATGGACCATTGACTTACATGCGCACCCTCTTTGAAGGCAATTTTCAGACTTTATTTATTAATTTTTTTAATCAGAGCTGGGTGTCGCAGTGTAATTTCCAGTGCGGATCTCCTCTTGGGTATTTAGGGTAGAAGAGGAGAGCGGAGCGGCTCATTAGAGCTCTTTGTTCCGCCTTCTCATCCATCGCGAGGAGTCTTTTTCACCGCTCCTTTTAGCCCCAAAAGTGCAGACAAAGGCATTTAAATACGGGTCTCGGCTGGTTTGATTTAACTGTAGTGGCTTTTCTTCTGCAGCCAGAGAAGTGTGTTAGAACAGAGGAGAGGGAATGCACTACACAAATGAGTAATGCTGCCTCAACATGAAAACAGTCATCTGTTCAGGCCCTAAAATACATTTTTGTGCCTTTTTTGTGATCAACTGTTTAATTATTTCGCACATAAAAAAAGGCGTGATAACACAAAAAGGGAGAGGGGTTAATTAAACACGGAAAACATCTGCACACAATATAACTATTCTACAAATGAAAAAACGAAAAGAGGTATTCCATCAGATCCATATGGGTAAAAATATGTGTACGATCAACATAGCAGTACCAGTTTTGCAGTGCTGTAATGATATCTAGTGCCATCAATGGTATATAAAAGTCACAAATTACATTCAGATATATTTTATTTTAGCAATAGCAATGTTAATCGTATACACACAGTATATAACTATAGCAACAATGCTATAATGCTAGTAGATTTGGCATCTCTACTGAATTCGATGTACCATATACAGATATCTGATATACAATTATTCAGATATTTGATAAGCTGCATCCCAGAGTTGTATGGTTGAGGAATGGGCATTAGTAATGTGCACAACAGACAAAATAATGTTTGGAATTGAATAATCCAAAATCCCTGGTTAAGTGTGTCAGGGGTCACACGTAAAGACCGAATGGCATTTTTGGCAGCTGTTTGTGCTCCTGGAATTATTTTCTTCTCACGCACTGTAAAGGAAATTAGTATTCACCTGTTCTGATAGGCTGGTCGATACAGTGGTCTAAAAAGCTGGGGATGTTTCCAGAACATGCGCATATAGTTGGCTGTGACATCCTTGTATCTGTTACACCTGAGTTTCATTTGATCTGGCCTTAGAGGTGTGGCATGAGCTTTATGCACATGTTAATAATGTATGAGCTGATGGATCTTTAGAAGACGTGAATATGTTTTCCCAATCTACCTCAGCAGCATATGACTCCCATTCATTCCGCCGGTTCATAGTCGTCCCAAGAGTGATGCAGTCGCACGTTATCCGATTCTCACATGTGCAGCCACACTGCTGGAGGGAGTTTGGGGCCAAATCGATTCTGCTCTGGAGTGTTGCAGGAGGCTAATGTTCCACGGAACACCGTGCGCTTTGAAAGAAGATCTTGCAGGTAAATGAGAAGAAAACCAGAAGCCAGGGAGGGAGTGCTGAAACTACAGCTCCTGAAAAAAGCCACATCATTGTAAATGTCCTTTAGCTTACCAATGCCTTTATTTGCCCATGGATGATAGACAAAACATTTGAAATCAGATAAAATGTAGTACTTGTTCCAAATGGAGGAAAGATCTCAGAATTTTCTTTTATGGCCAAGGAATTGGTCATTGCATGTTTGCTCATTCAGAACGGTTTCTTCTCTTCATGGCTTCTGCCTGTAGGTGTCTTTTGGGTGCCATTCCCTTACCATATCAACTTCTTAAGGTAAATGAATGCGTCCTCACACAATTGGCAGTTGTTTGAGCATATACAAATTGACTTGGGTAACGGGGGTAGGGGTATTTTACCCTTTACTTAGATTATTTTGACAAAATATTGATTTAAATGTGCCTTTCCTTACTATGTTTCATAGTCCAAATTAAGTAAAATGAGAATTTTTATTTGTTTATTTATTTATTTATTTATTTATTTTTTGCTGAGCTGACTTCGTGCCCCCTGCCAAGCAGTGGTGCCCGACGTGTATTTGGAGGGGGCTGTCCCGCTCCTGATCCAAAGCATACCACCTCATCTCCGAAACACAGTGGAGGTAGTGTTATGGCTTGGGCATGTATGGCTGCCAGTGGAACTGGTTCACTTGCCTTTAGTGATGATGTGACTGCTGACAGCAGCAGCAGAATGAATTCTATAGTGCACAGAAACATCTTGTTCGCTCAGATCCAACATCTTATCTGCTCAGATCTAAATCAAAGAGTACATCAGCATAACCCCATGTCAGGATTCACCACGTCATTTGACAGATGGTTTACCATGTCCATTGATGGTGCTTCACATTGCAGTAGGACAGTGACCTAAAACAAACTGCTTAAATAACCAATGAGTTTTTAGAGCCAACATATGGGAAGTTCTTGACTGGCCAACTCAATCACCTGATCTGAATTCAACTGAACATGCGTTTCACTTGCTGACACTGAAGGCAAAAAGTCACTGAAACAAGCAGGAGCTGAAGATGGCTGCAGTACAGGCCTGGCAGAGCATCACCAGGGAAGATACCCAGCATCTGTTGCTGTATATGTGTCACAGTCATCAAATCCAAAGGATTTACAACCAAGTGCTAAATTTGATGACTTTATTCAAGATTATGTTAATTCGTCCAATTACTTTTGGTCCCCTAAAATGCAGGGACTGTGTACAAGAAATGGCTGCAATTCCTACCCAATGTGGATCACAGGATATCAATGTAAATACCCTTAAATTAAAGTGCTGACAGTCTGCACTTCATATCTACTTCTTTAAATCCAGTGTAGCACAGAGCCAGAAAAACAAAAATCATGTCGCCATCCAAATACTTACTGGACTGTACTGTATATAACACATAGAGCATTGCACATTTTTGCATTTCAACATCTTTAAGATCTGTTTGTTCTGTATGTCTGTTATATGTCTGAAATTTACATTTAGGAAGTCTCTCATCCAATGCAAACCTTCCTGGTGTATTCCTGGCTTCCTGGCCTTCCATCTTTGAGATCTTTTATAGAATTTTAGCCAAGTTCAAATTTCATATGTACAATGTGCAAGTACGTTGTAAATGTTTATAACTGGAGAACTAGCATCCGTGGTCAATCTAAGTGAGACAGTTCATGGGTTAAAGTAGCAGAATAAGGCCTCGCAGCCTTTTGAAAAAGCACCAAACTTCAAACCTGTGTGTGATGTCATTCAGAAAGTCACACACAGTTAAATGTCCAGTGTTAATTCAACTCTTAACGGATAACATTTGGTCCCAGTCTGCAATGTGTTGAATTAACACTAGACATTTTATTGTGCAGGCATTGATTTGGCAGCAGGTACTTGGAGCATAAGAAAGGTCTAAGGGTTTAACAGGTTGGGTAATAATGAGTTCTAGGACAGATGATTTATTTATTTATTGGTAGTCAATAGTATCCTTGTTTCTAAGTAACTGGAGCGTGCACAAAATAGCAGTAAAATACTCATGATTTTAAAAAATAAGTGATGACTAACATACAGTTAGGCATGGCAATAATCAATTTGAGTTTATTTGTTGTTGTTGTTGTTGTTTTTTCCTTCATGCTTGACAGATGTATCTCTGTTTAGCTTAAAAAAACGTAACTATACTTTTTTCTTCATGCGTACCTTCATGAAAGAGCAGTCGTTTTGGCTTCCTTTGTTGCAATGATTTGCTAATCTTGTCATCTTGGTGCAGATGAAATTTCAAAATACCATGACAGGCAATTTAAAAAAAAAATCATGATAAAGAAGTAGAAAAAAAAAAATAAGAGCAAAATTTAGGTGGTTTGTCTTCAGCTACTATTGAAGGCTTAACATTTTCATTATAGATAGTTCATGTTAGTTGGCAATCCGTGTTAAGTTCTTATGCAGTTAATTGAGTTAATGTTATCAATGTATCCACTGAGGTAACTGGTTCATCAAAATTACACAATGTATACTAGCTTTTACTTAACAGTCACAGTCTCTTTTGTAGTTTGACAGATTGGCACTTTCCTTTGTTATTGAGATTATTTCCTTTTTATTTTTTATGCACTGGCTGTTGGACAATATATAAGATTAGGAAGTATTAATATAACATGCATTGTAAAGAAATGTATGAACTTGTTTATATTTACATATGTTTATTATTTATATGCTAGTATACAATGGCAGTCTGTACTCGCCCCCAGTGGTGGAATGAGCTTCTGGAGGTCAGGGCAGCAGAAACACTGGCCGTTTTGTCACACAGACTAAGGACCGGCCCCTTCCATCTGTGCTTTGGCTCCCCCTATCTCTTTCTTTCAGTAATTACTTCAGGATTATTCTGTCATGGTTTATGGTTTTATATGGACATTAAATGCATTATTTATTTTCAGTTCATGATTTAAATTAACTTACAATTAGTAATTTATGAATGCTGTACATATAATTGCTGATGTAAGAATGGAGTAAGCCCAGTGTGGCACTGTTGTGACATTATTAATTAACACTGATGGACGCACTAAAGTTAAAGTTATCATGTTACTCTGGAAAAGGGCAGCTTCTCTAAATGTGTACATTACATTATTGTAGTGGTTTTGTTCCCCTCCCCCTTCCAAATAGTCTCAGTGGTTCATAATGCTGCACCTGGCTCCTTATATGGCCTTATAGCTTATGGTCTTTAAAGCTGCCCCGCTGCAAGAAAGGCTGTCGTACAGTGTGAGCATTAACAGTTGTCTGTAACTGCTTTTTAAGGAACGCGACCCGACAGATTTAAGTCGTAGTTCGGCATTATCTCATTCTAAATTCTGTTCAGTCCCACTAGAGCAAGCAGAAGTGGTGTCACACACGTGTCACTTACTTTTCCTCATCCTCATCCATTTTTTATGAAGTATGCGGAGCATGGACAAGCATATATTTGAACAGAGCAAGTGGGTCAAAAAGGAATTTTGAGCAATCTTTACTTCAAATAGAGTAATAAGGTAACCACGAAGGAAGACAAAGTTTTATTTGTATTTAACAAGATACAGTCAATGGCAATATTATTTATATAGTCCTGTTTTTTCATTGTACTAACCTGCAGGCAAATTATGACTTTTAAACTTTATACTTTAACTTTTATATTTTTAGTTGGACAACTGTATATATCTTGTTCTGAAATTTCAGTTTAACCTTATTAATGAAGTACTTAATTTAATTGAATGGTGAAGGAAGAGTTCAACAACGTGGTTCTCCTAACGATGCGATCAATAATTGCATAATTGCGAGAGAGAAACTTAATAAATTAAATAAATAGGCTGAATGCTTGCCTGCATAATTGCATAATTTCAGTTATATTTTGTACAAACTATATTCAGCTCTGTCATCAGTGATGTTCTCATAATACCGCCTGTGTCAGTTGCTAAGGGTGAGAAAAATGTCAAAACATTTTGTTTGAAATGTTCTGAAGTGTCCTGATGGCCTTTTCATATTCATGAGCTAAAATGTGGGAAAGTCAACTGAAGACTATCTCTGTTTGGATAATGACTGGATGCAGATGCTTTTGTTTCAGCTAGGATTTCAATAACTTTACATTACATTACAGGCATTTGGCAGATGCTCTTATCCAGAGCGACGTACAACAAAGTGTATAACCATAAACAGGAACAAGTGTGTCGAAAACCCTAGAGAGAAGTACCGTTCCAAGTGCAGGGAACAACCGCATAGTTCAACTTGGACCCTGAAAGATAAACTGGTTAATACTAACACAAACGAGAACAGCAACAACGCAGTCTATGCAGAAATACAAGCAGTAGTTAAGACGAGTGCATTAACTAAGTCACCTACGAAACAGCTACCTAGTTACAACCCTAAGCTTACAGTCAATTTAGAGATTACAGGGAGGTAGGGAGGGATGGGGAGAGGTGCAGCCTGAAGAGGTGAGTCTTCAGTTGCTTGAAGTGGGTCAGTGTCTCAGCTGTTCTGACCTCCACGGGGAGGTCATTCCACCATTGTGGGGCCAGGACAGACAGGAGACGTGTTCGGGAAGCGCAGGTGCGAAGAGGGGGAGGTGCCAGGCGTCCTGAGGTAGCGGCACGGAGGGGTCTGGATGGCATGTAGGGTTTGAAGATCTATTGGAGGTATGCTGGGGCTGATCCCTTGACTGCCTGGTATGCTAGGACCAATGTTTTAAATTTAATGCGAGCCATAACAGGCAGCCAGTGGAGGGTAGTGAGCAGGGGAGTGACGTGAGGGTGTCTGGGGAGGTTGAAGACTTTAGGTAAAATGGTCCTAAATGACCTAAAATTGATTCATTTGAACATAAACACTTCACTATGCATACTTGACATTTAATGTATTGGCAAATACATACAAAAGTAAATTCCAGAAATATTTTACAACAAAATCTGCATTTATTCAGCAAACTGGTATTGAGTGAAATTGTGTGTGCCTCCAACTAAAACCCGCCAAATTTCCTCCAGCCACAAAGCCACAAAACAAACGTTGATTACAGTTAGATCTTATCCGATCATGTTTTAAGTAGATACAAGACTGTGAAAGTCTCCCAAACGCAGGCCATGTTATTGGTTGCTACAAACGACAGCGCATAACTTAAGGAGACTGAGGAACGACTGCATTACATTACAGGCATTTAGCAGACACACTTATCCAGAGAAACATGCACAACTTTTACATTGCATCATCCATTTATGCAGCTGGATATATACTGAAGCAATGCAGGTTAAGTACCTTGCTCAAGGGTACAACGGCAGTGTCCTACCTGGGAATTGAACCTGCTGTACCCAGGAATTAAACCAGTGACCTTTAGGTTACAAGACCGTTTTCTTACCAATTATACTACGCTGTCGCCCAAGTGGTAAGTCTATTGCGGCTGCAAAAGCGGTAAGTCTCTCTTCACGTAACGTATTGTAGAAAAAATATCTCATTATGGGTTGCTAATGTTGAGGCTGTAGAGTAATTAACAGCCAGGAGGCCTGAAGTATTAACTGACAGGAGGGTAAATGAATGTGTCTTTGGGCAAGATACGTCACTTGAACTAAATTATGCGCAGCTGAATAAAAGAATGCCATGCAAGTTTGTAAGCAATATAACTTGCCCTGGCTAATGGAGGATACATGACACTTATCATTATTTAGTTTAACTAAGCATAATTAGCTGATATTCATGTCGTCTTACAGATTGGTTACACTGCCTTTTGGCGGAATCATAACAACGTGTTAGCAATCTAATTTATTCTGTGGCAAAGGTTGGTGTGTAAACAGCCCAGTGAAGACCTAAGAATGAAGGACTTAAAAATGACAACAAAAGAAAGGTGAAGGTCAAAGACTAGCGATAGTACCTTTTCAATTAAAATTAAAGGCACAGGTTAGCAAAGCTAGACTTCTCAAATTGTGCAGATCTATTATAACTGCTAAATTGTATTTGTAATGTTTCCATTGGTTTTCTGTACTGTATAAAATACCAGCCTGGCAGAGCATCACCAGAGAAGATACTGAGCACCTGGTGATGTCTATGGGTCACAGATTATAAGCAGTCATTGCATGCAAAGGATATGTGACAAAGCACTGAACATACTAAACATGACAACTATAATTTACATAAAATGTATGTGTCCAATACATTATTGTGCCTTGAAATAGGGGGGGGGGGGGGATTGGCTATGATTTCTACTAGGAGAAACCAAAGTGTATAATATAGAATAAAAGCTGAGAATGTTCACTTTAACAAGATGTGAATTGTATGATTACAGATCTATAATTGTCGAGTACAGACACAAAAAAAAGAAAAAATGTATCTTCGTCCCAAACATTGTGGAGCTAGTATCACTTGAGACAAACAACGTTCATTTTGAATATGAATTGCTTCATATATTTCAGCCATCAGGACATCACTTTTGCTAAATCTATTCTTCATTGGGTGACTTCAATATGGTCCATTAATATTGTGTCCCTCAAAACACTTCTTCACTGGTTTTCTTGCTGGGAATCCATATAAGTTGATATAAGAAAAAAATGCAAAAAGTAATAAACAAATAAACTAAAAATAAATTTTAAAAAATAAAATAAAATAAAAACACTTGAATGGTGGCGCTGACACCTTGCCGTGGTAGATTAGCTTGTGTGCCTGATATTGTGAACGATTCTAACCGGAACATTACATTAAGATTCTACCATGTTGGCTTGGTCACAATGTAGAGGCCAGACTAAGATCTGCTTAATGCTCTTTTTTTTTCAGGCCCTTGCTCAAAAGAATTCCATGTTAAGCAGTAATATGTGCATACAGAGAAATACTTGCAACAAAATTCAAATATTGAGGCTTACCTCAAATAAGTGGGGGTGGTTTAACTATACATTATAGTGTTTTATTATTTACAGTATTTGTATTTTTTATGATACTTTTCAATATTATAGGGGCTATCATAAAAGCCTGGCAATTTGCGAGTGATTGATCTAGCTTTGCACAAGTGTAAGTAACCTGTTTGTACCTGCATTGTCATGCCAATTTGCAGCACTATAAAATTGTTGGTGTGAAAATGTCACTGTACATTATCTACACACTGCACCATAAATTCAGTCCTTCTGGATTATAGCCCTACATAGATTTAATATGCCATGGCCGATCAAAAGAAACTGAAGTAATCTACGGTTGTTAACCTCCTTAGGGTAATGGTCTTTCCCCTCTCTGTCATGCAGCATTTAGGAAGCACAACGTGCAACTCCATAAATTCAACCACTCGCTGGAAAAACTGTGAAAATGGAGGGAAAGGGTAAGAAAGAAAATGTACAACCAGAAGTGGTATCTCCCTCAATCTATTCCACTCAGAAATTCACCACTTTTTTTTTTTTTTTTTTTTTTTTTTTTTTTTTTAGAATTCATTGGTTTGTTCCTTCAGGGATTGTGTCCTCTTCTTCTGTTTTAGGAGCTGCCTGTGAAGATATCTATGCATATGCCCTGTCCAGAGCACTGATAAAAATTGCCCCACCAGCCACAGTCGGTTTGTACTGTCAGTGTCAAAACCGCATTGAGACACTGCTAAAGAAAATTAAAAGTGAGTTCCACATTTAAAGATTTCCACATTTTATGATCCAGTCTAAATACTGGTCTTGGCTGAATATACTAAGAGATATTGGTATTTACTATAACTTTTGCATTTTGGTGAAGTGTGCCAGTAGTGTTTCATAACTGGATTGGCAATAAATGTCCGGTTTGCAGGTTTGAAAAACACAAGCAAGGAACTGAAGCAGCCTGAATTGCCATATATTATATTAAAAGGAGAATGGGATGAAATCTCAAATTTTTGCTCATTTGCATCTGAAAATTGAAATATATTAAAATACGCTTATAAGGTTTATGATTTGATCATCAGTTCATTTTGATTGAAAAGGCACAGTTTATTAGCATGCTTGTAACAACATAATATGAAGTATCAGTTACTGCATATGTGGCTATCTGCAAGTATTGTGGCCATCATGTTCCTCATGTTTCTACGTCTCAGTTTACATGAACAGAGAAGCAGAATGGAGGGAACAGAAGTACAAAGAGGACAGGCCCCGAACTTTCCTGCTCTCCCTGGTCGTCTTGCTCTCCATGGTCTTCTTACGCCCGGTGTGGAGCATGGAGACGGACCGGAGTCGGAAGAGGGTGAGGTGGATATTTGTACGCTTCAGTGCCTGGCACTTTGCGGGAAGCGACAGGCTGTGGGCCGGCCTGGTGATCCGCCTGTTCAAGGCCATACACGATGACTTTGGGGGACTGCCCGTCAGCTTCTACAGAGCCACCCAGCACCCGTACCCTAAGAGGTTCGAGGACCAGAGTGAAGGCAGGTGGAGGGCAAGGAAGGTGTGTGGGCTCCCACTCTGGCTTGCTGCCATGGGTGTGGCCGTCGTGTGCATGGGAATCAGTATCCTGCTCTACTTTTCGGACTTCCAAGTGAGAACGAACGGGACACTGACTGGCCTGTCGAGTCTGGAGTCCGTGGCCATCGCGACTCTCGGCCCTCCTGCCGTGGTGGTACTTCGGTTTGTCTTGAAGATCGGCAAAAATCTGCTCTACAGCCAGGGCAGCATCGTCCAAAAGAAGATGAACGAGTCAGCAGTCAGCGATCAGCTGGGATTCATGAACAAGGTGAGGAAGGAGGTGTCCATCCTCATCAATCTCATCCATTTCATGGAGGTTCTGGAGAACAGGAAGATCCGCGTCATTCTGGAGATCACTAATTTGGACCGGTGCAGCCCGGAAAAGATCATTCAGACTCTGGAGGCCATCAACATCCTTTTGACCGGGGAGAATGTCCCCTTTGTGTTGATTCTGGCTGTGGATCCAAAGGTTGTGGTGAACTGTGTGGAAAATTCATTCTTGCACCATAGGTCAACAAATAGCGGTTATGATTTTTTAAACAAGATTGTTACCCTACCTTTCTCTGTGCCTGAGATGTCTGTGAACTCAAAGCACAGGATATTTGAAACCCTTGCAAATAGTCACCTTGAGGTTTTTGCTGATGGGTTTGATGGTACAATGGCTCACCCAAGAAAGTCTGGTGAAAACAGGCATTTAAGAATGGAACTGGGACTACATGAAGGAAGCTTAGTGCCTTTCATTGGAAATTCCAGCAGTGGGTCTGAAGCAATAGATCCAGGAATTCCATGGGAACACTGGGCAAGAAAAGTGAAGGCACTGACAAATGATGCTTTACAGTTTATCAACAACAGAGGCAACCTCCACACTTACATTATGGCAGATCACATGTATATGAGGAGAATAATCAACTCAGTCAGAGTGTCCATCATCATCCTGGAGGGGATGAGGTGTGATTTGTCTTCAGGCGAAGACCTTGCAGCTTGGGTGGTTCTGGCTAACCTGTGGCCTTGTCGTCTGAGTTGGATTCTCCAGGTTGTGGAAGATGACCAGCAGAGGGCTGCTATAGATCGACCTGACAGCACGGGTGAGATTGACAACGGGAAGACTTTGTGGGAAGTCTTCAGCGAGTCCAGTGTGGAACTGCACATGCTCAGAGGTAGAGCCGAGCTACTCCTGGAGCAAGACGGGGACCCTGAACTGTTTGAAAAGTTTCTCAAGGTGGATTTCAGATTGACCGTTGGGGATGCCAACAGGTTCAGGCCCTGCACAGTCAATCTGGACCATTCCATCCAGAAGGAGATGGCCAGGCTCCGAGGCACCAACATTAGAGAGAAAATGAACTACAAAACCCATGCCCCACTGCCAATTAGGTCTCTCATCAGAATGAGTACAGAGGACATCTGCAAAGAGGTAATAACAATTTAGACTAACACTATGCTTATATTTTACACATTTCAAGGTCTTCTAAATGACAGAAATAGATTGTTGCATATATTATATGAAAGTGTATTATCCCAACTGTCATGTCATTGATGCTGGAAATAAATTTCTCATTTGGCGTGCACACTTGAATTTTCAAAACCAGTGCAACAGGAGGAACTGACATAACTGACACATACAGGTTAATCGCAAACACTGCCTGTGTTGTTTTCAATCAGTCTCCATTTGTCTCTAGATGCAAAGGCTGAACTTCCCTGAAAAATATCAGCAGCGGCTGAGGCAGAATCGACTTGATGGATCATCCCTGGCATTTGGCAATGACGGAGAGATCAAACGGGTTCTGCAGATGGCCTTGGGTGAATGGATCTCTTTCAGCTTTCGTTTCCTGGGAGCAAAGCCAAGATGCAGCCCGCACATGTCAAACCCCATGATGTCTGCACAGTAGAGAGGCCTTCCTCCCTTGCTTGGAGATAGCTGTGAAGCCTTGCTTCATTCTTAGGCTGCAGCTATTGTACGACCTCTATCAGAGCAGTTCTGCAAGTCTCGAGAGGCTAAATAGTCATATGCCACTAACCAGGATTCTCAGTATGCAAGGATAAAAATCATAAAACAATCCAACTGAAGGACTCACAAACTGAAATTTTCACATTTTTATGAGTAAGTCTAGACCTTAAGGTGTGTACTGCCTCAACAGTAAAGTTCCTGATCCCCATAGGGCATACATGCAAGTGACATGACTTCTAGACATGGATTATGAATGTTCAAAAAAAAAAAAAGAATCCTCTGCCCATATCAATAATGAAAGCAAACAATGGTTTTGATCTTAGCTGTCTGCTGTCATTTACAGAATGGTGCATAGCTATGCAAAATCATATTCAAAATATCAATGACTATACCTGAAAGATCACATCAAATGTGTTGCCTTAAGGTTAAGCCTTATCTAAATCCAACATTAGTTTGGAGAAACATGTCATAGCTTTCTAGCCTAGCGCACATAAATAGCTTCAGATTCATGTTCATGCATACACCATTCTGCCAAGTGATGCAAGGGATCACTGCAAATCAAAAGCTATGTATCAAAACCTATTATTATTCATATGATCATTCCGTTTATTTTCTACGGTGCAAAGACAATTTTGTATTCAGGAAGAAACTTCTAAACTGTCATTCAGTATGAAGCTTTAGACTTCCAAATCACTGATACACAATCTTAAGTATTTCTTTGTTTGACAGACAATTATTTCCATGCAGCCATTTTAAATCTCTGAGCCTACAAATTATTTTTATTAACTTATTAGTGCTTACACAAATTTCAGATCAAGATATGACTGAGCTAATTAAAAAATTCAGAGCAGGAGTTGGCACAAAATCCTGAAATGGATCAGCCCTTGTTGTGCACCCCTGCTGTTGACACCCATTAGCATAACAGTTTGTAACAATGGGAAACAGACTGTTTTATGTGTTGCATTAGCACACTGTTAAGTTTCTGATAAATAAATAAAAAGAAAAACTACAAAAACAATCATGCATAACAACAGTGCATAATCAGCTTCACAAACTACTGAGCAAATCGGCAATACTATGAATATTAATATATATACAGATGGATGACAAATGAAAGAAAAAACTCAAGTGTAATAGTAATTAGCCTCAAATGTAATAACACAGCACAGTGGTGAAGGAAATATTACTGTGACAGCACTACTGTTGCCTCACTGCAACAGGGTCCAGAGTCCGAATCCCACCTGAGGGCCTTTTCACCTTGTGTCAATGTGGGTTTCCACGGGGTACTCTGATTCCCTCCCACAGTCCAAAGACACGCAGTAGGCTAACTGCAGTCTAATTTGCCTGTATGGATGAGTGTATGTGCGAATGGTATGTGTGCCCTGCATTGAATCGGTGTGATATCCAGGGTATATTGCTGCCTCTCTCAGATAAAGGATGGATGGGTGAATTGTGTTAGATTCAGGTGAAAACATCATACTCAACCTCGTTTCAGGTTTTCTTAAGACAGCGGTGTGCTCGCTTATACGAGTGAGGAAAAGGTGATATAAGTGCATACTGGTCAGAGTATGTTCCTATTTAAGCAACAGGAAATGTTTTCAATTTTCTATTTCTCACTGAAGATTTTAGAGAAGTTTTGATACTGCTAAAGATGCATCCATGACAACAGTAGTACTATAAGAGCACCATCTTCTTCCACCTCTGTTTATTCCAAAACCCTGAGACCAACAGCTGCAAAAACGCACCATCTGTTTAGCAGTCCATAAATACTCATTCCAGACTAAATGTACATAAAAACGACATTACCCTGTCCCCCAGACATGGCCCAATCATGGAGGGTTTTCATTTCAACCAATCGCGTCACCTGCTGATTTCACTAGCCAGTTCCCTCCTCTGTGGTTGAAGGTGTGCTGATTAGTGAAATCAGCCGGTATAGTGATTGCTTGGGACGAAAACCTGCATACTCTCCTGCCACATGATTTGGCACCACTACTCTAACTGTATCATAAGCATTTATTGGGCAGGAAAATATTCATATTCAGCTGTCAACATGGCTGCCTGATTAGGACCCCAATTCTCTGTATTTTTCTCAAAATTTGGCAATTTTCCAATTCTCTTTCTAAATTCGGAATATGTTTACTGAAAAATAACATTACAACATGCAACACTGACCTTCAATGTTCATCATTTTTTCATATCATATGCACAATAGAGTTCCCATCATTGAATCATTCATAAATTCATATAAAATGATTAGCAGCATAATTTGTCTGCATCTCTGTTATGATACCTGTGTTAGAACCTGTATTCTTCTAATAATGAAGAAAAATCATTTCAAACATCTAAATAAAATGATGTTTCTGTTTATCAGAGGCAGGTGTTTGAGTCCGCTTTTAGCTGTGGCATTTCTAGCTAGGTGAAAACAAGTACACACTGTTGTTGCCATATAATATGCTATTAGAATTTGAATCAAATAATACAAAATGTATTATATATTTTTTATTATATTATTTATTATTATATTTCTTATAAATATTTTTAAATAAAATTATGCACTCTTTACATTTCAGAATTCCACTGACAAAGAGAGGGAAACTGTACTCAGTTCAGGTTGTTTTGGAGGCCATTCTTAATGAAGATACAAGTGGTTAGAGAATGAGTCAGAGGACAGGGACAGTGATGAGGAAAAAAAAACAGCACAGAATGACAAAGATCGTGACCTTATGAGAGAACGTGAAAGTGAGAGAGAGAGGGCAAGAGCAGCAACAGTAAGGACAGGTCTGGCACAGCACAAAATGATCAGAGTTGAGGTCGGCTTCACGGGCACGATCGCCTGGCACGATCTTCACAGCTGCTGATGTTGAGGTTGCCCCCGAACATGCACTGCTAATACCACTGCAGTACTTTCAAAGATTTGTGTGTGTCCTCAGAGATGCTTAAAACTGTGCTGGTCAGCACTAAAGAACACTGTTTTCAGAAGCAGGGGAATCTTGCTGACATCTCTGGCTGGATGTATTCAGAGAGAGAGAGAGAACTGTCTAACAGATAGTGCCTAAGAAGCATAGCTCTATGGATGAAATGGTGACTCCTTTCAAGGGGTAAGTTCAGTACCATACACTGTACATGCACGGGAGACCCCAACCCAGGGGCATCAATATATGGGCAAGAACAGGAATCTCAGGAAGACTTTAATGTTTGCCAAAGCAGGAGGCAAGGGCCACATGTCAAGTCATGTGCACCTACCAAACTTAACGTTAGCAGAAGAGGTTACAAACTGCATACATTTTTTTTTTCTTCAAAAGTCTAAAATGCACGGAATACAATGGATCATATTGGGTATTATAGCAAACCAACAACTATATTTTGTATTGTGCTGTAACAATCTGTAAAGGGTTTTTTGATTAAAACACATTTTTACAGTATGTATATGTCCAGTTACAACTTTTGTTTACTTTGTTTGGGCTACTAAATCAACATCTTTCTAACTGATCAATTTTACCATTCTGCTGTGTCAGAAGTTAAGTTAATAAATATAATTTTAAAGATATTTATATGCTATTGAGTCATTAATGTGTAATAATCTGTGGATTTAGTTGGTGACATTGTGTTATCCTAAAGACCCGCTTTTGTGCAACATTTTCATAATAATCCTCCCAAAAGCAAATAAAAAGCACAAAAGTCATTGTATGCTTCATCAGCAGAGTGATGAAAACAATTTAAAAAGGTGAAAATGTTCTCATCAGAAAGTGAATTCTTGCTATTTTGAGGGCTGAAGCCACTAGGTATTTTGTCAAAATAAATAAACAAGCGCGAAATAGCTGCAAATCTGTGAACCCATTCGGGAGTTATACCCCTTTTTGTGATAGGCCACGCCCATCACCATGCCCCCTCTTGGTCAAGCGGCCTGAAAGTTCGACTCAGCTCTACCTTTGGTCATGACCAACCTTCATGCCAAATTTCAGCCTCCTGGGGACAAAAACTGTGGCCGCTACGGGATGGGACACTTGTGGACCAACCGACCGACCAACTGACAGATTGACAGACAGAGCTATAGAGCTGTGGTCGCAGCTAATAATAAATACACATTGTTTCTGAGTAATTAGGGCTGGTTTGTATCTCAGCTCCTAGGAACGCTATAGTCTTGGATACACAATTTGTGGATGAGTCAAATGAATTTGTTAATGTTTTCTCCACAAATTGGTTTCAGTACTTAGTGTTCAAAGAACGTATGGCACACCGTT
Organism: Anguilla anguilla; assembly: GCF_013347855.1. NCBI lineage: Eukaryota > Metazoa > Chordata > Actinopteri > Anguilliformes > Anguillidae > Anguilla > Anguilla anguilla. The sequence continues at coordinate 5,185,328 of NC_049212.1, forward strand.
TTTCACATACAGTCATAACTGATGCTGTTAATTAGCAGCTGTTAAATACTGAACACCTGGCACACACTCTGCCTGTGTCATAGGCACTCTCTCTTGACTTTGAGTTATGCATTTGAATTCAGCTATTTTCCAGATGCAAACAATGGATCGATAACATTTCATGACAGTAACATCATGGCAGTGACATTTCACCCTTTTCACCTTTTGTCCTTTTTTAAATGTTAATGCAATTAAAATATTTTTCACATTCACCAACATTCCACACATTATGACGCAAAAATAATTTCCAATTAGGTATTTCAATGGATTATTGAAAAAAATACGGATGACAAATGCTTTCAAGTTCAATAGCTCCTAGATAATAGGGTCAAGGACCATCAAACCACTTCTAAATTGTCCGCAAACAATGGCCACAGGATGCAGAAACGTTGCTTTGTGCATCATTACCTCATGCAATTTTACACAAATATTTCCAATTAGGTATTTCTATTGATTTTGGAAAAAAATACAGATGACAAATGCTTTCAAATTCAATAGCTCCTAGATAATAGGGCCTAGGACCATCAGACCACTTCTAAATTGTTCACAAACAATGGCCACAAGATGCAGAGCCTATGCTTTGTGCATTATTACCTCGTGCAATTTTACACTAATATTTCCAATTATGAATTTAAACTGATATTTAAAAAAAAATACAGCTGACAAACGCTTTCAAGTTAAATAGCTCCTAGATAATAGGAGCTAGGGCCATCAAACCACTTCTAAATTGTTCACAAACAACGGCCACAAGATGCAGAGCCTATGCTTTGTGCATTATTACCTCGTACAATTTTACACAAATATTTCCAATCATGTATTTCAACTGATATTTGAAAAAAATACAGCTGACAAATACTTTCAAGTTCAATAGCTCCTAGATAATAGGGCCTAGGACCTTCAAACCACTTGTAATTTGTTCACAAACAATGGCCACAGGATGCAGAGCCTTTGCTTTGTGCATTATTACCTCATGCAATTTTACACTAATATTTCCAGATAGGTATTTCTATTGATTTTTGAAAAAAACAGATGACAAATGCTTTCAAGTTCGATAGCTCCTAGAGAATAGGGCATAGGACTATCAAACCACTCTTAAATTGTTCACAAACAATGGCCACAGGATACAGAAACGTTGCTTTGTGCATCTTTACCTCATGCAATTTTACACTAATATTTCCAGTTAGGTATTTCTATTGATATTTGAAAAAAATACAGATGACAAATGCTTTCAAGTTCAATAGCTCCTAAAAAATAGGGCCTAAGACCTTCAAACCACCTTTAAATTGTTCACAAACAATGGCCACAGGATGCAGAGCCTTTGCTTTGTGCATTTTTACCTCTTGCAGTTTTACACGCATATTTCCAATTATGAGTTTAAACTGATATTTGAGGAAATTACATATGACAAATGCTTTCAAGTTCAATAGCTCAGAGAATAGGGCCTAGGACCTTCAAACCACTAATAATAATGATAATTCAATTTCAACTTTTTTTTCATTGAAAGACATTTCTCATTTATAAAAGCATTCTTTCCCTGAAGGCAGATCTTCTGCAGACTGGAATTGGCTCTTCTGAAGGAGGCAGTACCTTCTGTCTCGCCTCTCTGCCAAAGACCCCAAATCTGTCTGAAGTGCTGAAGAGACTGCTGATCTCTTGACAGTTAGTACCATTTCTGCCCATGAGTTCTGAAATTCTGTAGATGGTTATAAAAAGTTAGCAAAGCTTTGAAACTTTCTCGGGGCAACACTAAGTCCTTTACAGCAAAATTGAAAAATCAGCACAGCCCAGACACTACCAAGATCGAGCCATCCAATCAGACTGAGCCACTGGATAAGAAAAACAGTCTAGGAAAACATGTGAACCTCTCGGCTAATGACTTCTCCAAAAGCTAATTGTAGTCAGGGGTTCCAATCGATGAGAAGAGATTGGGAGCTCTGGCCTATAAAAAAGGCAAACAAAGTTTGGCTACTGACAGTCTGCTCTTCTCAAGAAACATCTGTTCATGTGAACCATGCCCTGATCAAAACAATATTCAGAGGACCTTAGACGAAGAATTGTAGAGATTCATAAAGCTGGAAACGGCTGCATTTCTAAAGGCCATTCTACAATAAGACAAGTTGTCTACTAATGGAGAAAATTCTCTCCCTAGGAGTGAGCATCCTGCTGAGATAGGGTAACAGCAAAGGACCTGCAGAAATCTATTGAACTTGCTGAAGTCTCATGTTCATATGTCCACTATACTGTAAGTAAAACACTAAACAAGAATGGTATTCATAGGAGGACACAAAGGAGGAATTCACTGCTCTCCAAAAAAAAAACATTGCTGCACATCTCACGTGTGCAAGAGTACCTAAATGTTCCACAATGCTTCAGGGACAATGTTCTTTGGATGAGACGAAAGTTGAATTTGTTTACTAGATACAAGGGTTCACATACTTTTTACAGCCTGAACTGTGTGAATGTTTAGACAATGTGTTTAATAAAGACATATTAAGTGCAAGTGATTGTGTGTTATTAGTCTAAGAAGAATGTGTGTCTATGATTGTGACTTACATGAAGGTCAGACCACATTAATGAGAAATTAATGCAGAAATCCAAGTAATTCCAAAGGGTTCACAAACTTTTATTTTCTTCTTGCAACTGTTTATACTATACATGTATTAATTTAACTTTGCAATATTCCAAAATGAGATTTTTTTAAGGAGGGGGGGGGGAGAGGGGGGGGCATTTTCTGAATGCTCATGTTGGTTTAAAAGGCAACTTAAAATTTAGATTTTTAAACCGGGACCTACGTTTATAAAATCTTCCCTCTTCTAGGTATAGTGGCTATTCAACATGATTTCAGTTATTTTCCAAAACCAAAACTGAAACTGGGTAAAGTGGCTCCCTCGCTAGCAGTTACAGACAGCACTATGCGAGGATATTTGGCTTCTGTTGAAAACTACAGCTGGTCAAATACATTGTGGGCCTCTGATAATAAACAGCCTATGTCTGGCATGAATAACAATTGATTCTTAATCGCTATAAATATGTTGTACTTCTTAATCATGTCCAGCTGGATCTGAGAGCAGCATCTGCTTGTCCAGTTAACATAATAATAACAATATGGATTACACAAGGGGGAAAATGAACATGAAATTATTGGTAGTTGGGTGGTGTTCAAGCACAATTCAGAATGTGTCAGAATGTATAAATGTTTTGCATATGGTGAACTAAGCTCTTAACTGTTAGATTTGTTGTGACATTTTGTGCAATAATCTATGTAACTGTGGGAATTACTAAACAGGGCACAGGCCAAAAAAGGGTACTGTGTGCCTTCACAGCTTAACTTGAAAACAAATAAGTGCAAAATGTCAGCCAATTCTGAATCGGCCTTTAATATAATATAATATAATATAATATAATATAACAGGCCAAACACCCCAGAAACAAACAGGCACTGAGGATGGCTGCAGTACAGGCCTGGCAGAGCATCATTATGGAATATTCCCAGTGTCTGGTGATTTCTATGGGTTGCAGTCTTAAGGCAACCATTGAAAGCAAAGGATTTATAACCAAGTACTCACTATGTTTACTCTATTACTTTTACTCCCTTAAATGGGGGACTATGTATTAAAAGGGTTGTAACTCCTACACAAATCACCCGATGTAAATACCCTCAAATTAAAGCTGACAGTCTGCACTTTAACATCACATGCATTACTTTATTTGAAATGTCCTTTTTTTGCACTTATACAAGGACAAGTTTGTAACACAGCCACAAGAAAATTCACAATACCGCAATAAAATGAAAAGTTTCATATTTTTATTTCACAGAGTAAAAGGTTATTCATAATACAACATGACCATCCTTTCTGTTCTTACCCATTAGGCCTCCATACCATATGAGGAAAACACTAAAGAAAGAGAGAGGTGCGGCAATGTCTGTGGACATTCAGAGCACACTCTCTTGACCCTTACACATGGCAGACAGCACGCCCCATGTAACGGCCCATCATACATGCCAATTCACCTCTCGAAGGCGGGGCCACACAGGTACTGTACTTATTCAAATCGAATGAGATCACAGGTGCACAGACTTGCAATGCAATCATTGTTTGTTTACTTAAGTAGTCAGCCTGTCTCACTGACCTTGAGCTCCGGCTGAGAAAAGTGTAACCCATTGTCCACAAGGTTGGTGAGCCTCTTAACTCTAACTCCCATTTCCCCCCTTCAGTCAGCTTCTAAATCTGGTCCCTGCCACGGTTCTCTTTTGGCGGGGGGAGTGGGGGGGGGGGGGGGGGGGGGCGTGGAGATCAATATGGCAAAGACCACAAATCACAGCGCCAACAAGTGAAGCAGGCCAACTGCATGACTAAGCCTTGCCATTCACAAATAGCTGATATTTCCTTAACACCTGAAGTCTGTTCGCAGGGGGGCTGGGGATTTATATAAGCTGTTTATTTAAAGGACGTTTTAGAAAGGTTGTATTCCCCGTTACATTTGAGACCAAATAAAGTGCAGTGGCATGTTAATAAATCAAAAATACTGATTGGCATAATACTAATGATTTAGATAATTAACATTGTGCATGGTTAGCTTCTATTTTAAAGCAATAGCCTAAACGCGAATGCAGCTACATCAAGCAGGCAAAGAAAAAAAAGCAAATGTGCAGTCTATTCGTTAAAGGCTCGACAAGCGAGGCAGTACGTTCAATTAAAAAAAAAAAAAAAAAACATTATTTTTGGACATTTCGATATTGTTCGCATAAAACAGTTAAAAGCGACTGTCAGAGTTACGGAGTGTCTATGGTGATATCGGGGAGTAGGTTACAACTAGTAATTATATCGATTTTCTCAGAAACAGATTTGAGGTCTTCTAGAATAAGACGGATGCTGTGAGAAGCGTTGATGATGCCATTCTGGGAATTGTTGAGGTGAGTTGTGGCTATCCGTATATCTTTCGTTGCGTTGCTGTACACTTGTCTGAACATCTGTGTCACGTCACTGCACAGTCGCGCGTTGTTCTCCATCAGTTTCTGCTGAAGTAGTGTGTTATAGCGACCGCTTTGCTCAGCCCTCGGAACGGGTTTCTCGTCCACGACGGATACAAAGTCTGGGGCGTTTCTGATCACAATGAGCGGCGGTAAGTCCTTGCGCAGTACTTGCGAGTATTCCGCATTCCCTGCAGCAACCAGCTTCCGCACTTTCTCTGCCTCCCCTTCGCTATCCGACTCTGATGCTTCTCCGGGAACTTTTGCCCCGGCTGCTACGGTGTGTGCCGAAGGGAGGGAAGTTAAATAAACCTCTTCATCCGAATCCGTCTCAGATGCCTCACCTTGGACCACTATCTGGTATTTGTTACTCGCCATTAACGTTTCCACCTAAAAGAGATCGTAACGCAACAACATTTTACATTTTCAAACCAGCTACTACCAGTACATAGCTTAACAAATAGCTTACTCTTTTGTAGCTAGCGCTAACAAACAAAATAACACCGTAACCTACGACAAGCAATGCAGTGTTATAGCTACCAATCGGGATAGAGTAACAGCTAGAACATTACCATACGATGCAGAGATAAAGTATAGATTATAGCAAAAGCAGTTTACAAACCGTGTACGTGTGATTACGGAGAACTGAAAATTAGTCAAAAACAAGAATCCGTAAGTAAAATCACATGAATTGGAAACCAGGAACTGCCACCACGGGGGTAGCGGCTTATGCACGCAGCCAATCAGAGACCCACTATTTGACCACGTGATGTGAGGCATGTCAACAAACCACAGTCATATGATCAGAGCGTAAACATGAAGCTACCTTGACGCAGGCGAAACGCTGCGTAAGTTGCGGTGAAAGGATGATATGTTATTTTTAACAGTAAGCGTTTAAACTTTCTGAACCACTGCAAGGAAAGGGGTTGGAGAAAGCCGCCTGGCCCCTTGGTGCGTGGGACCGTGGCTCACCAGGTTTACTGTGCGTCAGCGATACCTGAGAAAGATGGCTAGCCAGCTAGCTGGCTAACTGGCTACGGTCACTCGATCACTTTGTGCTCTGACCAATGCTAAAATATGTTCGCTAACATTAGCTAACGGCCAGCCAGCTCGCTGATGCTAAATGAATTATCTAGCTACGTAAAGGTTGTACCTGTATGTATCTATAGCCAAGTAGTTCTGTTTATTACATTATTAAATGTGCTGCACTTGCTGTACATGTGTGTTTTATGCGGTTGAGAAAAAAGGAATAATTAGCTGCAGACCATTGAGATCAAGAGCCAGTGAGGGATAGGGATCAATATCTAATCGCGACGTCATCGATGTTGCAGGTATTAAAGCGTATAAAGGAGGCCGATTGTGTTTTGTTTGTAAATGCCTTACATTTGTCGAGAAAATATCTTCAAAATGCTGACCAAAAAATTTGGCAAGCTTTCTCGCGTACCGATAAATCAACCCAGCGTGGTGTCTTGTTCCCGCTGTGATTTTGCGATTGTGCCGTTATTCTTCAACAAATGAGAATAATTTAAATGCACGTAGGATACGTATTTTCCAATGACAAAGATGTCAGCGATGACATTCACAATTATTTTTGTCCAGTACGATGACACGTGTAGCCAAATAAAGTAGGCTATACATTACTACTCAACTTTGTTTTTAAAAAAATGTATTAATGTATGTTTTGTCATTCAGTTTATACATGCATGGTTTGCCAGGCAGTTTAAAACTAAGTCATCCGTTGTGTGCTTCAGTCCTCTGGTTGTTCTAGTTCAATGAATGTAATTGCGCAGTGCGTTATCTATATTCATAAGTGATTTAACATAGATCATTAGAACTTAGTGACGGATATGCATTGGAGCTATGCTGACTGTAATGCAATTTTTTGGCCTGTTGGTACTCAGATCTCAAACTGGAAGGCCAGACAAATGTTCATAGAATCTGGATTTTCTAAAAACTTGGCTGTGATGCTGTGTATTTTAAATTCTCACAGTTGTGTCTAATAATGAATGAATACATCATAAAGTCTGAGAGTATCAGAAACCACTGATGAATAGTCAATTAATTGTGTCATCCTGGATTATATATATACACCGATCAGCCACAGCATTAAAACCACCTGCATTTTTCTGCTTTTTTCTGATTTAATATTTTATTTTCTGTTTGTAATCAAACAATTCACATGTGGTCAATGCACAGACTCAGAGCTTTTATTAAAAGGGTATTCTTATACATTTTGGTTTTACCATGTAGTAATTACAGCACTTTTTATACATAGTCCCCCATTTCAGTGTTTTAGACAAATTAACATAATGCCAAATAAAAGAGTCATGTTTTGTATTTGGTTGAATATCATTTGCATGCCATGACTTCCTGATGTCTGTGACCTATGAACATCATCAGAGTCTGGATATCTTATTGTCAGGTTGTCCTAAAAACGATACAAAAACTATTTGCATTTGAATGGATCGCTATGGGAATTGGGGGTGGGACTAGATTCAGATGTAAATTAAGCTGATACAGTATGGAACACTTGTTAGCTAAATGGCTTTAAGTCATCAAGGGTCCAAGGTATCAAATGAGCCTCAAACCACTGTGCTGCTGCCAGATATGCAGTAGGTACTACAAGCATTGTTTCTCCTGAATATTTTTTCCATTGAGTTCAACAGGAAAATTAATCAGGAGAAACAGTAGTCACTGACAGATACACACCTGCCTACTTAAGAGTGTTTCTAATCTGTCAGACAGGGGGGTTTAATTCATTATGGTGAGAATTCTTCAGTCATCACCTGTAGAGGTTGTCTTTGGCTTACCAGGTCATTTGTGAACACTCCACCAGTGCTCTCTTAATTTTGAGTGATGTTCCAAAATGTTGATTTTGGTAAGGTTAATGTTTGGCTTATCTCTCTGGCTGTTTTTAAAAACAAAAGCCTAGAATCAAGGCTAGATACTGAAAGCTCCCATTCCTGCACTAAAGAAGCAATTGAACACACCTGACTCATCACAGACACCTGTGAAGCCATTTGTCCCAAACATGATGGTGCCCTTAATGGTGGGGCTATATATAATTTGCTGTAATTTCTTGGTGAAACCAAAATGTATGATATTACCCTTTAATAAAAGCTGAGAATCTACGCTTTACATGTGAATTGTTTGATTATAAATTTACGTGTATATATATATATATTTTTTTCTGTTTATTTATATTTTTAATTGTAAAGAAACATGAGTCCTGAGGACTGGGTTGGACAGGATTAAGTTTAATTGTCACTTCTATGTGAATCATTATTCTTTCTAAAAAAAAAAAAAATGAAAGTTTGCAAATTCTTCTAAATTGCACATGTTCGTTGTATTTGATGATTTTTGTCTGATGATTTTTAACATTGGTCACTGAAGTGATAGATTTGATTCCTGGAGAAACAGAAATGTGAGGTCATCCTGTGGGCAGCAGAGTCTTTGTCAGAGGGGGAGTAGTTTCCCCATCTTGTCTGGTGTATTGGAACCAATGAAATGCTCTCAAAAAGTGCAAACCCCGCCTTCTGGTCATATTGGCAGTCTCAGTTACACCAGGCAAGATCAATAGAGCACAGAAAAGTATTTGAATCCAAATCAAGTACGCATCTGACCCAGGTCCGGTGGTTTCTCTCTCTCTTCCCTGAAGCTGCCTGCCCCGAGGGCTGCCAGCGGACCGGGCGGACGAGCGGGAGACCATGGACCTGAGCGAGAGACGGCCCAACAAGTGGTGGACGGAGACGGACACCTTCGCCATGCTGGCGCTCATCGAGGAGCTGGACCTGGTGCACGAGCTGGACAAGAAGCGGCAGCGCAACGACTCGCACTTCCGCCGGCTCCGCCACGGCCTGGCCAAGCGCGACATCCACTTCACCGTCAACCAGATCCGCAACCGCTGGAAGAGCCTCAAGCACAAGTATCGCAAGATCAAGACGGCGGGCTACCGGAGCCCCGCCGCCCGCCTGTCCGCCATCGAGGCCTTCCGCTACTTCCGCAAGCTGGACCGCATGCTGGCGGCAAGGAGGCCGCGGGCCGCGGGCCCGGGCGAGGCCACCGGGGGGAGCCACAACCTGGTGGTGCTCTCCACCTCCGACCTGGAGGACCACACCGACAGTACTGCCGCCCCCACCCGTGCCGCTTCGCCCCCGCCTTCGCTCCTGAAAGCTATGGCAGAAACGCTGCTTTCCCAGGCCTGGTTCAGGGCCTTGCATTAGCCGCTCTCTGAGCTGACCCAAGTTAATGGCCATCTTGAGTTGTTTCATGAGAAAATAATAATACCGAGGCTATGTTTAACTGGACGTGTCCAGCATTTGAAAATCAAGCTTTAAGGAGCAGAGTGCCTGCTGCTTCTCTGCTTGGCAATCCCAAAACAAGCACATGCTTACAGAGTTTATACACATCCACAAATTGTGGCTAAGTTTAAATAGAGAATCCAAAGATCCTATTAATTTCAGTGTCAGTGCTAGGTTATTTTGTACTAAAAGCATATTGATGATATTTGTGTTTTTAGTTTTATCAAAAGCAGCCGTTCGTATAGCTTTTTGGATAAAGGTCGTTAAATCTTTTATTTTTTTTCCTTTGCAGCATGTTCTTCTTTCTTTTTTTGTTCTAATTTAAATCACAATTTATTTTATTTGAAGGAGGAATTGGTCCATTGTGTATTTTTACACTAAAGTATAAGTTCCATAATATTTCTGTAAATGTGTAAATTACATACCAACAACACAAATATGTCTGTTGTGATGAGCACCCTGATGATACGAGGCAGAAAATTTTGTCCGTTTCAATAAACACCATGTTCGTTGTTGGTAGTTTGCTTGATGTCAATGCCGTGACTTAGGAGTTCCTTCCAGAGCAGACAAATGCAATTTAGTCATTTGCTTTGGCTTTCTGTGGGCATTATTTAGTTTAGTTTTTCGGTGTGCCAAATATAAATGACAGTGTATAGCCTAATGTTTTATAATGGCAACCAAAAGACTTGCATGGGTGCTGGAGAGAAACCCTCCCATCCACAGGCAACGCTAGAGCCAACTTTGATTGGTCCCGATTTGATACTGTACAGTGGGGCCTATCCGTGCACTATAACAGTGCCTTAACAGGATGACCCAATCACCAGTCCTAAATACCTTGCTTTTATCACATTGAAAGCAACACCAGAAAGACTAGTTATGACAGAATATGGCTTTTAACCGCTCTCCTCTCCTCCCCTCTCTCCAGGTGATGTTCCTCAGTCTTGTATGTCCACGTGTTGGCAGGACGCCCTCCCGGGACCAGATGGGGACAGCGAGGAAAGCAAGGGCCCCCCGGAGGAGCCGGGGGACTTCAGGACGCCCCGCTGGGACGTTGGGACCGAGGAGGTGGTGACTTTGGGGCTGTCGGGGGAGTACCTCTACCCGGTGAAGGCGGAGCCGCACCTGCTGTCTTCCTTGCGCAGCCTAGAGGGCGCCAGAGAGCCACCCGGCTGTAGCCCGAGGGACTCGCCAGGTCAGTGTGCGGATGGGGCGATCTCGGTGGTAGGCTCCCCTATACAGAGCAACATTGCGTAGCACATCAGCAGTAACTAACAGGTGCAATTCCAAGCAAACCATGCCATTAAGTTGCAGGTGGTGTATTCAGAAAGAAAATTCAGGTAAAGTCACTAAACAGGGTGTCGGGTCACCAATTTGTTGATGAAGCTGCCTGTTCTCACCTCAAGTTGAAATTTGCTGTCAGCTGATCTACGGCTGCTCCCTTTGGTCGCCCTGCACTAAATAGTAATAGCACAGGCATAATGATCCTTAATCCTTGATGATCCATTATGATCCACTTTTGAGTCACACGTCTGCATTGCACATACCGGTACTTGTTATCCCTCATTTACCAAGGTATCATTTGTTCACCATCTCTATCTGCCATACAGTATTTTGAAATGGATTTGTTTTCATTTGAACAATTAGTAAGGCCCACAACATTTGCATCAGTTCAGCTGTTTTTTTTTCCTCCTGTCAATCCTTAAATGACTCAGATTAATCGAGAAGAATTACTGATTATTATAAGGCCATTTGTTAGAGCCTCAGGGATCTGTACACTTTGGAAATGGGATTGTGAGGTGTAGGGTTCCCCAATTATTCCACCTATCCAATTATTCCAGCAATTGTATATTGTGGTTAAAATAAAAAATACAAAAAAAAAACATATCCAGTGAGTTGCTCTCCCTTTAAGATGCTCAGGGTGTTTTGGGTGGGACAGGGCTGGAGCGATCACAGAGTGAGGGACAGCTCAGATTGGGAGGGCTGGAGTGGTCCTGTGTGCTCAGTTTGGGAGGGCTGGAGTGGTCCCGTGAGATCAGATTGGGAGGGCTGGAGTGGTCCCGTGAGATCAGATTGGGAGGGCTGGAGTGGTCCCGTGAGATCAGATTGGGAGGGCTGAGATTGAGCGCATCGTTGCCAAGCTCAAGCTCAAAGGAACTGGTCGTGATGGACTGAAGCCCAGTCTTCTCAAGAAGTGCTTACCTTCCATATGGAAAGCTCTTCTGCATACCCTGAGCAGTTCTCTTGACACTGGCAGCTTTCCAGACCAATTCAAGTGGGCCAAAGTTTTTCCCCCAGTGCTCAAGGGAGATGATGTTTTTGTCTTTTCCAACTACAGACCCATCTCTATTCTTCCATGTCTCACTAAGGTACTTGAAAGTTACTTGAAATGTACCTGAATAGCATATCATGGGTTCAGAGAAAAACACTCTACTGCAATGTCTTTGGTTCAACTGATGGATATGTTTTCTAGAGCTTTTCATTGTAATAAACTTACTTAACTGGGATTTATATAGGATTTGTCCAAAGCCTTTGACTCCATAGATCACATAATCCTCCTAGTACAGGGGTGCCAAATACGTTGGTCGCGATCGACCGGTCGATCCCAGAAGGTGGTAGATTGCCGTGTTATTTTAACATATGTGTCTAATTATTCCCATTTTCATCCCATTTCCCCACGGCTTCGGCTTGACAGACAGTTACGCTTGATTGACATAAAATGTGGCCAATCTGCTGCTGTCGATAACTTTGTTGCATTAAGCGTGTCCGTTCAGTCGTGGTATCGTCCAATGTTACGTGACAGCAACACGATTACTTGCATTTTATATTGCCCAGTACAGTTGTGGTGACACGAGAAATCGGGACCATTTTAGGCAGGGAATTTCACTTAAAATATCCGATGGATAATGTTATGAATCTAAAAGCTGGTATTTTGTCCAGATATGATATTGGTGTAATGATTTAACTTTTATTCCAATACAACATGGCTTATACTATTTTTACGTGATAGTAACAAACTTTGTCAAGTTGACATGATCTGGTCCATTTTAGGTTTTGCTTTCAATATCTGATGGACAATGATGTTTTAAATCTAAACTGGATTTTCTGGATTTTCTTTGTCCACAAATAATGCTGGTCTAATGATTTTACTTTTATGCCAATGCAGCTAACCTACAATTGTAGCTAGTTCATTTTTTAAATAGAAACTACACACATGGTACTGGAAAACATAGGCTAGTTAAGCTAATAGCTCTGCCCAACACTAGATATAGAACTCTACTACACACACACAAAAGTGGTGGTTTGTGGTTTTACGCAGTAAAAAAAGTAACTAACATTTTTTGTGTTTTCTGTCTATGGGGGGAGGTTCTTGTTGTTGTTTGTTTTTTTGACTTGTTTTTGATGAAAAAAGTAAAGAAAAAAAAACTTTGAGGTTCATAGTTCATAGTTCTGCTGTAATTGTCGACTGATGACCTTGTGCTCATGGTATTAGAGACTGTTTCTTTTTGGAGATCTTAAATCTCCATTATGGCTCTGTCGGCGCAAGTTGTCTTTGGAAACAGGAAACTGTCACTTCACTGGCTCAGTGTGACCATTGTGCTTTTTATGTCATCACAATCATAAGCAGAATCACACTTGTAAAAATAGCTCAGTAAGTGTAAAAACACTCTGAATGCCTACATTTGAAAACCATGAGTTTGGACACTAAGATGAACAGGAAATTGTATAAGAATTATAAATCATTTTGAATTGATCAAAATGCAGTGACAGGTATTATAAATTATGAATGAATAAATAATGAAATAATTCATTTACTTGGTTTGTTAAAACATTTATTTTTAGTTTTATTTTTTATTTTGCCTTTATTTAAGCAGGGTGTCCTATTGATACCAGGGGTTTCTTTTGGAGAGTCCTGCAAATCATACACTACGTTTCAGACAAGCCTTGTACAAACACCTTAAAATGCAGCAGCATACATTTAAAATATAGAAAGATTTATGCACATGAACAAACACACATACATACAAGACAACTAAGACCGTTAAATTACACCAAGCAATTGCACACACTTTCGTCAGTGATTCAATTAGTCACCAAGGCCTTAAACTGCCTAAAGGCATCTAGTTTAAGTGACTCCTGAAATTTATTCCACTTGTGGTGCATACACTTCCAAAGCAGTCCTTCCCATTCAGTTGTGAATCATGGCATTTGTAGAAAAATCCAACCATAAGATCTTGTGCAATAGTTTCAGTTTCTAAAGTATAAAAGTGTGGTGCAGTAAGATAAAAATGGAGACTTGTGAGGAGTGTTTTGTATGTAAATAAAATTATGTGCTGCTTCCTCCTTGGAGTGAGCGATTGGCATGATACCGCACGGTAAAGAAGGCAGTGATGAGTAGGAAACCCATCACCTGTAATGTTACGTGATGCGCGATGACAGACTGCGTCCAGGGCTTTAAGGACTATGGCTGTGGCATGCATAGATAATATATCCCCATAGTTAAGAACCGGTACAATTGTGGCTCACACAGTCTTTTTGCGGTTTTGAAATGTGAGGCAAGACTTGTGTCTGTATAGGAATCCAATTTTGACTTTGAGTTTTTTAAATTTTTTTATTTGTAATATGCATTTTAAAAGAGAACATTTCATCAATCCACACGTAAGTATTTACAGTGCGAGACTTGTTCAATTTGATCACCGTTTAAAATGGATAAGTTTGTCCCTACTGAGTTCAGTGTCTCAGAGGAAAGTATGTATTTGGTTTTCACAGCATTTAAAACCAGTTTAGGTTTGCCAGTGCATTCTGTATGGGAGTATGTGCAGCCTGCATGTTGTACACAGACTGATTGAGTGGGCAGAGGCGTATGGGACTGCGTCATCAGTATAGAAATGCACTTTGCTAGAAATTTCATTTATGTAAATTGTAAATGGCAAAGGTCCAAGAATGGAGCCCTGTGGTACGCCTTTGTTTATCTCCAGAAAGTGTGTTCCATCCTCCACTATAGCCTGTGTTCTGTCTGAAAAGTTATTGTGAAACCAAATTTGCATATTGTCGCCAAGGGCAATGGCGACCAATCTATTTAATAAGATTTGGTTGTGTCCTGTGGCAAACAAAGTCAACAAACAAGGCTGTGCAGTATTCCTGTGAAGTGCACTCACAAAGTCATTGATTACCAGTGATGCAGCAAAGATGGTGCTGTGTCCTGGTCTAAAACCAGATTGATATTGATTCGGTCTATTATTTGTGGTTAAAAAAGCACAAAATATAATATTTACCAGATTTACCAATTCCAGAATTTTTGCTAAGCAGGGCAATTTAGAAACTGGAATTGTAATTGTTGGCATCGCTAGCATCACCCCCTTTAAATAATCGTGAAACGTGCTGCTTTCCATATGCTCTGGGTGCATCCAACACCAAGAGTAAGATTTAAAATGTTAATGAAGTACCTCCTTCTGTGTGAATTTCCCAAAAGTGAATCGTGTCCTGGTATCTTTAGCCAAACTAAAAGAATGATCAGACTGTGCAGTCAGTACGGTGGCTCGCTCCATTCATTAGAACAGCTGAAATAAAATGACAATTAAAGGCATCGCCAATTTTGTATCATCAACAGGACCGGAGTCACAATGGATAAACTGAGGTAGTGATGGGGCGAAACTGTGATTTAATGATTTGGATCACCTTTGCTTTTGGATAAAGAAGTTATGTGGCTTTTCTAATCAAGGCTGCACATTTATTTCTGTAATACATTATACTATATACACTCACCGGCCACTTCATTAGGTGACAGAAGTGGCACCCGGTGTGGTCTTCTGCTGCTGTAGCCCATCTGCTTCAAGGTTTGACGTGGTGTGCGTTCAGAGATGCTCTTCTGCATACCTCGGTTGTAACGAGTGGTTATTTGAGTTACCGTTGCCTTTCTATCAGCTCGAACAAGTCTGGCCATTCTCCTCTGACCTCTGCCATCAACAACGCATTTTCGCCCAGAGAACTGCCGCTCACTTGATATTTTCTCTTTTTCGGACCATTCTCTGTAAGTCCTAGAGATGGTTGTGCGTGAAATCAGCAGAGATCAGCAGTTTCTGAAATACTCAAACCAGCCAGTATGGCACCAACACCCATGCCACGTTCAAAGTCACTTAAATCACCTTTCTTCCCCATTCTGATGCTTGGTTTGAACTTCAGCAGATCGTCTTGACCATGTCTACATGCCTAAATGCATTTAGTTACTGTCACGTGATTGGCTGACTAGATATTTGCGTTAACGGGTGCAGTTTGCAGTTGAACAGGTGGACCTAATGAAGTGGCCGGTGAGTGTATATATATTTCTGTGTTGGCTGAAAGCAAGTCAATCCTGGGATGAATCAAACGTGACCGTGCCTTATCTTTTTGGCAAAGTCTGTCTGTGAGGTCCGTGGAAAACCATGGATGTTATCCGTTTTTTTTACCGTCTGTTGCTTAAATGGAGCATACATAGTTACTAGTTTGCTAAACACTAAGATGAACAAGAAACTGTAGTTTTGTAGAATATGCTAATAATTTTGAATGGATAAATGTGGCGTGATGGATATTATGAATATCATGAACAATGATAATTTAGATTGTTGCATTGCTGTAGTATCTCACATGAAGACGGTGAAGTTACAGTCCGGTGTCTGTCCTGCTAGGCGTGTGTGATGACATCAGCAGCCTGATCCTGCAGCAGCTGACCATCCTGAACCATCAGCTGGGGGAGCAGCTGGCGGAGCAGCGGGCCTTCCACTGCAGCATGCTGGGGCTGATGGACCGCCAAATCGAGGTCCTCCAGCAGCTCTCCAACTCCACCCGCACGCCCCCCGCCAAGGAGGCGGCCGGCGTGGAGCGGGACGCCCCCGTCAGCCAGCAGGTGCACGAGGCCCTGGTTCGGGTCCTCCGGGGCGTGGAGCAGGCCCAGGCTCAGGGCCTGGCGGCGTGCCCGTCCAAAGCCCCGCCCTCCGAGCCCCTGGCCCCGCCCTCCTGGACCGTCTCCCTGCTGGAGGTCCACCGGGGGTCCCCGCCTCCCGCGGCCGGCAGCGAGGCCCCACCCCCCGCCACCGACCCCGCCCCCGCCCCCCCCCCAGCGGCCCCCGGACGAGGGCCGGCCCGACCCCCCCGGCGCCCCCCTCCCCGAACAGCTTCCCCCCTCGCGGGGGGGCGTCCTGCTAAATGGCCTTTCAATCCGGTGCCAGCACAAGTGAGACCCCCCCCAAAACCACACGCCATCAGCTCAACCCCCCCCCAATCCATCTCCCTGTTGGAGTCTCAACTCAGAGCTGCAGTTAGGGGGATGGAGGACAACAGTTTTGGTGAAAAAACCAAACAAAAAAAACTATGGGTGCTTAACATTTTTGAGGGTTTGTAGATTTTAAGACAAACTGTACTTTATCAAATTTTAGGCATTTTAGTCAAATTTGAATTACTTTGTTTTTCAAATAGGTGGCTGCTTTGGGACTGATTAGTGACAGGCCTCGATTCATAACTCAATTTTAAGGCAGGTCTTATTATTATTATTATTATTATTATTATTATTATTATTATTAATAATTGGTTAGTTGATTTCCACTGCCTTGCAAAAGTATTGAAACCCTTGACGAATTCTCACATTTTACTGATACATGGAACTATTTGTGTGATATTTTATTTATAAACATCATAAGTCTAAGGTGCAATTGGTTTTATCTTCTAAAATACACTTAGTGACCACTTTATTAGTGTCGCCTATCTAGTACCTGGTAGGACCCCTTTTGCCCCCGGAACAGCTTGAATTCTTTGTGTCGTGGATTCAGCAAGCTTCTGGAAACGTTCCTTAGGGATTTTGGTCCATGCTGTCTCGATAGCATCACACGGTTCCTGCAGATTTTTCAGCCACACATTAATGCTGCGCACCACCTGTTCCATCTCATCCCAAAGGTGCTCTATTGGGTTGAGATCTGGAGACTGTGTAGGCCATTGGAGTTAAACTGAAGTCACTGTCATCCATGGGAACCAGCTTGAGATGATGTGTACTTTGTAACATGGTGCATTATCCTGCTGGAAGTGTCCATTTGTAAAAGGGTAGACTGAGGCCAAAAAGGGATGCACATGGTCAGCAGCAATAGATATGGTGTGGCATGCTGAAATGGTATTGAGGGGCCTAATGTGTGCCAAGAAAACATTCCGCACACCATTACACTACCACCATAAGCCTGCACGGTTGACACAAGGCAGGATGGATCCACCGATTCATGCTGTTTACGTCAAACTCAGACTCCAGCATCTGAATTTCGGAGCAGAAATCAGGTTTATCAGACCAGGAAAGATTTTACCGATCTTCAGTCATCCAGTTTAGGTGATCAAATTCCCACTGTCTCATCTTCCCGTTCTTAGCTGACAGAGTGGAACCTTGCATGGTCTTCTGCTGTTGTAGCTCATCTGCTTCAAGGTTTGATGTGTTACGCTTTCTGAGATGCCCTTCTGCATACCACTGATGTAAAGAGCTGTTATTTGAGCATTTGTGGCATTTCTGTTATTCTGTTAGCTTGAACAAGTCTGCCCATTCTCCTCTGACCTCTCTCATTAACAAGGTGTTTTTGGGCACAGAACTGCTGCTCACTGGATGTTTTTTGTTTATTACACCATTCTCCGTAAACTGGAGACTGTATTGCATGAAAATCCCTGGAAGGCAGCTGTTTCTGAGATGCTGGAACCACCACGTCTGGCACCAACAATCATACCCTGGTGAAAGTCACCAACGTTTGCTCGAAAACTAAACCTCTTCACCATGTTTGCAAGCTTTATACATTAGTATATTGGGCCACATGATTTGCTGTTTGAAGGATTAGATTATTTGCATTAACGAGCAGGTGTATCTAAAACAGTGGCCTCTGAGTGTATTTTTAAGAAAGAAAAAAAAAAACTCTAATATCCTTTTTGCATTAATGTTCAATCCCTACCCTCTGGAAGCTTCGGGTTTACACCAATGACAAAAATTACCTTAACAAAGACAGGATTGCCTTACCATTGGCTCTTCTTGTGAACCAAGGCAGTAAAAGTAACTATCACATTATCTGGATAAAAACCCCACTGAAAGATCATTGGTCAGGCTGGGAATCTAAAGGAAAGGTGTGAAGACTAAAGGGGCGACATAGCTCAGGAGGTAAGACCGATTGCCTGGCAGTCGGAGGGTTGCCGGTTCAAACCCCACCCTCGGCATGTCGAAGTGTCCTTGAGCAAGACACCTAACCCCTAACTGCTCTGGCGAATGAGAGGCATCAATTGTAAAGCGCTTTGGATAAAAGCGCTATATAAATGCAGTCCATTTACCATTTACCATAAAGAATATTTCACAGAGATTAAAAACGTAAAATTGTACAAATGGATAAATTATGAAAAGGGTACAAAATAATTTCCAGGTGTGTGGATATCCCAGTGAGCACAGCTGGATCAATAATCAGGAAGTGGAAGCTGCCTCACACCATCCAGGCACTGCCTATGGAAGGCCGCCCCTCAAGTACTCCGTGTCTCGTCAACAAGGGGACTTGTGCGGGAAGCCATAAAAAGTGGAGTTTAGGTACACCAGTCTACCATAACAAGAGGGGTTCAAGGGGTTTGAATACTTTTGCAAGACACTGCATTTTAACAAATCACAAACGTCACAGAGTCTTTAAAATAAGATGAATCTTCCACATAATTTAGTACCTCATAGCATAACACCCAAAAGGTGAAATTGGACATTTTAAAGCTTCTGAGAGTTCCTGATTTGTACCAATGAAAAAAAAAAAAGCTTACTGTTTAAAGGACTGTCCTAAAAGTGCTTTATGAATTCTGGCCAATGAACAGCAGTGTAGCTCTACTCTCTATGGTCAAGGAGAATGCTCACGCCTGCCAGACTGGGATCAATGGTCTCTTGGTGTTTCAGGCTGAATACTCCTACTGGAGGGTATTGCTGTGTGATTGCAGTGGTTGATGATGTGTCTTTCTGTCCAATCACAGTGGACTCCGCCCTGTGCGGCTCAACACAGGTTTGTTACAGCCTATGTATATTTGCCTTTTTTCCCAACGACAAAGTTTTGTTGGCCATCTTTAAAGAAGTGTTGTTAGCGCCCTAACTGAAAATTCACATTAGGTGGTAGAAAAACAAGTTATAGCAAATATTTATAGTACTGAGTGGGAATCATAAGAAACGTGTGAGCTTTAGGCCAAAATCACAGGGGCAATATTTGTCCTTAACTCCATATGAAACGTGAATTAAATCTACTGAATCTAGCATTGTGCCATGGCATGCTAATGAAGTATTGCACATCTGATGTTACGTAGAACATTCTTTCCTTGATTTAAATACCATTGTACTTAGATTGAACAATCACTAGCTAAATGGGTTTTCATATGAGAATTTGTTAGGCCAAGATCAAACAATATTTTATTCAGTTTCACATATGCTAAATTTCAGCTTATTTCCTACAAGTGTGTACTCCTTACTTCTTTTGTTTCTTTAATTCATACTTTATCATAGTGTTGCAGAGCAATGTAGACTATGCTTACTTGAATCATGAAGGGAAGGAACGTTGAAAAACTTATTTACTAATTTAGATGTTGGTAAAGTGTGTGCACCGTTAATAACTTTATTCAGTTGGGCAACATTTTAACATTTCACATAACCAGTTTGAAGAACTAATGCTACTTTGAAATTGTATCCACTAGACTTTTGGACCTATTTCATTTGGTCAGTACTAAAAATGCCACAGTATTGCTCTAAGACAGAGTGAAAGTATTATGTTGTTCTGCTTTGAGTATGCAGAACAATTTTAGCTTATTCAGTGGTGACCTTCTGTTTTACATGACTAGGCTTTGTATAGAATCCTCTCATTGTCTTGAAGAGGGTATCATTTCTTAGTTACAGTAAACACAGCATGTATTATTAATGCCACTAGATTTTAAATACCACAAAAAAAGAAAGAAGGAAGATCAGGTTATTGACTTGTCGCCCAGGTCTCTTTTTCCGCATTTTCCCCAAAGGCAGCTGAACCCACTGTATACCAGTAAGAATAATTCAAAATACTGTACTTTGCAGACTTGACTGGTCCAGTGACAGTAAATGGTGCTGAATATTCACCTTTTTGTCCTATCCAATGTATCCATATACAGAGGGAAAAAAGCTGAAATTGTAAAATATCATTTCAAATATGGTTTACTGCTGAAACTGGCAGTCCTGTCTGTGACACTTTACAAGTAGCCTATTCATGTTCACATGTTGTATGTCATAAACTGTGTATGAGTTCAGAAACGATAAATTGGCGTTACTGACACCTATAGCAAACCGGCAACCCGCTATTTATGTTACATAAAGCATTTTTCATCAGTCTAAACACTGCTGAATGGGAATGAAATTTTGGGAGCTGCATGAAAAAAGCACATTTATTAACAGTGACGTGTCTAAACTGCATATGTATAAAGCTGTGACTTCATCCCAAAGAATCTCGAGAATTTGAAGGATTTTTTTCCGTTGGGTCATTTAAGGACTGGCGTGGGACAAAGCGTTTGCAATATGCGGTATTATACGAATTTTGGAGAGCATGAATTTAATGTAAATAAAATACAATTTTGGATGTGTCAGGCAAGTTCACTTTTTATCTCCCCCTCCCCCCTAAGTTCCATGGTTGCAGTTGTCCTTTTGATTTACTCTCTAGCTTAGGAACGTGGTTTGTGTCCATTTGTTTGCTCTCAGCACTTAATAACAATCATAATAAATATAATTATTTTTTATATATCAAAGAGTCTGTTTCTTGAATTCTGTGGCCCTACACTTGCACACATCAAATGCGGGTGGGTGCCCGCGAGAACCTTCAGGTACCGGTTGTGAATCCTGCAGTCTGTCCTCTCGAGATCGACTAACTGTCCTCACGTGATGCACGTAAACCTACACAAGATTGTCCCACTGCGGTATCCTGAAACAGGAAGTAGTTTGGCTAATAATTGTTTACATCCTGAAGCAGGTGATCGTTTTCAGTGAGGTACTGTTTTTCAATGTCTTTAAAGCGTAGATACTTTTTATATACGGTAATAGAAATTGTGATTTAGGAACTTATACGTGTCCATTTATCTTTAGCTAAAATCCACATCTCGCGAATCTATTCCAAACTAGCTAGCGTTGGCTAGCTTAGCTAGCTAGCAAACTGGCTGCCTTCCAGTTAACTTGGCATTAAATCGCCAGTGATTGGACAGATAAATCACTGCCGAGCTCAGCTTCACGTTTCTCTTTTTATATCTTTAATGTTAAACTTCTGCGTTTTAAGACAATGTAAACAATACTTTAAACAGCCAATTTAACGCGCTGGCTGGCTGGCCGGCCAAGTTCGCTAAGGTTAGCTAGACTAAACTTAGTGAAGTTGTTAGCTAACTTCATGTTCGAAGAAAACCCAGACATGTTACCCATTTAGATGTCTGTTTTCGGGCTGATCAAAATATAGTCTGTCAACGTAGACAAACCCTTGATTTTGCACTGCGAAAATGAACTCTATTGTCAAAAAACGAATGGAAAAAGACCAAATTATCAGCTGGTTTCTTAAAACACTAAGGTGCTTATTTGTTTATCTAAATAGCAAGCTAGCTTAATAATTAGTACATGCTTATGTTTGTACAGTACATATAACTTATCTTTTTTTGTTATTCGTTTACATCATACTTATAATTCTAGAAATCCAAGCCAGAAACGGTGCTTGTTACGTCAGGTTTAGCCGAGAAATGATTTGTCATGTGCGCTGGTGGTTTGCCACAATTCCAGCACAGATATTTTCATGTATTCAGGTTTGTTTAACATTAGTTCGAAATGCTGTTTCCACAGGTAGGGCCGTGCATATGCATGGTCACAAATACTTTATATAAAAAGATCGGATTTACTGCTAGCAAACTGCTGTTTTAAACAAATAATCTCATATTTTATATTGATCTGAAACGTTAACATCTTAAGTGGTTGTTATCGTTATGTAGTGTCTTATGTTACCTGGTTACAGATATGGCCGACGACGCACTGTTTGAGTTTCTACACATGGAAATGGTGGCACACATTTACAAGGAGCAGGCTTCTCGTGCTGAGACGGAACAGGTAATGCCAGTTCAATGAACAAATTCTCAATTGCAATAGTGCTCTCAGTATCTAAATCCAAGTTCAGTACAGATGCACCGGCTCTGTGTTAAAACCGAGTGAAACCTGCGCAATAATAATAATTCTCGTAATAATCTTGATTTTATTTGCCCTTTCGACTTATTTTTAATGATGATGCCTGTTGTGACAAAACAGGTATGGTGTATTTCTAACAATGTCTTTAATCTTCTGGTATGTAGCCTGTAATAATAACACGTTTAAGTCTGATTACTGAAGTTACGATTTAGGGCACACAGCAACATCTAGAAAGGGCTACAGAGGCACAATCAAATTGCAGTAATTTCTTGCACGCAGTAGCACAATGTTTTACATTATTCAAGCCAGTGACAACCAGGCTGGCCTTTTTTTTTTCAATTGAACCTGCTGAAACAGTATGCTGTTTGTAAGTGAGCTGTTTATCTCTTTGCTTCAGGAGAGAACTACTAGTGTGTCCATATTAGAAGGCATGGGGTTCAGAGTTGGACAAGGACTAATTGAAAGGTATTGATTTTGTACCAAAATTAGTATTTTGTGAAATATGTACTTTTTAAAGTAATTTTGCTATAGTGGCATGAAATGCAAGAATAAAATGGCCGATTTAAACCAGGGTGGAAAAAGTTGCATTTAAAACAATGTCCAGTTCATCGAATCAATCTAACTCGAATGTGACTCTTTAAAGTCTCCAATTTATTTGTCCAAAAGTAATTGTAGTTCTTATGTCGTTACCGGGAGTCTAACACTGTGCTTACCATCAAGGATTACGAAGGACACGCCCGGTTTCAAAGACGACCTGGACGTCATGAAGTTCATCTGTAAAGATTTTTGGATAAGCATGTTCCGGAAGCAAATTGACAATCTGAGGACAAACCATCAGGTGCATTTCTCTGGATAAACACATTCATGATGCTTAGCAAAGACTCTTGTAGTTGATTAGAAGAATCAGGTGTGTGCACCCACACTGGCCCTTTCTGGATAAGACGGGGGACCCCAGCTCTAAAACATGAAAAGCACGTAATCAAGAAAAATGAACAGTTTGCTAAAATTCTGGGATTGCAGTTGAGGTTGGAATGAAAACCAGCATACATGATGATCCCCCAGGACCGAGTTTGAGAACCACTGATTTAAAGGGGGGGAAAAAAAACACATTGAGGCAATTACATGTAAACTTTATACACTGAGTGTTATACAAGTCATTTCTTTTGTTCCATGTTATATCATGACCCACCTGCATCACTCCTGTAACCGGGCAGTGGGGCTCAACCTGGGAACCACTGCTATGTCGTGATAGCATGCCGTATACAATGTGTATTTACATAGTATCACCGAGTACATGTCATGACATAGTGTAATGTAAGTGCACTAACTGTGGTTCTGTTGCTTATAGGGCACTTACGTGCTACAGGACAACAAGTTTGCTCTTCTCACCCAGCTGTCCAATGGGAAGCAGTACATGGAGGAAGCACCCAAAGTAAGACTGTTCACCTCATTTTGTCCACGCAATCCTGTAACTGTCAACAAATTCAAACCGTAACCGTTTCAAAGGGCACTCCAGGAGGCGGAGAAACCCCATGAAAGACGGGCGCAAACACGCATCCTCGCGTTCGTGAGAAAGGCGGGTGTTCAAACAGCCGAAGGAGAGCCGTTTCGACGCTCCTTATTTCTTTCGCCCCCGTCGGTGCAGAGGCGCGCGTCTGCACTTAAAAGACCAGCCTTTGAATGGAGACGCGTTCTCGTCGACGTCCGTCAGGTTGTAGGCGCAGCGTCCTCGCTCGCCCGCCACGCTTGTAGTGGACCGTTCGGGCTCGCGCGGCGTGAACGGAGTGCCTTTGCCCGTCCGTGCGGGCTTCGATGCGCGTCACTTCCTCGTTTGTCATTTCCCCCTGAAATGATTCTGTGAGAAGGGACACCGCAGGAGGGTGTCTAGCTGGATGGACCCGTGTTGAATAAGCATTATGAGGGCCGTTCGTGCACGCAGATGAAAAGGGGGAAGGCTTCCTTTGACGTGAAAATCAGAATTGACGTTCATGCGCGGAGCACATTTTCTTCCTTGGAGCGGGCATCACGTCACCGTGAGAGGCCTTGCGAGCCTCGCGTTCTGTCCCCCGCCATGACAAAAAGCGTTGACACGACCGCATCCCGCTCACAGCGCTTCCAACGAATAAAAATAAACCACCATAGATCATGGTAAATGGTAAATGGTAAATGGACTGCATTTATATAGCGCTTTTATCCAAAGCGCTTTACAATTGATGCCTCTCATTCGCCAGAGCAGTTGAGGAGTAGGTGTCTTGCTCAAGGACACTTCGACACGCCCAGGGCGGGGTTTGAACCGGCAACCCTCCCGACTGCCAGACAATCGGTCTTACCTCATGAGCTGATCAGATGTATGACAAATATTTACAAACAAAATGTACGAGCCATCTCTGAAGAGGCTACGTGTTACTTTTGCTGAGACTTGTTTGGGTAATTTTGAAGGGCAGTTGGAAAAAGTCCTGCCGCTCTACCCCCAAAAATTGGTTGCAAAAGCAGTCCGCATCAATCGGCACACCTGATTTGAAATGGACCCTTAATTGGCCTCACGTGGGAACCTTCCAATCAGTGAATAAATTAACCAATCACAATCAGTCAATCAGTTGGTATGGCTGCAAGGCATGCTGTGCACTATAATTTGACGTAGAGTCCATGCCACTGCTGAATCAAGTTTATCGCGCTGTGGTTTTTTGAATTGAAATATAACATCCATGAAGCTTACGCATGGATTTTTTTTTTTCACACATAAGCATACATTTTAAAACAGGTCCGGCCCCCACTGCAGTGAAAGGCTGCCCCTTTAGAGTCGCACATACACACACTTGCGAACAAACACACACTCACTCATGCACACACACACACACATTCACACTTAGGCACTTGCACACACACGCACGCACACGTACAGTCACACTCACACTCGCGTACGCACACGCACACTCTCACACTACCTGGGATTCATGTACAGGCTTGGGTGACTGAGCGAGCATTTTTTCCGGGTCTTTCTCCGCAGTACCTGGCGTTCTCCTGTGGGTTAGTGCGGGGCGCCCTCTGCAACCTCGGCATGGACAGCGTGGTGACGGCAGAGGTCTCCACCATGCCTTCCTGTGAGTATCGCACCCCCCGGTGGCGTGACTCTGCACTGCAGCTGCAGTTCATAACTTCAAACTCAGTCCATTTTGGGCCGCAGGGGGACCTCCGTAGGTCACTCTTGGACGGAAGTGCAGATTTAGCACGTGGCAGATTTACGCTCGGAATGAATTTACAGTCGGAAAAGTGTCCCGTTCAGAACATCTGCTCATGCCTGATGAAATGCTTCGGAGGTCCCAGTACGTTTATATCTTCTGTTCTCACTCCTGCCACAGGGCCATATCTTATCCGGTCAGTGAATTGGAGCTGAGGCTGATTGGCAGACATGGACCGGTTTCCCTAGTTTCTCTCCAGCAGACCACAGTTTGGCTTCAGCTGTTATTCAATAGCACGCAGATTCCCGTACACGTATAGCCGGTCCTTACGTCCGTTATGAAGATACCCTGATGGCGTGTGGAAAATATGCCGTGGTTAAAATGGAGCAGCCGCGTTCCCTTGCCCATGCCACTCGTGCATGAAGCGTGTTAATTGGCAGCAGGTATGCCCCCCGCCGTGCCAAGCAGTCCGGAGGCGTGGGCGCTGTGGGCATTTGGGCTTATTCTGCCCAAGCGCCGAGCTCGCCCGCCGTGCGGTCTCTGGCGGGGTACGCCACCGCGTCATACCGCCATCTGTCTAGAGAAAACGGCCGTCTGTACGATCCCCATGGAGAAGCCGCACAAGTCCAAGAGAAGATTAGATTAGATTAGATTAGACTTCATCAGATTTCTCTGAAATATGTCTTGTGTCACAAGCCATATTCCTTTTCACATATAGAGGAACAGACACACATTGGTACAGTAATACAAGACAAACAGTACAAACAGTTGTAGCACATTTCGCTATTATTATTATTACTATTATTAATAATAATAATAATAATAATAATAATAATAATAAATATAGCTGCAAGCAGCGATACACAGGGTCCAAGCACGCCCAGCCAATACTATGCCACGAACAAGTGGCCAATCAATGCTAAAATCGCACAGTGACGAAAGGGACGTACCAGTGCACCAAGTTTGAGAGGTCTCACCACCTTTGTGGTTTGGCCAAAACTTCCAAAATGGATGCAATCCAAG
Source organism: Anguilla anguilla (assembly GCF_013347855.1). Classification (NCBI taxonomy): domain Eukaryota; kingdom Metazoa; phylum Chordata; class Actinopteri; order Anguilliformes; family Anguillidae; genus Anguilla; species Anguilla anguilla. Next base: position 5,212,010 of record NC_049212.1, read on the forward strand.
ATGGAAGCAACAAATAAGGTGCACATATATGTTCCAGATAAGGAAGTCGATTACTAAAGCAAGTTTTAAATGTCTAACAGACAACAGTGATTTTTCATGAATTTTTGAATAATGCCCTATAGCACCATCATATGACTCAATTAGACCAATACTTTAGCGTTGGGCTCCAGCTGTGAGTTGCTGCCTAATTTAATCAATTTTTGTTAATCAAAACTTGTGATAATCCATGCCCACGTAAGTTTTTGACTTACTGTAGCCTTGTGTTTTGGAGTATCAATTTTATTTATTATAGTTATATATAAGACCATGGACTGTAAAAACTAATTCAAGTTCATGTTGATACATAAAATGATCTAGGAGGAGATAGCTTTGAAAGGTTTTTCAAAAAAAATTAAAATAGCAAAAAATTCAATAAGGAGGACTTTAATGGTCTTTGAGGAAAGTTTGTTTGTAATGAGCCAGGGAATCTAAGGAAAAAAGAATGTTGACAATAGAACAAATGTTTTAAGTTATAGCCCAAAAAAGCAAAAAAAATTCACTTTCTTCGTGCAGCACCACCACCTGACCAATCTAGGTAGTGTTCCTTATCTGAGTAGCAGTTTGGAATGGGAACCTACCTGCCAAATTCTGTTGCTTTACGATGTACAGTTTTTGCTGCGCGAATATTTTTAGGGAAGAAAATAAAAATCAGAAGAAAAACAATATGGTTTCAGCACCTGCAGAGGTTAAAGGGCTTGATTTTGCGATGCAGTTTGCATGAGTGGAGTTTTAGGGCTGAATGCAGGCCCTGGCATGGATTTTTCTCCTGAACCTGGAGTTTTCCTGGCTCAGCTGATGCTGGGCCACACTTAAAAAGACGGGTGATTTGAGCACTTATCACATTGGCTGGACCTAAATGGTTCAGGCCAAAATTTAAATGGGAAGCTGAAAAGTGTTGAATATGTGCTGTTGCCAAGAATTTTATTCATGGACCCAGTAGTTTATAAGATATTTGTGAATCTGCGCTGTTGCACGAGGATAATAAAAGTTTGTGTTAGCGAAGCTATATGGCAGAAGTGTGTGTTTTTTCACAAAGCTGTATTTGCATTTAATTTGTTATCATTAATGTTGTTTCATTATTCATAAAGTAAAAAAAAAAAAACAACTGGCGTCCATTTTAATAAATTATATTTCAAGAGTTGAATGAGTTGTGAAGATTTTTTTTTTTTTTTTTTTTTTTTGTCTTTCAGGTAAATTTCAGGTTGTGATTCAGAAAACGTAAAACGGACTGCCCTTTCAGGGCTGTGGAAAGCCCCCCCCCCCCCACGCAGCAGAAATAAGCGGAACGTCGGCAAAAAGGACTGATCTGAAATGTATTAGAAGATGGTTTTAAACCACATGACGTCAGCTCGGGTATGCTGTGGTCCCCAGCCTTGGTCCTGGAGAGTCGCAGGGTCTGCTGGGGTCCCCATCTCCGGTCTTCTGAAGTCACATGGTCTGTGGTTTTTTTGTAAGGCGATTTAACTGTGTCATCGATCGATTCAGTGCTGAGCAACAACAAAAACCAGCAGACCCTGTGACTTATCAAGACCAGGGCTGGCGTTTGCTGTTTTCCAGAAATGTCCCTTTAAAAAGGTGTGTGTGTGTCAGGACTGTGTGCGTTTGGGAGGGGCGGGGCTGAAATAAGCCAATGGTGAAGCATATAACGTGATGTCATATACAGGAATATAACGAAAAGAAAAGATTACAGGGAAAGAATGTTTGTTGTTTCGTTGCATTGCCTGAAAGCTTTCAATTTGAAAATTCTCTTTAGTTTACCTGTGGTCATTGTTTTTTTGTTAAGATCTGATTTGGATCACTGTTGACCTCAGATCTCTGTAGAGATGAATGCAAGAAAGTGTCTGCCGATGGTTTTTATTTTATTTTTCTTGTTTTATTTGCCAAGAAAACAAGAAAATGAATGAAAAGCCATATTTTTTGTCTTATTCATCGAGATCTTAGATTTGTACAGTTCTCTGGTTATATTTTATTTTCTATACTAGCATAAACTGTATTTTCTGAATAATGTCATGTAGGGCCTTAAAAGTAATCGACTGTATTTTCTTTGTTGTGAATGTTGTCTTATTGAAATATTGCAAGTTCAACATTCAGACAGAGTTCAGGCACTCCCCAGTTTACTCCCCTCTAGTGGTGCAGTGCTGGTACCGCAGCCCGTTGGCATTGAGACGTGCACACAGAGCCAAAAACAACGTCCTCTCGGCAAGGGTAACCTTCCAAAAAAGTGATCTCGGCTTTACTGAGTTAGCGTATTTATTTTTAACATTTGGCACCGCCGTTTGTTTTGGTTCTGTTTTTTCCGGTGAAGCGTCACCATAGTAAATTCGACTCGAGGGCATAAACAACTATCTGAAATTTGTAAACATCAATCAGATTCCATCACATGACTCACATATCTGAGGAAAGACTGGCATAGTGGAATTAGCTGCTGCGCCTCTTTCAACCACCAGGTGGCAGCGGTTCACAAGAGGGGATTCCACATACGAACGGCAAGCTTGGGAAGACACGCAGGTCCGGGCAGAAGCCTGCCTGGTCTGCTGTTTGGCACGCTTAACCATTTGCGGACTGTTTGCTCGAAGGAGATGGCCTGTCAAACCAGGTCCATTGAAAAGTCTTGGTGATATCTGGGGTTTCTATCATTCTTCCCCGAGGGCAGGATTGAAAAAACAGCCATCACCAAAGTGGAACTACCAACTTCACTCGCCCCCCTAGTCCGTCCGAGTAGGAGTCTGCACTCACGGCCACACTCCATGAAAGATTTAAAATTTTGAGAGAGACACAGACTAAACACATGCACTGTGAATTGTCCTTGGCTTAAGGAGCGGTTTCAGTATATCACAGTAGAGAATACAGAGTGAACACCTGCATATGTGCTTCAGAGGCGGTGGATGAAGACCTACGGGTCTAAACGTTGAGTAAAGACATCACTTGGAGCATAAGTGTTGGTTTTTGTTCTGGATTTTCTAATGAGATGGGTTACACAGCAACTGCCTGAGCCAGAAACATTTTTTAAGTGCAAATGTTTTATTGTTTGTAAACTAAGTAGCAGGGTAGGGGAGCAATAGCAGGGATCCCTCCAGTAGGAAAGTGTCCGACGTTCCATTATGATATTTATTGTTTTATTTCTTTTAACAATCTCCGTGTGAAGGTTCAGGAGCCGTAGCCCCTTGGTTGTCTGGCCCTTGGCAGTGAGCAGCGTGTTGAGTGTAATTTCAGAGCTGTTGGGGGAACATGGTGTGCTTTACTAGATGCTGCAATCTGACATGCTTTGGGCCGTGAATCACCCTGAACGGATGGGTGGACCTGTTCTGTTTGCTTACGATTTCAGCTCAGATATGAGAACCACCCCCCCAACCCTCCCCACCCCACCCCCCAGCAAGGGAAGGGGGGAGAGAGAGTGCCTGCCTTCCAGGTAATTGATCGGGGGAGGGGATCCAGCGCAACAAGCGACAAGTCCTCTATGGGTTGCCGCCATTCAAAATGACTCAGTTTACCATATTCATGTGGCAAAACAAAAGAAAAAAAACGAAACCATTGATCACACAGTTTTTTTGGATCATTTAAATGAATTCTATGGTTTTAATATGAAGCAAATTCATAGGTCGGTTTGTGGAGGTTAGATGGCGTCCCTTGTTCATATTTCTCCAATTAAAGGTCTGTCCCCATCTGAATTCAAGGTCATGATCATTTAACTGAACATTTTCATTTGTAGTGCATATTTCAAATGTGAATAAACCTAGAAGTTTGTTTTCAAGAAGCTCTTGACAGGAACTACATTCCTGAGGTCTGCATTTGCTATGACGTGTCACACACAGTTGATTGAATATTATTATGATGAATAGTTATGTATGTGCGTGAGAATTTTACGTCCAAGGGGTTATATGTGTCAGCCCGTACAAAAGCGGGGATTTTTAATGAAAATGTAGTTTAGAGATCACCTGGGGTACATGGATCGGTTTGTGGGCTGGGCTTTACGCTGAGTGAATCTGGGACAGACTATTAAATATTTGTGCTGCCATATTTTGAAACAGAAGCAAACTGCCATTCAAAAGCCACGAGGTAGAAAACCTGAAAATAGCATCACCATGGCTCATAGATTGCGTGACTGCTTGGCATGACGAAATACAACATTCAGGGTGTTACTAAATATATTTGTTTGTCTTTCTGCAAAGTTTTACTTTACATTTTGTGTAAAAAAAAAAGTGATTTTAAAAATCTGAGCTGTCTGCGAGAGGCCTCGTAGCATAATTTGTCAAATTAGAGGAGTCCCAGGTTTATGACTTGTTTAATAGGGAGACCAGGTGGTTTAGTGTGGGCTTTGCCCCACAGGATGTAGATTGCCATTTTAATGCACATGTTTGACACACAGCCTCCTGCACCAGCAACTTCAGAGGCGTACAGTAGAGAGGAAATGACTCGGTATCACTACGGCACCTGATTGGTGGACGATGACTCATTCCATTTCGTACACGATGTAGATGAGGTAGGCTGCACCCGCACGACAAGGAACTTCCATGATGGTACACGCTGTTCTCCAAGGCCTGAGCGGCAGAAAACTGGCCTTGCTTAAAGCCATTTACGACATTTATAGCGAATATCAAATGAGCTACCCATTTTCAGTCGTTTTCTGTTCCTTTGGAGCATAAGTGAGATCGTGGGGCTCGGGTGGGTGGCGTAGCCAGCTAAGGGCACTGTTCATAGTGCAGTGACCATAGACTGTTGCAGTGACGCTGACGGCTGTCCGGGATGGAATCGCGGCAATGTCGGCTTCCCACGCCTCATTGGCCGGTAACGGTTTCACCGGCCAATCAGACGCCTGCTTTTTGGCTGAGAATTACACATCGGCTTGAAATTAGTCCTCTGGCCCAGCAACTGTGAAGCTCAGCTAATGAATTAGCGCAGTGGCGGCACCTGCTTTACTGGGCACACGTAGGAGCGCGCCTTCCATCAATACACAACACGTAGTGTGCGTGTTTTTACTGCGATTGAAAGGGGAGCGGATAATTACTGCCTCTAACCTGCAAATTCTTGTATTATCACTTCTGCGGTACATTTTCCAGAGGGGTGTTAAATGGGCAGCATGTGGCAATCTAGAAATACACACCAGAGCAGTTTAGAAAGGTTCATTTAGTTTTTTATTTTAGTTTATTTTTAACTGAGCTGTAAAATGATGTGCATTGCAGTCATACGATGGGAAAAGTTGCAATCGAGAAATAGTTTCTTTTGCTGTCCAGATGACTAATACAGTTGAATCAAGAAAAAAAAAACAAAAACAAGAAGAACGGAGAACAGCGTGTGCTCAAGACAGAACATGAAAAAAATAGAAGTGCACTGGAACTTTTTTTCTCTCCACTGAGTCAGAGTGTTTATATCATTTGAAAAGGGGATTTTTGAAAACTAGAATGAACACAGACTATCTTAACCCTGGTACTTAAAATTCTTATCATAAATCACGAGTAGGCTTTTAATGGATTAAATAAAAATGAATTTGTAATTCATGAAATTGCACATTTAGTTGATATGTAACAAAGAAAGATTTTTTTTTTTGAAGACGAAGAATCCCCTTTTACATTGTTTATGTATTTTATTCAGGGTTGGGGGCAATTCTATTTAAATTGAGTCAATTCAAGGAATGATGGCTATTAGGTTCTATGAGGTTTTTACAAATAATTAATTGAATTGCAGTTAATGTCCTGAATTGAAACGTAACAGACTCCAACTTGTGTGAATTCAGTCAAGGGAATTTGACTGCACCATATGAAAGACATTTAATGGTCTTGAGAGTGGTTGTGAAATGTGTTTTGGATTGTGCGAGTTCAACAGATGTCAAAGTTTAGCTCTTTTTATGTTTGCATGCGGTGCAGTGTGACCATAAAACAGCCCTGTTTGGTCTGCTTAACAAATGTACCACCTTTTGCACCAAAAAAAGCTTTGCCAGAGTTCGCCACTGTCATAGGTGTTTACACTAGACATTTTGTCCCAGACAAATGCATCAAAACATCATCTCTGTTACCACTCCACAAAGGGCTTCCTTTGAGAAGGAAGGATGAATGAAGGAAGAGTATTTTTAAAGTTAACAAATATTGGTCAGAAATGGCCACTGAAGCAGCTGATGCCCAGCTGTTCCACCACTGCTTTATAAGTCATAAAGCAAACACTGAAACACGGGGGAGAGATTTGGCCCTTGGTCTCTCCATCCGGCATTGTAAAAATGAGTCTGAAGAGATGTCCAGTCAACAGTCGGGTAGGAGACCTGTCCAATCGGCCGCAAAGCTAAACGTTTGCCTCGGTTTGCCATTTTAAACTTTAAATCTTAAGGTCATCAAAGGGGGCCTTAGCCATTCCACGATGAGAAATATCATGGACTACGATTAGCATTTGACACTTATAACTCATTGCGACTCAAAATGAATCTGTATTAATAGAGTATCTGGTTTGAGCATGCCAAGAACACAAGTCAATCAGCCTCATAAGGTTGATGTATTTGGTTCCCCAACCAAAAAAAAAAAACTTTCCCTGGGTTTTTTCTCTTTCCCATTTTTCTTACGTTCAGCATTTCTTGTGAATGTATTTTTTCACTCCGGGAAGGGTCTCGGTTGTTCTTATGGTTATTACTGTTTGTCACTCTCGTTGTGTGTCTTGCACTAAAAGTTGTCCCAATTGGAAGAAATGGAGACTTTGTATATTTGAATAGATATGTGATGCTTGTGTACCTTATTGTTTTAGCACTGCACAGGGGTCATTACCATCTCACAAAAGCTGTGTAGTTCTCTTTTTGTTATGGTCGTTTCGTCTATACGCCAGTTCCATGATCATTGCAGTTCATGTGGGAAGTTATGAAATAAATGACATTTTATTTAAACTTTTAGCATTGATGTTTCAATGTGGTTGAAAAATGTGTTCTGCAGATGCCAATTATAATGCATTGTGCTGGTTTGAAAGAGACGGTGGGGTACTTAATTTGGCCTTCACGGTTGCTGCCTTTGTAGCAGTTGAAAATAGCAGTGTGCTATTATTTGTGTATGCACTGTCCAAATCTAATACATATCCTGCCCAAGGACTCAGAAGAAGAACACCAGAAAAATAGCGTTTGAAGGCGTGGTGAATTTTTCTCTACCGTATTAGCTGAAATCGATTGCTAGTTGCCCAAAGAATTACGGTTTTTAATCACATTTATGATTGCTTATGGAAAACGTGGATCAAAGCTTGGGTCGTGAGAAGATGTCTTGCTGAAGATGGAAGTGAAATGATATGGCTTGAACAAATTTGAAACGCATCGCTGATTTTACAGGATTGTGGAACCCCCCCATTCCTCAACTGTGCTTGGTGACTGGAAGTCTTTTTAGCCGAACTCTCTGGTGCTTGGACCGGCTGAACGGTGTGCGTCTTTGCTCAGATTGGCTGCATGCCGTGCATCTTTACACTGATAACGGGCGACAGCGAGAGAAAATCGGCGAGCGGTGGAGGAGGGGTCGTCCAGCCAGCAGAGCCAGGGCCTTCAGTGACCGTGGTGACAAACACCCCTGTGGTGGGGGTGGGGGGCGGGGGGCGGGGGGGGGCCTCACGCTGCTCCAGAGATCAAGCGGATCGGCCTCCCCAGGACAGAAAGGGCAGGGGGAGTCCCGGGGAGAGTTTATGTAGCGGCCATTGGCGATGTCCACGTCCTCCATTTGCACAACAAAGGCTCGGGGTGGGGTGAGTGGGGGGGGGGGGGGGGCGTTGGAGTTTGTGAAGAGGGATTCTCGCCTTACCGCTGGAGCTGGAGGCCCCTTCGTCTTCTTCCACCATCACCCGCCAATCAGGACGCTCCGTCTTCTTCATCAACCACCAATCAGGCCCCACGGAGCCGTGTGGGGCCCAGCTGTTGGCCACATTCCCAGGCTTGCCCTGTATCACAATGTAATCAATAAAGTCACGGGGGGGGGGGTTACTCTATTTGTCCGCACTCATTATGTCAAACCTTCCTCCTCACCACCCCCCCTCAACCCCCCACCCCCGCTGCTAAAGCCGCTCAGTCCGTCAACCACCACCCCCCTCCGTCCCCCCCCCCCCCAACCCCTCCCCAATTTATCAACAGGACTCGGGAGGTTTAATCTGCAGCTAATTATGGGAACCTGAGTCATGGAAACAGGTCAGGATGCCCAAAGACCCCAGCTGGGCTTTAAACTCAGCCCCAGCCACACAAAAGATCGCTTTCTTCTGTCCTCCGCGTGTTTGTTTGTGTTGGTTTCAGGCCGCGTTCATGAAGCTTTCTCTCCGCTGAAGTTAGTCACGTTAAGCCAGTTGTCGTTCTAGACGTTTCTGCACAGTACGATAAACATCTGACCCGAATTATGACCAAAAGTACAAAAAAACTGAATGGGTTAACAGACATGACATAGTTTGGAAGCTGAAAAAGGTTTTTTTGTTATAGCAGTAGTTTGTAGTTTATAATCAGTTGATGTGCAGCATAGATAGATGATGGTGTTTTCAATTCAGCAGTGTCGTCTTCTGTGCCTGATCAAACACAGTTTTTTCCACATGTTTTTTCCAAAAAAATCAAATCAAATATTCCGTCCAAGTAGCTTTGCGGGAGCGTAGCTCTCTCTCTCACCTCCCTTCAATTTTCCAATAAATCTCCTCCTTTGTGGGGGGGGTGGTTTGGAGTTGGAGGTGGGGTGGAGGCATGGGTAAGGGGGGGAAGAGAGTGATTGAAACTCGAAGAGAGTAACAATAACTTGTTTAATTTACGACCGTGGTCCTGAAAGGGGGAATACGTGATGGTGCCTTTTTTTTGTGAGTGAGAGGAAGACCAAACCACAATCGCAGGATGTCTGCGGAACTTTCTTTCATTTTTTTTTCAGCAAGTGAAAGGATTAAGATTAACAAAAAAAAAAAAAAAACTTGTCTCTAATCACTTCCCCTGACCAAAGCTTCTTAATGATTAAATAAGGGGTGTGTGTGTGTGTGTGTGTGTGTGTGGGGGGGGGGGGGGGGGGGGGGGGGGTACTACTTGACCACTAGTTCTGGGGAATGAGAAAGAGAAAAAGGTTTTTCTGCCATCACAACATAAAATGTGTGTGCCTGACAGTAACATCAAAACTTTTGGTCGAAAACAAACTGGCTACAGTTTAAAATTGGTTGAACTGAACCTGAAGGATGTTTACTGAAATAACTCAATTATTTACTTTACCAAATCCCTTTAAAGTAGCCTTTAAGGTGAACTGAATGACATTTCTTATTGGCATTAAATTAGTTTCGGTTTGTGTCCCTTGTGTCGAACCGGGGTCTGTGTCCTCTGAAAAAAGTGTCAGAGCTTGTCGAGAACGCTTGGGCTGTGTCAGTATATTAAAACATCTTGGGAAGTGTTGAAGTAAGGCAAATCGAGCCAGGAGAGCCACTTTGCAGATGTGCTCAGTGTTTTTGAGATGAGCTTCATGCTAATACGACAGTGGGAATCAGTCCAAGAGCTTTAGGAAATGGAATTCTCGCCGGAATGGAATCGCTCTAGCAACCCCAAAATGTGTCGGCTTTTCGAAACAAACTGGAAGACGTCCTCATCCCTGACAAGGACCTCCGTCTGGTTGCTCATCGCGATTAGTCCCGGAAAGCGTCTCCGTCCTCCCCCCAGATTTTGAAGGTAAAAGGGTGTCTGCGTTCAAAGGCGACACTCCCCTCCCTGTACCTCCGAATTGTTCTGAAAAGGCAGGGGAAGCGGGGTCCCAGGGAATCCTGGGAGTCCGGTCTTCGCGCAGGCGCCGTAGCCATGGGGATCGACTCCGGGCCCTTCAGCGTTAAACGGCTCGACTGCGTAATCCACATGATCGTATTCGCCAAGATCATTCCTTCTCCCTTTGGCGGGTGTCAGGTTTTCCAAAGGCCTGAAGGAACCTGCCAGGGTATGATGCATTGCACACTGGCTTCTCAGCAGGAAAGCACTTATTCGTTTCTTTTTTTTCACAACCAGCCAAAATACAGGTCAGGAGTAGTTTTCAAAACATTATCTGTCGCAATGTACAGTAGTTCAGATCTGCACATTCAGTTCCATCTCTCTGGCTGTCGCACGCCCAAGGCCCCCCTCCGCCTCTCCCCAAACCCCCCCCTCCACCCCCCTTCCAGGGCACCGGAGGTTTGTTTAGCCCCAGCCACGAGATGCAGTTACGTTACTCCCCCCCCCTCCCCGGATTTAGCGCGGGGACGAGAGCAACCTTTTTTTTTTTTTTTTTTAATAACTCTGAGTGCTTCTCTCTGAGGCCCCCCCTAGACGAGTGTGTTTATGCACGTCTTCACCTCAGCCTCCCCGGTGCCACGGTAACACAGGCTTTAGGGGTGTTCGGTTTCCAAGGCTCCGGGGCTTCCAGAAGGGTTGTTTGGGTGAACCTGACACTTCCCTGCTGTCCGTCCCCGCTGCTCTTTAGAGGCTTTTTCGGGAGGACAATGCCGGCCGTTCCACAGGCCATTAGAGGCGCGTCGGACTGTCCGGAACGTCGATTCTTTGAATTGGTTTAGCCCGCAGGTACCGGCCGCAGGTGCTCGGAAGCATCTAGAAGGCACCGTGTCCGGGACGGGCCGGAGCACGCGGACAGGAAGCACAGCTAAAGGAACCCCTGCCCTTTTTCTTTTACCAGCTTCCGTTCCCCCTGTTCTCAAAGTGCCCAGGGTCATGCGGGGGCATCGAGCCGAGGCGATGTTTTCGCTTTTCAGCTAGGTAGCGAGGTGGCTCCCGTTTGGGAATAAAAAACCTGAGGGAATTGTGCACCAGGGAATTCGGAATTCCCGCAGGTCCTGAGCCCGTTTTCCCAGGGAACGCCGTGTTGTGACAGGCCATAGCACCGCCTAGTTTCAGAGTACTGCTGGCCAATCAGGTGCCTTTCAGCGGCTTGACAGATTTCAGAGTGAACAGAAGCCAACTGCAGGCACGTCGGAACGCGCCTAACAAAATCGACCACAGGCACGGCCCGACGATTAAGAAAAAATGCTGACTTTTTTTTTTATTTTTTAAGAAAAATGTAAAATTTCATTGGACCAACACAATTAGCACAGAGCACGTTCCTCAACCGGAATGAGTGGTCGTGGTGGTGTGTTGAAGGTCGTGGTGGTGTGTTCTCTATAACCAGCTGCCTCAGTGCTTCCCAGCGCGGTCAGGCTGTCGTGTGCGAGAAGTGAAATCGCCACCGGCGGACCCTGGTAGGATTTATGGACGGGGTGTGAGATTATGACCACACTGGGAACGGGGAGCAGGCCATTACGCTGGCAGCACGCCAGCGCCCCCCCCCCCCCCCCCCCCCCCCAGATCTCGACCCCGGAAGAACCGCGCCGCTGCATCGGCGAGATTGAGCGCAGGTACCCGCGGCTATTGTCTTCACCCCCCGAGGTGTTTTCGCAGCCTTTAGACGCAGCCGTCGCGGCTAACATAAACCACGGCCCCGCTATCGGTGCGGAATCTTCCGCCGGCATCCTGTTTGATTCGACGCGAAAACGGGAACAATGCCCCCCCCAAGGTCGCCGTCAGGGACCTGGGAAGGTTCAGGTGGAAAAAAAAAAAAACATGTTGCCCCCCATGCTTTCCTCGCTTCCTGCCCCAAAACGGAGTTTCCGTCAGGCTGGTAAACAAATGTAAAACACAACTGCCACAGTGCCAACAGTCTGTTTATGGTTCTTACTATGAAAAAGATTCATAGGTTTTCCCTCAAATTGACCCCAGGGGAGATATATTTTATCATATCCCTAGTTTCAGCAAATTCAGTAAAGTACTTTTTTGTCATTCTAGTCACTACAGTAAAGAAGCAAGCTATTGCTTTGATTCATTTATAATTTAAAGGGAAAGGGTAATGGTAATGGAATTCCAGCATGTGAAAATGGGATTCATTGGGAGAGCAGCAAGGTGGAAACCACTGCTAACTAAGACAAAAGTTTGTCTCTCATCTCTCAATGCTCGTCTCACATTTGCATGATTGTCACCAAGCCTTTTGGGATAATGTTCTGTGAGCAGATCAGTCAAAAGTGGAACTTTTTGGATGACATGGGTGCCATTACATTTGGCGTAAAGTGAATGCAACATTTAACTATACATCATACCAGCAGTCGAACGTGATGGTAGTGTGATGGTGTGGGAAAGCTTTGCAGCCTCAGGACCTGGACGACTTTCACCATTATTGAAAGAAACATGGATTCTGCTCTGTACCAGAAAAAGGAGGATGGTATCTGTTCTTGAGCTGAAGCTGAAAATAAATTGGGTTACGCAGCAAGAAATTGATCCAAAACACATTTGAATGGCTGAAAAGAAAATTTAAGTTTTGAAGTTACCTAAGGTTAAGGGGGTAATTACTTTTTCATATGGGTGATATGGGTGTTTTTTTGTTTTTGTTTTTTTTATCATTAAATAAAGGAAATAAAAAATGTTAAATATGTTTTGTGTTTACTTAGTTTCCCTTTGTCTAATAGTAGATTTTGTCTAGAGATCTGAAACCATTCAGTGTGACAAATATGCAACAGTAGAAGAATTCAGGATGCTGTACATTTAAAAAAAAAAAAAAGAGATGACATCCAAGTTCAAATTGAGCAGGCTGGTGTCCCAGTTGGCTCCCAGAGTGATATTTTGTGATGTAGGAGAATGGGCGGGAGGCAGCATGTGTCCCCCTGTAAACAGCTGCCCCCCAGCGACATGGGTGACCACTATTTAAGCATCAGCTTTCAGACAGTCAGCTGTGGAGCAACAGACAGCCTGGAACATGCATCCACCAATAGCAGCAACAGACAGCCTGGAACATGCATCCACCAATAGCAGCAACAGACAGCCTGGAACATGTATCCACCAATAGCAGCAACAGACAGCCTGGAACATGCATCCACCAATAGCAGCAACAGACAGCCTGGAACATTTATCCACCAATAGCAGCAACAGACAGCCTGGAACATGCATCCACCAATAGCAGCAACAGACAGCCTGGAACATGTATCCACCAATAGCAGCAACAGACAGCCTGGAACATGCATCCACCAATAGCAGCAACAGACAGCCTGGAACATGCATCCACCAATAGCAGCAACAGACAGCCTGGAACATTTATCCACCAATAGCAGCAACAGACAGCCTGGAACATGCATCCACCAATAGCAGCAACAGACAGCCTGGAACATGTATCCACCAATAGCAGCAACAGACAGCCTGGAACATGCATCCACCAATAGCAGCAACAGACAGCCTGGAACATGCATCCACCAATAGCAGCAACAGACAGCCCCACACCTGGATCCACCAATAGCAGCAACAGACAGCCCCACACCTGGATCTACCAATAACAACACCAAGGTGGTGTTTCGCTAACGCCTCGGGCCGCAAACATCAGGACGAGCTGGGGCTCACGGAGGTGGGGGGGCTGGCCCCTGCCAGCTTCCCTGTCATTCTGGGTGTTAACCCCTCCCACCCAGTTGCCATGACGCTTTGATCTTGAAACGGTGCATGACAGGCCTGTGCTCCGGCCGGCCCGGGCGGTTTATTGACCTCTGGTGTTGGGCAGAGAGAGAGAGAGAGAGAGAGAGAGAGCTCACAGACCAGGCCCGTTCCGTTCTTTCTTCCGCCAGCTGCCTCATGAATTTCATGCCAGAACAAAGCAAAAAAAATAAAATAAATTGTTAGTGCTTGGTCATGACTCAGGACCTCGGAATTCATTTTGCATATGACTAATTATTTCAGGATTGTAATGACACGCTTTATGTTAACTGTATGAATCTATGAAGTCAATGGTTCTAGCTGGGAGTAAATTAACCTCTGTTCAGTTTATTCATGTTTCACTGATACTCACTGGCCAGGGAATGTTATTAGCCAGGTCTGGCTCTTGGTCACATGACATGGGTGGATGCACGTACACTCACCAATTACTTTATTATGTGCATGAATCTAGTACTGGGTAGGACCCCCTTTTGCCTCCAGAACAGCCTGAATTCTTTGTGGCATGAAATAAACATGGAAACTGGAAACATTTCTTAGATTTTGGTCTATGCTGAGTTGATATTATCACACAATTCTTGCAGATTATTTGGCCACATATTAATGCTGCGAACCTCCCATTCCACTGCATCCTTAAGGTGCTCTATTGGGCTGAGATCTGGGGACGGTGCAGGCCATTGGAGTAAATTGAAGTCACTGTCTTGTTTGTGGAACCAGCTTGAGATGATGTGTGCTTGGTGACATGGCACATTATACTGCTGGAAGTATCCAGTTGAAAAAGGAGAGACTGTGGCAATAGGGATGCACGTGGTCAACGACAATATTTAGCTGTGCTGTAGTATTCAAATGATGCTCAATTGGTATTGAAGGGCTTAATGTGTGTCAAGAAAACAGTCCCCACACCATTACACTACCACCAGCAGCCTGCGCATTTGACACAAGGCAGGATGGATCCATGGATTTGAACCGTGGGTTAATGCCACATTCTGACACTACCATGTGCATATCGCAGCACAAATCGAGACTTGATTTTCCAATCTTCATTCATCCAGTGTTGATGCCCACTGTAGCCTCACCTTCCTGTTCTATACGGACAGGAGTGGAATTCGGCGTAGTCTTCTGCTGCTGTAGCCCATCCACTTCAAGGTTCAACGCGTTGTGTGTTCAGAGATGCTCTGTACAGGACTGTTGTGGCCTTTCTGTTATCTTGCACATTCTCTGATTTCTCTCACATGGTGTCTTTGCCCACAGACTTGCTGTTCGCTGGTTGTTTTGTTTATCACACCATTTTCTGTAAACTCTAGAAACTGTAGTGCATGAAAATCCCAGGAGGGCAGCCGTTTCTGAGATGCTGGAACCACCACGTCTGGCACCACCAATCATACCATAGTCAAAGTTAGTTAGATCACCCACTGTTTGGGTCACACATTATAATGTTTATTCGAAGAACAACTAAATCACCATGTCTGCATACATTATATATTGAGTTGCAGCCACATGATTTTTCTGTTTGGTAAAGCAGACTATTTGCGGTGTACCTAATAAAGTGGCCACTGAGTGTATGTTCTTTCATTGTATGTCTACTAAATTAGTGTAAGCTAAGGTAATGTATGTCAAATTGATGTCAGGTGTACAACACACACACAGTATCTGCACACACAGAATGGATATTTAGCCAAATGCATGTATTGCGAAAAACTAAACACTTAGCACCCGCCTTTTATTATTAATGAATGGTAAATAAAGTATTAGTTGAATGGCAGTAAAACAACTGTGCAGACTTCCTTAACCTAATCAGATTTCTGTTCTTTTCTGATCTTTACCACTGATAGACTGAGGCTCAAGTGTGAAATGTCATTTAAGTTCCCTTTAAATACCCGCAGTGGCTGTAGCTCATTTATAAATATAAACATGTAGCGTGCCTGAAGCCAGTGAAATGGGTGGAGCACCAGCGCAGGGCAGATCAGTTTATCTACCCCAGGACATGCACAGAACACGCATTACATTACATTACATTATAGGCATTTAGCAGACGCTCTTATCCAGAGCGACGTACAACAAGTGCATAGGTTTCATGATGTAGAGGCGCAAAAGAAACACTAGAGTGAAGTAAGGATCGTAGTGCCAGAAGTGACCACATCGATCAGGACTCCAACCCTGTAGAGTAAGCTTGTTCAGCAAGCAAGAATCCTACCAAGTACAAACTAGAATCACACCTAATCATACAAAAACAATCCTGCCAGATACACTAACATAATCAAATTATCCTAGCTAGGTACAGTGAGCTGAACTATAGGCTAGGGAGGGGTGGGGAGAGGTGCAGCCTGAAGAGATGAGTCTTCAGTCTGCGTTTGAAAGTGGTGAGATTCTCTGCTGTTCTGACCGTCACGGGGAGGTCATTCCACCAGCGAGGGGCCAGGACAGACAGCAGACGGGAGCGGGAAGTGCAGACTCGAAGAGGGGGAGGTGCCAAGCGTCCAGACACGCAGTCACGCTTCTTCTGCGCAGTCCGTTTGCGTAGTCTGCCTGCGTAGGGCCCTCCATGCAGTCTGCCTGCGCAGTCTGTCTGCATAGGCCATCCGTGCGGTCCGTCTGCATAGGCCCTGCACGCAGACCGTCTGCGCAGTCTGTCTGCATAAGCCATCCGTGCGGTCCGTCTGCGTAGGCCCTGCACGCAGACCGTCTGCGCAGTCCTCCGCAGCTGATCTCCGTACCGTCATCGCACTCTGCTCCCCAAATCCAAAGGGTTTGTCCCAGGGAGAATGACCCTCTTTGTCCTCCCTGTCTAACTCCAAACTTGCCTCCTAATTTCACCTCTCCCTGGTCACTGGGTCTCAGTACAGGGTGCACTCACGCTATCCCATCACCCCCCACAAATAAAAACACTCCGTGGCCTGCTCTTTTATACCAAAGCGTTCCTCCACTCTCCGGGCTTAACTGAATCAGCCATGTTGTGGGGCGGGCGGGCGGGGGAAGGGAGGGCCGGGCGGAGGGGGGGTGGGGGGCGGCCATCCAGGGGGGGGGGCGTGGGGCGTAAGGGCGTGTCAGAGGCCAGAGCGAAGGTCAGCGCTCCTGACCCCTGTCCGTCACCTGCTGGGCGCGCCCAATGGGTGTCGAGCTCTTCGCGTTTCAGCAACTTAACCCTGTGTGTATTTTTCTGGCTGTAATGAGACACAGCTGGAAGAGAGGTTGCTGGTTCTTTTTTTATCTTTTTTTTATTTTTTTTTTCTCAAGCAAAAAGAAGGAAAAACAAGACCCGGCGACTTTTGGCTTTATTTTGACTGGAGAGCCAAGGCGTGTGAAGCCTGCGAAACGACCGGTCCTCTCACTAATGAAAAAGAAAAGAAATGAAAAAAAAAAAAGACGAGAAATAATTCAGGAACGGCTGTGTATTTAAGAAATAAGAACCGGGCCTCGCCCTTAAGAAAGACATCCGATCGAATCTTTGAAAAATGAAACAACATCCATTTTTTGGTGTAATGAAGCAATGACCCTTCTCACCAAAATAGAAAGTTTATGTCCCAAGTGATTAAATATAGAAATTGGACCACGATATGGACATAATAGTAGCATTCCAGACACTGATAATGTACCCGTTTGCCTTCTAGTCTGGGGTCTCTGCAAATTCCATTCCTAGAATCCAAACATTGAAATTGTCTACATGAAAGGAATTTAGCAGACGCTCTTACACAGCTCCAACTTACACAGCTTTTTTTCATAGTATTCATTAATACAGCTGGATATATTCTCACACAGAGAATAGCCTTGGGTCCGTGTGAAGGCATGCCAAGTGAAAAAAGGGGAAAGCTGAACTGTCCCGACTTGCGAAAGTTTGTCCCGGAGCCGCCGGCGCACGGAGTTTTCAGAATTTTTCCGAAACTCGTCAGAGTCACGGGGGAGCGACGACGGCGTGGCGGGGGCTCTCCGGGTCAGCGGCCCCGTTGCAGCACGCACCCACAGGCACCGAGCGCAGCTGCAGGTTCGGGGGAGGGGGCGGGGCACCAACCAACAACGAAACAAACGGGAGGGTCGGGCCGAGGGGCAAAAAAAACACGTATCCCATAATGGAGTGTGTATCCCATAATGGAGTGTGTATCCCATAATGGAGTGGGTATCCCATAATGGAGTGTGTATCCCATAATGGAGTGTGTATCCCGTAAAGGAGTGTGTATCCTATAATGGAGTGTGTATCCCATAATGGAGTGTGTATCCCATAATGGAGTGGGTATCCCATAATGGAGTGTGTATCCCATAATGGAGTGTGTATCCCATAATGGAGTGGGTATCCCATAATGGAGTGTGTATCCCATAATGGAGTGTGTATCCCGTAAAGGAGTGTGTATCCCATAATGGAGTGTGTATCCCATAATGGAGTGTGTATCCCATAATGGAGTGTGTATCCCATAATGGAGTGTGTATCCCATAATGGAGTGTGTATCCCGTAAAGGAGTGTGTATCCCATAATGGAGTGTGTATCCCAGAATGGAGTGTGTATCTTGTAATGGAGTGTGTATCCCATAAAGGAGTGTGTATCCTATAATGGCGTGTGTATCCTATAATGGAGTGTGTATCCTGTAATGGAGTGTGTATCCAATAATGGAGTGTGTATCCTGTAATGGAGTGTGTATCCAATAATGGAGTGTGTATCCCATAAAGGAGTGTGTATCCCATAATGGAGTGTGTATCCCGTAAAGGAGTGTGTATCCCGTAAGAGAACGCTTTCCCAGATTGCCCTGGGAAGGCCAAAGTGCGGCTGCTAAGCCTGCAGAAGGGAATAGCATGTGGAAAGCTCGCTGATGTGTAATTGTTGCCACATGTCCAGACCCATAGCTCATCTGCCTTACCTCAGGCTTTGGGGGTGGGGGTGGGGGTAAGGGGGGGAGGGGGGTTGAACTGGATGGGGTAGGGTGGGGTGCATCGCTACGGAGCCAGCTCCTCTCCACCGACCCTCGGGGTCCACAAATCAAAGTAATAAGCAGATTATCAGCGAAGTGTCTACAGAGAGGCATAATAAACAGGGCCTTGGGAAACAGCACAGCCACACTACGGATTCAGAAGCAGCTGAGAGAAGTTTTTGTGGCTTTGCCGGGGGAAAGGGGGTGTGGGGCGGGTGTTCGGGGGCTGGAATTTATCAGTCCGCTGAGTGGTGTGGAATAATTAGGAATAATTACGGAGATCAGAAGCGAGCGGAGCTCTGGGTTTTGGCGAGCAGGGCCGAGTCGACCGTTAAGGGGTGACGCAGCGTTTTCGCCGGACTGTTTCACACGCGTCGCTGGCATCGCTCCGATGCCCCGAAATTTACGGGGGCTGTCGTCGTGAATCGGACTCTGAAGCCTGGGCTTTCAGCTGCAAGTGAAACGCTCGGAGAACGGCATTAGGGAGCGTTCATGAAAAACCATGCCTGGTTATCATAACAAATACACAACATTACCCTATAGGTGGCTGGCACAATACATTATATTATTACTACTATATTTATATTATCACTGTAAATTTTTTTGTTCATCCCAGTCCAGTGAAGGGTGAAAATGCAATGGTTTCCATGCCCTTCTGCAATTGGTTCCCCAGATTTGGCCATCAATGCCTTTGTCAAATTCTGGGTTCCTTCCTTCTTCCCGGTACAGATTGCAGGTGTGGTGAACAGGCTCTCTAGAACTAAACCGGACAACTTGTGGAAATGTACTGGATCTTGTTGGAGAAAAGCTCTGAATTCCGTCCGTGAAGAGTCATTATTGGGGGTCTGTCTTTGTGACGGATGCTTTTATGCATGCCTCTGTTGTAAGGCTCTCTCTCTCTCTCTCTCTCTCTCCTTCTCTCTCTCTGAAACACATCCCCCCCTCCTTCACACTCAGATGTGTATTATTGGATTGATAAATCAGTCCATCTTATTGAACATGTTCAAGGATATTGTAAAACAGTAACCTAAATTGTATCATGAATGGTAACAGAAATGACTATCTGTCTCTCTCTAACTCTCTCTCTCTCTCAGGCTAGGGGTGGGGGTGGGGTAATTGGTTATTACTTTTACAGCAGCAGTGAAATCTGATTCTATCCTCCAGCCTTCCTCTCCCCTACACTCACTTTCTCTCTCTCTCTCTCTCTCTCTCGCTCTCACACACACACACAGACACACACAAACTCTTCTTCCACCAAACTCCTTGTGTTTACCCTCTCTCTCTCCCACTTCCTGTCACACCTTTGTCCAGGTGAAATCATTCAGAGCCGTTACGCAACCAGCATAGGCCATGATGCGCTTCTGAAAGGCACGTTAGCTTTTGTGCTTTATCACTGTGCCAGTGAATCAGGGAATCCACGCTCAGGTACAGTCGCCCCTTTCCGATTCTTCCGGAAGCTTCTCCAGAGCCATTGTATCCACGCATTGCTCAGGGTCCTAGATCAACATCAGTGTGTGAATTAATACAATCCTGGGACAGAATGACATCCTAGACTTGTACCGCAGGTCTCCCAATGAGCGCAAAACAAAACAACAAACAAACAAAAAAAAAAACCACTTCTCTCAATTTTCTTTTTTGTTCGTCAAAGTTTTCTTTTTCAAATCCTGAAACTAAATACAGCGACCAAAAAGGAGAAACACAAACAAAAACCGAAACCCTAAAATAATAAAACAAACAAAGGACAGTGTGTGCGTGCGTGCGTGCGTGTGTGTGTGTTTATGGGGCTGGGGGATGGACTCAAATGCAAACTGCAGAACTAAATGTTGACAATGAATTCCAATGACAAAGTAGCCAACACATGACCAGCCATTCAAAATAGCCGAACTTGCGCTGTGGAACCAAAGTATTTTGAAAAGTGTTCACATTTGGGATAACATCTTTTAACTCAGTTGATGGAAATGTTCAGTCTTTGGTGGGGTCTGAGTTTGGGTTGGAATTCAACAAATTCAGGGGACACTGTCAAGTACGAGCAGGAAAATAAATTAAAATGCTAAACAATTCACTTCATTATTCTTAACATGTCTTAGTTAATACTAATCACAAAGATGGTAAAAGAAAGTCTGAATCACGACTATACACATTATTGACTTAAAGTCAAGATAAAACTTTTTTAAAAGTTAAACTGCATCCCAAAGTTTTTCACATTCACGTAGAGTGTGTACTTCACTGTAATTTTCATAATTTCGCCAATATGAAGCTTTTTTTGAAGGAAAGTAAATAAATAAATGAATAAAGCTTTGATGTTCAAATTCCGATCCAGAATCAGTTGGTTTCATCTGCTCCAGAAGACTGCCGAAGCAATAAAAGCCTATCTCAATATTGCCCTGAGTGATTATAATTGATATGCTGCGCAATCTCTAAGCTGCCATTAGTGCAAAAGGAATTTTAAATGGTTCAATGTGACTATATTTTGTCCAGCCTACTGAACATGAAACCTGTGTGCGTGTATGTCTGTGTGTGTGTGTGTGTGTGTGCGTGCGCGCATTTGTGTGTGTGTGTGTGTGCGTAGGTGTGTCTGTGTGTGTGTGTGCGCGCATGTGTGGCTGTGTGTGTGTTCACATTGTTTCTCCAGAGAGCGAAGGCCCACCAAGCAGCAATTAGCAACCCCAACGAGCAACTATAAGCCATGAGGGCTTTCTTCTACCTGGACTAAGTAACAGTAATAATCGCTGCGTTTGCTTCTGTACTTTCTTGCACTTCTTTTTCACTCCATTCATCTTCCGCCTCTCCTCTCCCCTTTGAAGCAGCACACAGGGCTCCGTCCTTTTAAAGCAGAGCCTGCCCTTTAAACCGTGTACCAGGATTACTATATCCCCCCCCCCCCCCCCACACACACACACACACACCCACACCCCACCCGCCCCCAACAAACTCTCTTTAAAGCCGCAGTAGGCTCTTTGTCTAAGGAGAAAAAAAAAAAAGAAAAGAAAAAAAACAATCCGTGTGCTCACCCAAGCATCGGCAGCTTCGCCTTCGCATCCCCAACGAGCGGAATCTCATTAGAGGAGTTCCTTGAGGGTTATTGTGATTGGACGACGGAGCTGAAAAGGAAGGAGGTTCGGCGGGGGGGTGGGGGGGTACAGGGGTAATGGGGGGGGGGGGGTTGGGTTGATTTGTCTTGTTCGCCGCGAGCAGATGTTCGGCCAGGGCCTAACAGCTCCCGCCACTCAGAAAATCCTTTACTGCCATGGCTGCGCTGCACCCCTGCGCTCGGGCTGAATGGGGTTTTGTGCGCGGGGAGTGTTTTTCTTTTTTTTTTTCTTTTTTTTTTTATGCCCCCTTGCATTTCCATGCTCCTGAATGCCTGTTAAAGGCAGGGCCATAAAGGAGGCCAGCGGGGTCCGGGCTTTGAAAACCTATCCCCCTAATGTGAGCCCGGCCCGGGCCTCCGCGGGGAAGAGTGCGCGCCGCGCACCCGCAAAACGAGACTTCCTGTGGGGGCCCCTGCGAAAAAAGAAAAAAAAAGTTCTTCAAAAACGGGGGCCCGGGGAGGCTGGAAGAAAAGCAAGCCTCCCTTTTTTTTTCTTCTTCTTCTTCTTCTTTGCCCTCGGCCCTGAGAGGATGAAGAGAATGTCCCCCCCCCCACCTCTCTCCACCCCCCCCCCCCCCACCCCCCGACTCCCCCCCCCCTTCCTTTCGGCTCTCCTGTGTTTTCACGTCAAGTTACGAGCCAGATGGTAACGGCTGGAAACGAAAATATCTGCGCAAGTTTTTTTTCTTGGTCTAAGAAACCTCATCACTGCAGATGGGGTTACACCAGTTTCACTTTTGTTGACATAACCTGCCCTGCTGCATCCTATATATAGAGTATAAATATGCAAACCTGGGAAAATCTGCACTGCGAAACAAAACTTGTAAAAATGAATTTTACTGAAGCCCAAATCGCAATGCCATCTTCTACTTTTTGGGATATTTTAAATCATTAATTAAAGCAAAGTGAAAAAAAGTAAAAAGTTGTGCTAATCCAAGAAAGATGTGTAGCCTACCATACAGTCACGTATTATGAATGCCTGCCGTCTTACAAAGTTACGCTCAAATACACAAACTCAAAAAGACTAATTTTTGGTTACAGATGACTATGACGTTCATGGTGTTAAACTAATAATAGTACTAAATCCAATACAGGTAGATCAAAAGAGGAATTATGGCTGTCTGGGCAACTACAATAGATGGCCAGGTTTGAAATTTGAGATCCAGCGAGAAATCTATTGAATTTTAAACCGTACCTTCAGAATACAGTTACACCCCTCCTCCTAATTCAACAATTGCATTTGTAATTGCATACCACCGATACCACTTAAACTTCCTGAAACTCATGAAAGAGGCAACGCAAGACTAATATGTCACCCTAGCAGCATTTACAGGCCAGCACAAACACACACACACACACACACACACACACACACACACACACAAACACGCACACACACACACACACACAAACACAACAAATTCAGTTATTTTGGTAATAAAATAAGGGTTTCCAGCGGTCCCATTTTTTTCAAACGTGACTTCCATTTTTTCTGACCGCTCTTTTACACATTGGTGAATTTGCGGCAGGTCACTATGCTAAGTGATGTAGCAGAAGGTCGCAGGCTAAAATTCCTAAGTGGGAAAGGTCAGCTAGGGGGCCTTTCTTAAACATCTCAGCATTTGTGAGCTAATTATTGGTTAATTAGGCCCCGCGTTCTGTCCATCACTGGCGTTCTGTGTCCAAATGCTCAGAATTACAGCCGATTGATAGCTAACCCTTTCCTGGGCGATCCGTACATTGATTGTATATGTTTGAGCCAATAATCAAAGCAGAAAGTGGCCAATTCCCCTGGCTTTTTACATAAATTGCAAGGTGAAATGTCCAGTGTAAATTCAACTTTACCAGAGTTCATATGAGACCAATGGGGACCATATGTCCTCTGTAAGAGTTGATTTAACACTGAACATTTTACAGTGTGCTTCAGAGCTCACACGCTACAATGAAATAAATTGTTTCCAGTGAATACTGTTATGGCGAATGTCACAGACTGTTATCGTAGAGGTCTCAGACCTTAAATTACATTACAGACATTTATCAGATGCTCTGGATAAGCGCGCCTGCTAAATGTCTGTAATATAATTTAATGTCTGAGACATCCACGATTCGAATTATACAGCTGGATATGTACTGAAGCAATGCAGGTTAGGTACCGTGCTCAAGGGTGCAATGGCAGTGTACTACCAAGGAATCAACCTTTAGGTTACAAGACCAACTCCTTACCCATTATACTACACTGCCTGCCAGACAAGAGGGTATGGCCTTTTATCACACTGGCCACCATCTTAATTTTCTCCCAGCCTCGACCCTGTTCAGATAACCCTCAGTACTGGAATAACAAACCACAGACTCCCTGAAATCATAATCATTTTAATCTCCTCAGCTCTGGTTTGTATATGAAGGTCAAACCAATAACCGAATCAAGGTCGTTTGGAAATCTGAAATGTTTGCACCATTGAAAATTATATCAAAATACATCAATTTTAATGGCATCTTTTATGGGAATGATTACTTACAATAGCCAATAGGCTCTCATTTTATAGATATGAATTGTTTTAGAATTGAGTAACCAATTGTCAAAGAAGCTCATTTGGACTTGTTCAAATCTCATCAGGAAAATGGTCCTAACAAATGAAAACTTATTAGTTTTAATTTGTTATTTATTAATAGCAAATTAATAAATCTGGTCCTTGTGTGTGCATTACAGAGTAAGTATAAGCTATTGACCTAGTGAGAAAAAGCATTAGAAAGATATGTTGGGTGAACATCAGTTTAAAGCAAGCTAGGAATGGTTCCAGCCTTATCGTGAAATACTTGCAATTACATACAAAGGACAGAAGTCGTCTGCAGACGTGCAATCAGTTTCTGTTAATCGCTGTTAATCAATGAAAAAATCTGCCCATGTGTCAAAAAAATTGACACATTTATGCGACTCAAATACATTTTTTCATTGTTCATTAGAACGTTATTTAATTATGCTTGTGGTTTGAAAATTGTCCCTTTTTTATCAATGGAAAGTGACGTTTCATTTGAATGCTCAATTTTTGGCATCAGTGAAATAATGTGTTGTATTATAAGGAGCTTGAAAAACTTTTTCTAAATAATCTATGTGTTGCTGCTTCTGGTTTAGTACCCTGTTTTATTGATTGGTTAGTTTGTAAAAGTGAAAAAAATAATTAATTCATGAATTAATTCATTCAATTAGCATTTGTTTCTTAAATGTAAACATAATTGTTGGATGATTTCAGTGTTCACTAAAACCAGTTTCCCAAACTTTCTTTGAAGAAAAAGTGTAATGTTTGTGTTTACTTGTCAGAATCAAAGTTAAGGACAAATGTTGATTGAATAGAGGCCACTGTTTCTATCTAAATGGCAGAAAACTTTGCGTACACATCTATAGGAATTGGCTTTAGAGAATAAAGACATTGAAAACAGTTTGAATATTATGCAAGGAGATGAGTAGGCAAAAGAATGATTCTTTGCAGAAATACGTACATATTTATTTAGCTATGGTAAATGTTTTCCTGTTGCTCTGGGTTGCAAAACTTTTTTGATAACATATTCTGCCAGGATGAAGAGCGTGAGTCACTATTGCAGCACTTGCTGGGAGATTGTTGGATATGATATTTGCAGCCATAGGTAATACCACATTGAATGGGGGATGTGGTGGCTTTAGATTCAGTGGGTGACTGGAAATGGATATTGCATCTGAATGCAGCAGTACTGAAGTATTTTCAAAGTTTCTCACTTCATTATGACTTCATAAACTGAACAAGATTATTAACGTGAGCACTGCCATCACTTTCTGCGGGCAAATCAAGTAAATATCTGTGCATTTAACTGCAAACATCGCAAAATCTCTGACAGGATGGTCATGTTACCTGGTATTTGTGCACGTAATCTCTGACGAGCACTGGGATTCAGGCTACCATAACCAACTATCTACACAACAGGGCCTGTAAGTCCCTAATTAGTTATTGACTGAGCTAGCAGTGAGGAACATTGTGTTAGCGGTGTTAGCAGTGTGAGTGAGGAGCACTAATGCTGTCATTGTGTTAGCAGTGTGAGTGAGAAACACTAATGGAGTCATTGTGTTAGCAGTGTGAGTGAGGAGCACTAATGCAGTCATTGTGTTAGCAGTGTTAGCAGTGTGAGTGAGGAGCACTAATGGAGTCATTGTGTTAGCAGTGTGAGTGAGGAGCACTAATGCTGTCATTGTGTTAGCAGTGTGAGTGAGGAGCACTAATGCAGTCATTGTGTTAGCAGTGTGAGTGAGGAACACTTATGCAGTCATTGTGTTAGCGGTGTTAGCAGTGTGAGTGAGGAGCACTAATGCAGTCATTGTGTTAGCGGTGTTAGCAGTGTGAGTGAGGAACACTAATGCAGTCATTGTGTTAGCAGTGTGAGTGAGGAGCACTAATGCAGTCATTGTGTTAGCAGTGTTAGCAGTGTGAGTGAGGAACACTAATGCAGTCATTGTGTTAGCAGTGTGAGTGAGGAGCACTAATGTAGTCATTGTGTTAGCAGTGTTAGCAGTGTGAGTGAGGAACACTAATGCAGTCATTGTGTTAGCAGTGTGAGTGAGGAGCACTAATGCAGTCATTGTGTTAGCAGTGTTAGCAGTGTGAGTGAGGAACACTAATGCAGTCATTGTGTTAGCAGTGTGAGTGAGGAGCACTAATGCAGTCATTGTGTTAGCAGTGTTAGCAGTGTGAGTGAGGAGCACTAATGCAGTCATTGTGTTAGCAGTGTGAGTGAGGAACACTTATGCAGTCATTGTGTTAGCGGTGTTAGCAGTGTGAGTGAGGAGCACTAATGCAGTCATTGTGTTAGCGGTGTGAGTGAGGAGCACTAATGCAGTCATTGTGTTAGCAGTGTTAGCAGTGTGAGTTAGGAACACTAATGCAGTCATTGTGTTAGCAGTGTGAGCAGTGTGAGTGAGGAGCACTAATGCAGTCATTGTGTTAGCAGTGTGAGTGAGGAACACTAATGCAGTCATTGTGTTAGCAGTGTGAGCGAGGAACACTAATGCAGTCATTGTGTTAGCGGTGTTAGCGGTGTGAGTGAGGAACACTAATGCAGTCATTGTGTTAGCAGTGTGAGTGAGGAGCACTAATGCAGTCATTCTGATAGCAGTGTGAGTGAGGAACACTAATGCAGTCATTGTGTTAGCAGTGTGAGTGAGGAACTCTAATGCAGTCATTGTGTTAGCAGTGTGAGTGAGGAACACTAATGCAGTCATTGTGTTAGCGGTGTGAGTGAGGAACACTAATGCAGTCATTGTGTTAGCAGTGTGAGTGAGGAGCACTAATGCAGTCATTGTGTTAGCAGTGTTAGCAGTGTGAGTTAGGAACACTAATGCAGTCATTGTGTTAGCAGTGTGAGCGAGGAGCACTAATGCAGTCATTGTGATAGCAGTGTGAGTGAGGAGCACTAATGCAGTCATTGTGATAGCAGTGTGAGTGAGGAACACTTATGCAGTCATTGTGTTAGCGGTGTTAGCAGTGTGAGTGAGGAGCACTAATGCAGTCATTGTGTTAGCGGTGTTAGCAGTGTGAGTGAGGAGCACTAATGCAGTCATTGTGTTAGCGGTGTTAGCAGTGTGAGTGAGGAACACTAATGCAGTCATTGTGATAGCAGTGTGAGTGAGGAGCACTAATGCAGTCATTGTGTTAGCAGTGTTAGCAGTGTGAGTTAGGAACACTAATGCAGTCATTGTGTTAGCAGTGTGAGCAGTGTGAGTGAGGAGCACTAATGCAGTCATTGTGTTAGCAGTGTTAGCAGTGTGAGTGAGGAACACTAATGCAGTCATTGTGTTAGCGGTGTTAGCAGTGTGAGTGAGGAACACTAATGCAGTCATTGTGTTAGCAGTGTGAGTGAGGAGCACTAATGCAGTCATTGTGTTAGCAGTGTGAGTGAGGAACACTAATGCAGTCATCGTGTTAGCAGTGTGAGCAGTGTGAGTGAGGAGCACTAATGCAGTCATTCTGATAGCAGTGTGAGTGAGGAACACTAATGCAGTCATTGTGTTAGCAGTGTGAGTGAGGAACTCTAATGCAGTCATTGTGTTAGCAGTGTGAGTGAGGAACACTAATGCAGTCATTCTGATAGCAGTGTGAGTGAGGAACACTAATGCAGTCATTGTGTTAGCAGTGTGAGTGAGGAACACTAATGCAGTCATTGTGTTAGCAGTGTGAGTGAGGAACACTAATGCAGTCATTGTGTTAGCAGTGTGAGTGAGGAGCACTAATGCAGTCATTGTGTTAGCAGTGTGAGTGAGGAACACTAATACAGTCATTGTGTTAGCAGTGTTAGCAGTGTGAGTGAGGAGCACTAATGCAGTCATTGTGTTAGCGGTGTTAGCAGTGTGAGTGAGGAGCACTAATACAGTCATTGTGTTAGCAGTGTGAGTGAGGAGCACTAATGCAGTCATTGTGTTAGCAATGTGAGTGAGGAGCACTAATGCAGTCATTGTGTTAGCAGTGTGAGTGAGGAACACTAATGCAGTCATTGTGTTAGCAGTGTGAGTGAGGAGCACTAATGCAGTCATTGTGTTAGCAGTGTGAGTGAGGAGCACTAATGCAGTCATTGTGTTAGCAGTGTGAGTGAGGAGCACTAATGCAGTCATTGTGTTAGCAGTGTGAGTGAGGAGCACTAATGCAGTCATTGTGTTAGCGGTGTTAGCGGTGTGAGTGAGGAGCACTAATGCAGTCATTGTGTTAGCAGTGTGAGTGAGGAACACTAATGCAGTCATTGTGTTAGTGGTGCTAGCAGTGTGAGTGAGGAGCACTAATGCAGTCATTGTGTTAGCAGTGTGAGTGAGGAACACTAATGCAGTCATTGTGTTAGCAGTGTGAGTGAGGAGCACTAATGCAGTCATTGTGTTAGCAGTGTGAGCGAGGAGCACTAATGCAGTCATTGTGTTAGTGGTGTGAGTGAGGAACTCTAATGCAGTCATTGTGTTAGCAGTGTTAGCAGTGTGAGTGAGGAACACTAATGCAGTCATTGTGTTAGCAGTGTGAGTGAGGAGCACTAATGCAGTCATTGTGTTAGCGGTGTGAGTGAGGAACACTAATGCAGTCATTGTGTTAGTGGTGTGAGTGAGGAACTCTAATGCAGTCATTGTGTTAGCAGTGTTAGCAGTGTGAGTGAGGAGCACTAATGCAGTCATTGCGTTAGCAGTGTGAGCGAGGAGCACTAATGCAGTCATTGTGTTAGTGGTGTGAGTGAGGAACTCTAATGCAGTCATTGTGTTAGCAGTGTTAGCAGTGTGAGTGAGGAACACTAATGCAGTCATTGTGTTAGCAGTGTTAGCAGTGTGAGTGAGGAACACTAATGCAGTCATTGTGTTAGCGGTGATAGCAGTGTGAGTGAGGAACACTAATGCAGTCATTATGTTAGCAGTGTGAGTGAGGAACACTAATGCAGTCATTGTGTTAGCAGTGTGAGTGAGGAACACTAATGCAGTCATTATGTTAGCAGTGTGAGTGAGGAGCACTAATGCAGTCATTATGTTAGCAGTGTGAGTGAGGAACACTAATGCAGTCATTGTGTTAGCAGTGTGAGTGAGGAACACTAATGCAGTCATTATGTTAGCAGTGTGAGTGAGGAGCACTAATGCAGTCATCGTGTTAGCAGTGTGAGTGAGGAACTCTAATGCAGTCATTGTGTTAGCAGTGAGAGTGAGGAACACTAATGCAGTCATTGTGTTAGCAGTGTGAGTGAGGAACTCTAATGCAGTCAGTGTGTTAGTGGTGTGAGTGAGGAACACTAATGCAGTCATTGTGTTAGTGGTGTGAGTGAGGAACTCTAATGCAGTCAGTGTGTTAGTGGTGTGAGTGAGGAGCACTAATGCAGTCATCGTGTTAGCAGTGTGAGTGAGGAACTCTAATGCAGTCATTGTGTTAGCAGTGTGAGTGAGGAACACTAATGCAGTCATTGTGTTAGCAGTGTGAGTGAGGAGCACTAATGCAGTCATTGTGTTAGCAGTGTGAGTGAGGAACACTAATGCAGTCATTGTGTTAGCAGTGTGAGTGAGGAACACTAATGCAGTCATTGTGTTAGCAGTGTGAGTGAGGAGCACTAATGCAGTCATCGTGTTAGCAGTGTGAGTGAGGAGCACTAATGCAGTCATTGTGTTAGCAGTGTGAGTGAGGAACACTAATGCAGTCATTGTGTTAGCAGTGTGAGTGAGGAACACTAATGCAGTCATTGTGTTAGCAGTGTGAGTGAGGAGCACTAATGCAGTCATCGTGTTAGCAGTGTGAGTGAGGAACTCTAATGCAGTCATTGTGTTAGCAGTGTGAGTGAGGAACACTAATGCAGTCATTGTGTTAGCAGTGTGAGTGAGGAGCACTAATGCAGTCATTGTGTTAGTGGTGTTAGCGGTGTGAGTGAGGAGCACTAATGCAGTCATCGTGTTAGCAGTGTGAGTGAGGAACTCTAATGCAGTCATTGTGTTAGTGGTGCTAGCAGTGTGAGTGAGGAACTCTAATGCAGTCATTGTGTTAGCAGTGTGAGTGAGGAACTCTAATGCAGTCATTGTGTTAGCAGTGTGAGTGAGGAACTCTAATGCAGTCATTGTGTTAGCAGTGTGAGTGAGGAACTCTAATGCAGTCATTGTGATAGCAGTGTGAGTGAGGAACTCTAATGCAGTCATTGTGTTAGCAGTGTGAGTGAGGAACTCTAATGCAGTCATTGTGTTAGCGGTGTTAGCAGTGTGAGTGAGGAACTCTAATGCAGTCATTGTGTTAGCAGTGTGAGTGAGGAACACTAATGCAGTCATTGTGTTAGCAGTGTGAGTGAGGAACTCTAATGCAGTCATTGTGTTAGTGGTGCTAGCAGTGAGAACAGGAGGCGAGTTTCAGTCCCATCGTCTAGAGGACACCTGTGGCCGCAGTTGTAGATAAAGAACAGGAAAAGGAAGTGCTCCAACAGATGGGCAGGCTGCAGCAGACCTGGCTCCGGAGCAGGATCTTCGCCCACAGCTTCCTCTCTCTGCTGCCCCCGCACCGCCGGAATAGGGCACAGGTCGAAAAGCAGCCCCCGCCACTTATTTCTAAATTTCTTTCCTGGAAATGGCCGCGTCATCATTTTAGGCTGCTCAAATCTCGCTTTGAGAGCTTCAAAAATGTAAACTTTGACACAGAGCAAAATATCCTCTTCCAGTCAGCAAATGGAATGTTATGTCCACATAATGCAGTGGGTTTGCAGATAAAGCATACGTTATGGAAAAGGGTATACGCAGAATGAAAGAGCTTTTGGAAACTGCTTTCAAAAATTAAGTCTTATTAGTCACCATGTCGTCTCCTGGACAACCACTGGACTTTGGTTGAGCTGCCAGGCCTTTAATTACCAAAGTGGCCTCCTCCCAGATTATGTTTCTGTGTCTTAGGACACCTCTGGGAAAACACGTTTTTTTCCCCCTCTTAACCCTTGAAGGTGCAAGATCAGAAATACGCGATTAAAATGTTCTTAACTGAACATTCCAATGTTGATGTAACAATTGCAACTGGTGTTTTTAAAGCAGTTCTAGAGTTCTAGAAGAGTTCTATAATTTTGAAAAAGCATTCCAGAAACTTACTCTTGAAAGAGTTAAAGGGCTGAACACTTGTCAGAGCATGCGCTCGCTAGGTCCTGTCCAACCCAAACCTCCACCATGTGCTTTCACCATCATCATCATTATCATCATCATCATCATCATCATGGGGCCACAAATGTTGAGCTTGTGGAGCCCACCAGCAGCCTGCTTTACAGTGGCCCACACTTAGAGATCCCAGAGGGGCCTCTCCCCTCTTCTGTGTTTGCCATTATCTGGCCTGGAACTGCGCAGAGGGGCAGGGGGGGGGTGGGTGGGATGGGCAGACACGCCCACCCCCAGCACCCCCAAGAGTTCATCCATAACCCTCTGACAAAACGGAGCGCCTGCTCGGAGCGGGAACTGGAACCGGAATTCCACTGCAGGAGTCGTCTTCCTTCATGGACCTGGTGGCGCATTCAAGCGGCCCTGTTGTTTTTCTTTAAGTAACAGGACTCCTCTCCACCACTTCTGAGGGTTGTGTTTAGCTAATCCATTCGTATGTGTGTGTGTGTCTGTGTGTGTGTGCGCGTGTGCGTGTGTGTGTGTGTTTGTGTCTGTGTGCGTGTGTGTGTGTGCGTGTGCGTGCGTGTGTGTGTCTGTGTGAGCATGCATGTGTGTGTGTGTGCCTATTTTCATTGTATGACAAGATGGTTAAACTTGCTTCTGTTGTATTGCATATTGTACTGCTTAGGCTACAGATGTAAGCATGAGTGTGTAGCTCATTGTTTGGCTTTGTGATGGCATGGGATTGTGTGTGTGCGCGTGCGTGTGTGTGTGTGTGTGCATGAGTATGCGTGTGTGGGTGTGCGTGTTTGAGTGTGCGTGTGTATGCGTGTGAGTGTGAGTATGCGTGCGCGCGCGTGTGTGTGTGAGTGTCCGTGCGCAAGTGTGTGTCTGTGTCTGAGTGCTGGGGGTGGGGTAAGCACACCTGCCTAAAGTGGACCCACCCTTTCCCCACAGTCAGTAGAGCCCTTTCAGACGTGGTATTGTTTTGGCTTGTCTGCGTGGAGCGGTATCACCTGGTGTCAGCTACCTGCTTCTGGCACTACCTGAGGGTTCCTCGGAGTCTGAAGGAGCCCTGGCTGATTAATCACCTTTTAAGAGCGCGTACTGAAGGACGAGGGCTTCCGAAAACCCGCTGAAAGAACTTCAGCTCTTCTCCATTCTTACTCTGCTCTAACATCCTGGTTGCCCTTTCACCTAAAAGTATTCATCAGTGTAACCGTTCTACTCGCTCACCTGTTTGTTTCTCGGGCCTGTTCTATTTTAGTACACCGTTTGTCCCCGTCATATGCAATACTTAATACTGACTATCATGAAAAATGTACGTTTTAATAAGTAATTAACCGCTTTTGTGTTTTATTATCCCGCAGCCACTCGCCTGCGTAAATCCTATTGGGGGGGATTTTGTTCTAATTAAAAATTAACTGACTGGAGTGCGTCTAAAAACGTATTCCCAGTTTACTGATACAGGCTCCAGCCAAGTGTGCTGGCATAGCCTCGTGTAATGCTAATGGAACTACCATTCCCTGCCTACAAAGTGGAAAGGGGAAATAGTCAGCTTCGGTGTTCATTGGCTGGATTTCCTGGAGAGGGTGTGTATTTTGTATCGTATATGCGCTCGCCAGTCGGACGACACCGTGCGTGCGGCATTTGCAGAGGGACCGACCGGCTTGCCAATGTGCGGTTCGGACCTGGCGCTACAGCGCGGAGCTACGCGCTAGCAGGGTCCTCTTTCGGACCAGAACGGTATCGTTCAGCGGATAACACGGTCTTCCGTTCAGTCTGCAGTCTGAATCAATTCCAGCCACAGCGCAGACACATTAATATCCATCTTATTATGTCCACTTATTAATTCCGAGAGCAGTCTGGGAAAGTTTTGGAAAACAACGATTGGAAAAAAAAGGGAAGTCTTTCTGTTTGGCAGGCAGAATCCAGCCAAAAGAAATGGAGCATACAGGACATGGTACGCTGCTCTAATTTAAGACTGCGTGACATGATTTGAGCTCTCCTTTAAAATATAACATGGGAGAAGGCATGGGTGGGGATGGTGTTGATGAGCATTGGAAGATTCTACTCATTTCCTCAAGGCTGTATTATTATTATTTTTTTATTAGGCTTGTCGCTAAATTATTTTTCGGTCGACAGGGCTTAAACATGTCAGCAACCTACCTGTGTTGCAGTGTTATGGCTAGAAAAACTGCATTTCAGAAACGTGTTTTTAAATTCATTAACACACACACACACACTTGCAGAAACATCGTCTCTTTCATCTAGGTCAGTGCATATGCCACCATTCAACATCCCACTTGGGTTACATTACAGCTGGAGAACTGCAGACTCATACGATTAAATAAAAATATTGTGCATTTTGAAAATGTTTTGCTCTTCAGTTCGTAATTGGCCATATGCCACAATTCACCCTTAAATTTAAGCTCGACCAAATGTTTCTATCGAACGGTTTTTTTTTTAAACAAGAGAAACAGCCCTTGTGTGGAACTTTTGCGGCCATCTTGGAGACCCGTACATGGCAGAGTGGTCGGTGCTTGTGAGCAGGAATGTGACCGACAGGAGCGGCCGCTGCTGACGGCGCTGACTCGTTTCCAGTAAACCGGACCATCTGGAATGGCGCTCCTCTGAGAAACGGGCGGGTCTCGTGCCCGAGAGGGAGGGCGGGGAGAACGGACGCGGGCGCGAGGGTCTGGCCCCGCCCACCCTCCCGCCGCGGGCCGTGCCCGGAGGCAGGCCGGGGCCTTTCCGCCAGCCCTGCTCATTTCATTAATTGCCTCTAATCGGGACAAATTACACAGCGGCTTAGCAGGGGAGGACACGTTAGCCCCGCTAGCACACCCGAGCTTCTCAAAACAAACCCTCCCCCCTCTCCCGCTGTGAAGCAGCGCACACGGGCGTGCACCTCCTCGACTGCGAACGAATTCAAGGGACAAACAAAAACAAAAAAGGCACCCTGCAACCCCAAACCCCTCACCCCTCACCTCTCCCTCCCCTGGGGGGAGGACCCCTGCAAATGGGCCGGGGCGAGCAGGGATGCGTTCCACGGGCGAGACTTCCCCCGAAGAGGTTGCCGGGCGGTGACCTTCTGTTTTTCAGCCCCTTGCCGGACAAGGGAAGGCCATCCCCCCCACACACCCCCACACCCCCACCCCCAAAGCGCTGCATTACTCTTGTGGCTACTCTTTGAATCCATCGCTAATCACCTGACTTCTTATCTACTGGGCGACAGTTATGAAGCACATGTACCAGCCTTTTCCACCTTCAGTCCTGGGGGGCTCCCCTGTGTACGCTGGTTTTTGTTTTTGCCACAATCGCAATTTGCCACATAATTTTAACAGGCTGTTCCTTTTTTTTGTTTTGTTTTTTTTTAGGTGCTTTTCATGCTTACAGTGATTATTTACCCTCTTAAGCCACATTATATAAGAAATACCTATGCATGCAATGTTGAATAAATGTTGCATGTTCACAGTGTGCTTGTTGTGCTATATCACAAACAATTTCATTAAAAGACGTAACAAAATTATTTGACAACAAATTGAAGACTGAGATGAATCATCAGGCTCCTAATTGGTGAAACGGCAGACAAATGTCCACTAAAACTAACCATTTGCCTGATAATGAAGAATACAAACACAAAGCAAATGAACAACCTAAACTGCGTTGTGTTAGTAAGTTTAAGGGAAAATTATGAAAGAACTTAAACACGTGTTCAACAACCTAATTAGGAGCCTATTGATTCACTTCAGTCTTTCATTTGGTCAGTTTAAAACTGTTACCTCTTTATGCAGTTATTTGCAATATAGCACAATGTGTACAATGGGAACATGGGACGTTTATTCTATGTGGCATGCATAGCTATTTCTGACGTAAGGTGACATAAGAGGGTAAATACTCTCTCTAAACATGGAACGCACCTAATTAAGAATCATTAACAGGTCGTTAAAATTCTGCGATAGTAACTGTGGTTGGAGGGGGTGGGGGCAGGACTAAGGTCAGGATGCACTGTTGTCGACTGCCTTGTGTTCGTCAGAGCTGTTCTACATGAATAAATACTTTCTTTCCCCCCGCTCTTTTTCTGCTGAATTATTCATCCATCCACTGCAGCTGTCCCGCAAATATTAAAATATTTTGGGGCTCGGTCAGCTGACATTTTCCTCCTCAGGGTTTTATTTGCTCAGAAGCTGAGTGCGCTAAATATATATTTCCGCTCCTTTCGCAGCGGTGAGTTTGCTTTCGCGCCGAGGCGATTATCTTCGAACCTAGCATTAGCTACAGGACGATAAACAAACGCTGGACATCTCGTTGCTTGCGTTCTCGCGTGCTCTCCGAATGAGCTCGCTCGCGAGCGAGAACCGTTTTGAAAACATGACAGAATGGCCCGAAATGGGAGCGACACCGGTTCCTCAGCCGTGACCTCCGTTCCTTCCCCGCCTCCCGCCGCCGGGGTTCCGTGAGATTGCTTGCTCCTTGTCCTCTCTCTGTCTGCTCCAGCTCTGTCAGTCCATCGGCCATCCTGCCGCGAATGTAACACTGTCCAAACTCGTTGAAGCATCTCTGTCCAATGAGAACACAAGTTACACTCTGCTATGTATCTGTCTGTAGGTATTTGGACAGTGACACACATTTTTTGTTGTTTAGGCTCTGTACTCCCGGACATTGGATTTGAACATAAACAATGACTATGAGGATAAAGTGCAGACAGTGATACATGTAGGAATTACAGCCCTTTTTTATACATAGCCCATCCATTTTAGGAGACTAAAGTATTTGGACAAATTAACATCATTTTAAATAAAGTGCTCATATTCAGTATTTGGTTGAAAATGATTTCCATTGGATAACTGCCTGACGTCTGTGGCCCATAGGCATCACCAGACGCTAGATATCTTCCCTGGTCTGCCAGGCCTGTACTGCAGCCATCTTCACTTTCTGTCTGTACTGGGGGATTTTTTTTAGCCTTCAGTCTGGTCTTCAGTAAGTGAAATGCATGTTCAGTTCAGTCAGGACCTTTCCACTTTCTGGCCCTGATCAACTCCTTTGTGTGTTTGTGGGGGACATTGTTGGCTCCAAGGTGAAGCATCGTCCAAAGAGTACTCTATATATATATATATATATATATATATACATGCTTTGGAATGGAGGGTGTTTTTTAACATCTGAAAAAGGGTGTGTGTGTGGGTGGGGGGTGGGGGGATGGGGGTTTCCCCTGCATACATTTCCTCTGGCTGTACAGATTCAGAACCCCAGTGCACATACTGCATTTGCATAACAACGCACGGCCTAAATTGTCTGTGAAATAGTCTTTTCAAAGTCTGTTTGAGTGATTTAAATCCTTGTCAAAGTCAGGCCAGTTTTTCCAAAAAAAAAAAAAAACCTGCTAGGGGCTGGGGAGCCCTTGCGTTGCCTTCCGTAGCCAATCGATGACATTTCGCAACTGTAATCTACCACAGCTGATTGGACAGAAACGGAACTCACACACAAAAAAAACAGCCTGAAGGGTTTGTTAAGCTGCAAAAAGACGTTTGTTTAAAGTAAGAAGCCAAACATGATGAGACTTAAACAACTACAAACCCCGAATGGGAAATATTTTGATTTTAGTTTAAACTATGTGAAGTAAATGAGTGCTTTCGCACAGTTCCAAAAGCACAATATTTGCCTGACAGCGCCAGAAAACAGGGCATTTGTCTGCCTCGTTCGCTAGTATAGATAAGTGAGCATCATTTTAAAGTTTATAAAAAGCATTGTGAGCATTAAACTTGCCCAATGCACAGCAATGTTGGCTTTTATAAAGCTGATGTGTCTTGTCAAATGGCCAGGGTTTCATTTCATAAAACATTAACTCGAACTTCCAGACTCATTTTGTACCCCCAGTCAATGGTTTCTGCATTCTGTTTTCTCCAGTCCTCAGGCTTTTCAGATAATAAACAATGTGAGTTTGTGTCTCCTTAGTAGTACAGATGCAAGACCAATTTTAATAGACTTCCAATGCTCTATACTTTTTTTAAACCCTGCTGGATGTGTATATAAATACTAAATATATCCTGAAAGCAACTATATTGGTGTAGAGTCAACAGTGAAATGATAATGCTCTTGCACCTGCCATAAATTGCATACTCTTACACCACTTTCAGACCAATGCGTGCAGTCTGTGGAAAAAACAAGTATATAACATGACTGCCGCTATTTGTATACTGGCAGGCATCCAGTCTCGATTTTCTACCGCCTAAAACTTTTCAACATGGAAAGCTACACGCTTCTCAATGTACATTCAGACAGCCATCATTTGACAGAAGGCAAACCTTGAGTTTAGCGATGCATGCATCAGCCTACGCAGCGCTGGAGCGCACAGTGCATTCCTGTGCACTCTGCACAAAACAGCGTTTCTTATTTTTTAGCAAGGCTCACGGGCGATATGCATGGGGCTGCCCAGGGGCTGTGGGGCCCGTCAACACGGCACTCAAAGCCTTCTGTCACTGTTGTGATTGAGGATTAGAGAAGGGTTTCAGCTAACACTCTTCTTTCCAAACAATCATCGGACACACACGCACACACACACACACACACACACACCCACTCACAAACACACACACACTCACAAACACACACACACACACCCACTCACTCACAAACACACACGCACACACAAACACACACATTTACACATACACACACACACAAGCACACACAAACACACACATTTACACACACACACACACACATACACAAACACACACACACACACACACACACACTCACAAACACACACACACACCCACTCACTCACAAAGACACACACACACACGCGCATGAACACACACACACTTACACACACACATACACAAACACACACACACACACTTACACACACAAACACACACACACTTACACACACACACACACACACTCAGAGACTCACACACACACACTCACAAACACACACACACGCACACACTCACAAACACACACACAAATACAATCACCTACACACACACACACAAAACCCCACCCCCGAAAAACTCCCACTTTGCCTGCAGGGGGAGGGGAAAGGGGGCCATTGTCTGCGCAGGAACTTTTTTTTTTCATTATGCAGTAAACCCTCACTCCCTCACTCCCTTGGCAAAGCTAAGAAGGTAAGATAATGGCCCTCCTCACCCCCCCCCCCCCCCTTCTAACAATATTGCACCAAACAGAAAAGTCACTACGTTCTGTCCTCAGCCTACCCAAAACAAACTGTCCGATGTCTCTCCGCCACACACTCACACACTAATGGTCTTTAGGCCAAGTTTGTGAAGTCTGTGGTGTAGGTTTCTGTCATGGACTGGAACACCTATTCAATGGCCCTCAGGGTATAGAACCTGCGACCGGTTGAGGTGGTTGTTCTAACCCTAACGCCGTCTGTCTCTGAAGAGAATCAACAAAAATGTTCCAACTACTAGACCTCAGAAAGGACCAGAAACAACACCACGCCTCAAACCTGCACGCATTAGATGTCAGTCTTTCGTCGAGATTTAAGGGGGAAATGGCTAACAGATGACATTTGGTTCAAGTTGATATGAAGCAGATGTTTAATTGCCCATTACTGTACACCCGCACCTTGTACATTTTATGATACCCGCAATGGTGTTTGAATCTTTACTTGATCTGTGGGTGAATTTGTTTTTGTGTTGAATTCATTTTTCGCTCTGCGCTTATGGTAAGCTATGTATTGAAAACTAAGAAAATAAAGGTGCCACTTTAATCCAGGCATCAGATCTCCAGCCACATATTTAACCTGGGGCCCTAATGCAATTAAGCTTTGGGTGGGCCACACATTGTGACATGCAACATTTTTTATTTGTCATCAATACTCAAAGTAATTGGCCTGTGTTTGTGGTGTTCAAGGCTTTGTTCAATCAAACCACAGAGCACATTGTGCTGAACTGAGCAGGCCTCGCTCTTCATTGTTTAAATTAACTGATCATTTTAATGTGTTTCGCTATAATATTTACTGACAACAAGCAACACTCGCATGAATATATGCAAGTTAAAAACAAAAAGGCAGCATAGTTACTTTACTGGCTGTAACCATTAACTGAATTGCAAAATGCAAATTTAAACATGAACAGACATGGGATTGTGTAGTCTTCAATAAAACAAAATAAATAAATGTATACATTTCACCTGTGTCCCTCACAAAATGTTTAATCTGAGGAGAAACCAGAGTCTGTACAAGATAAATCTAACAATCCCTGGAATCTCTCCAAACTTTACAGAGAAGTTTAATTATGCTTTGAGCTGTTGTAGGGCTCAGTCCACTGAACGGCATACCAAACAATGAATCTTTCTTCTTCTTCTTTTTTTCTTGTTTTGCTTTGTCTGAAGCTAGGGTTATGTTGCTAAGGGTAAGAGTGTACAATGATAAGACTTATGTCAGCTAGTTCACAAGTGCCCCTGTGTCTCAACAAGCCTCTTAGGGTGCTGACATTTTGGCCCCTGAACTCCTTTTCGTCCTTCCCCCTTTCCTTCAACAAAAGAGGGAGCCTTGTTAGTGTGGTCGGTTGAAAACCCAACTCCGTGAGGCACTAACAAGCTCCCGCATTTGACGGAAAGACCTGGAACTCACAGCCACCGGTGAAAGCAGTGAAACTAGGACACTGCAGCTCTCTGTTTCTACACATGTGTTATATTTTTTGTTTAGCTTTTGTTTCACTAATATTACAGTATACTGGGCTAATAATGTGCATTGTTCAGAAACAAAAACAAAGATGTGCAAGAACTTGCAGATCTACTACAGCTGTCGGAATGGGTTTATTTCAAGTGTAAGTCAGATATCTTAACCTAACATATAAAGCATGAAGTCTGACAGCATCCTTCATGTGAACATTATAGGGATAAATAAATAAATAAATAAATAAATAAATAAATAAAACCAGTGACCCTCAGCTTAATTTTAATATGTACTAACTTCAAACTCACATGTGAATCTGCGTGGATCTACAGTATGTGATAGTAGTATATGCTTTGTGTTGTCCTTTTAAGGCAACGCTACGCCAAAATGCATAAGTTTTCCCAACTTACAGCAACATGAACCAGTAAGTGAACAAGAACCTTCCTTTAGCTTCTCCCCTATGTTCTGTCTTCTCTCCCTGCCCTAACTCACGAGCACTAAAAACACATCACCGCAGCTCTCCCCATTGTCTGACGCTCTGCAGTCCCATCTGAGCACCGTCGTCTCTTTAAGGGCGCTATCTCAAACAAAAACAACATTAGCAACGAAGGCTGTTTTTGATGTGGGGCTGCGTCTTCTCTGTCTTCTGTCAGCTCGAGGAGAGCTGTCAAAACGGCCGTTGCGTCTGGACTTCGGCCACAAGTGATAACTCTCAACACCTTCTCCCCCCGAAATCAAAGGCCCTTTTTAGGACATCCTGTCTCTGTTTATAGTAGATGGGGGGTTGACGGCAAGTGTCTTGTGGCGGTCGTTTCAGTTCCCAGGTTCCCTGTCTTTAGGATATACGCAGAATGCCATTCTGCGTTAAACAACGTCAATTTATGGAGTTCCAAGTGAACTTTCCAGGCTTGCTATACTGATGGATGGAAAAGTTTAATCTTGGACTTGTTTTTTTATCATTTTGATAAATGTTTAAATGGACAGAAAAACCCCAGTCTACAGATTGTGAGGTCACACAAACACACGTTTGGTACATG
Organism: Anguilla anguilla; assembly: GCF_013347855.1. NCBI lineage: Eukaryota > Metazoa > Chordata > Actinopteri > Anguilliformes > Anguillidae > Anguilla > Anguilla anguilla. The sequence goes on from NC_049212.1 coordinate 5,252,737, forward strand.
CATGCTGTACAACAACAGAGATTCTCACAAGAAAGACAGATCCCAATTAAAAAATAAATAAATAAACAATTTGGGGGTGGTGGGGTGCGTCTCTAAAGCTGCACAGTACCATGTATTTCTATATGGGTATTTGGTTGCTGGGCAACTTAACTTGTAATTAGTCATCGCATCATATGCCTCACAAACATGAATATTAATAAGGATAAGATGTTTTGTTTCTAAAGTTATATAATTCACATAAGCATAAGATATGCTTGCTCTATATAAGATGACATCCTTGTAAATGTCCCCTTTGTTTCTAGTGCATTTTTGTTAATTTCTGGGCTGGTCTTTAAACTTTCTTAGCAAATGAATGCTGAGGTGGAAATATTGAACAATCAGTTAAGTAAACATATATCATATTTGGAATTTGCTAGGTTTGCATGTTCACAGTCCATCCCTACAAATATATCTTGAAATTATTTTTTAATTTTTCCTCCTTCCCAAACATAAACTGTAATGTTCACTGTAAGGGTGCATATCTGGTAATATACAACTTGTACAATTAGGTTTTCACTTGGAGAAAGCAGCAGGATTTGTGGGTTTTTATTCAGAGTGAAGTTGAAAAAGTCAGTACTCAAAAGGAAAAAAGCAGAGCTGGGTAGCTACCGCTGAACATCGTAACAAAAGCTGCTTCAAGTCCTCCTACTATTTACATTGTGTACAAAACATTTCGATTTTTCACTATTGGGCGCTTATTCTCAACAGGAGGTTTTAACACGAGTTGTGTAGACTACACTTCTCCTTGTAGGTTAGCTACTGTTGCACTGAATGTTTCTGCAAGTCTGCATCTGCATCTGCGGCCTCGTCTCGTGCATGTGTTTGTTGCGTCACGCTGATGTCATGTCCCGTGAGCTGTGAGTGGGCGGAACGAGTGGAGGGAAAAGTTTGGGCCCGGAGGCGTGGCCAGCTTAAACTGTGCACCATTAAAACCACACGTGTGCGTCCGCTGGAATCGTGAGTCCAACAGACAACTTTGTAAAGTTACTGTCGAGAAGGAACGAGCATTACGTGGGCACGATAAGAAATCAGCATTTTTTCAGCTCGAAAATGCCATCGTACGTGCTCAATCCTCTTCTCGATGAAGTCTTTTTTGAAGACGTTTTGTGCAAGGTAAATTATTTATTTGAGTTTGAAGAACGAACGTGAATCTACCGTTAGCTAATTACAGCAGATTGTTAAGATGTTCAGAAAACGCACAATGTTTTGTAGCAGTCCACTAAGCGATCTAGCTTGATAGCAGCAAAGGTTAAATGACGTGTTGAAAACAAGTAACGCTATGCATGTGCGTTTGAGTGATTAATTCAGTGCCAAACGAATTGAAAGTAGTTTTGCCATTTTGACAATTCTCTCAGAATTGTCTTATCCGGAGTAGCGTTAGCTTCCTCTGCATGCTGGGTTAAACGTATAACGTTAATCGCATGAGGTTCTTTAGTGATTTATATGCCGTTGAAACTTGTGCCGTTATAAGCAATCGGCCAGTCGTTGTTTGCAGCCAGTCGTTGTTTGCAATAATAAGTTAGCAAATGACGGCTTTAGCATTGTGTGTGCAAGCTAGCCAGCACCATATGGAACACAATTTTTGTACAACGTTGAACGTTAACTAGCTGACGTTATCGAGTTAACACGTTTATCCGTTTGCTAGCGATTTACTATAACTGGATGGTATTTGCATGTATTTGTTAGTTGGCTAACGCGTGCGAAACTTTATTGCAATGGCAGTTTAAGTGTTACGGTTATTGTTGTAGTTCTGTAACATGTTTGTGATTTAAGTTTTACGTTAGAAAGTTAGTTTCGTTTGGATGTTTTACCGGTCCTGTAAGCAAACGTCCGGTGACTTTGGCTAGCAAGGTTAAGTAGCTTGCCAACACGAGCTAACTTTATTTCGGCTAGTTCGATATTTTGTAATCTAGTTCGGTAACACGACATGACCTAAAGCCTTAGCTACGTATGTAAAAATCTACCGTTTTGCTAGCGAGTTGCCATGAACGTTCCTGGCTGCCACTGAACTCCTCTTTATCAAGGTTTAAATGTGCAACACACCTAAACTATTAAGGAAATGCATTTACGAAAACCGTTTGCTTAATGCAGAAAGTATCCTAGAAAGTGCCCCCACCACCCCCGCCCTCCACTTTCATACGCGTCTTTTGACAGTCATAGAGCTGATATCGGATTGCGTATGATAGTGCAGAGACTGGCCTCCTAACTTTCCTATTCACACATCTACTGCTCCCGTCAAAGGGATGCGGCAGCATGCATGCACATCATTTTTCTTTGTCTTTTTCAGGGAGGGGGTGGGATATGAATTTTTTTATCCTGTAACAGTTTGCCAGACATTAAGTTAAGTAATTTATACCCACTTTGTACATGTAGGCAAACACTGTGTTCTTTTCTCATGGGCCTAAGACTTGTTTCATAATTGGCCCTTAAAGAAAATTTAAAACAACAGTGTTGTCAGCACATGAATTTAGACCCTGTTTGTGACATGGCTGGTTTGCTGGTTTCATTGCATGTATTTTTCTCTGACGGCAAGTTTAATTCTGTTGTTTTTGTTTGTGAGAGTCTTCATTTGACACTGAGTTCTTTCCTTTCTCTTCATTCTGGTAGAAGTTTCTCAGCCTCGATCTTCGGGAGCCCCCAAAGTCCCTCCTGTCCGTGATGCCCATAGGGTACAAGAAGGTGGAGACCCCTTGCCCTCTCAGCCTGGGAGGAACCAGTCTCACAGACTCCAGAGACAACGCACCCATGACCTCCAGCCACTGGGGGCAGCACTTTGAGCAGTCCTGCCCACCCCTGTCACGGTGGAACAAAATGTCTTTCTGGGCTGAGCGCTCGGTCAGCATGGTGGAGGCCGGCAGCGGCGACCTTCGCTGGCCGTCCGGGGAAGACGGCAGCCCCAGCAGCCACTGCAAGCAGCCCTCCGCCCTGTCCCCCACAATCTCCGGATCAGGCTCTTCTTCCTCCTCCTCCTCCTCGTCTCGGTACAAGACCGAGCTGTGCCGCACCTTCGCGGAAAGCGGCATCTGCAAGTACGGCGGGAAGTGCCAGTTCGCCCACGGGGCCGAGGAGCTCCGCGACCTCAGCCGCCACCCCAAGTACAAGACGGAGCCGTGCCGCACCTTCCACACCATCGGGTACTGCCCCTACGGCATCCGCTGCCACTTTGTGCACAACAACGAGGACGACCTGGGCCCCGCCTCCCGGGGCCCGCCCCCCACCTGCGCCGCCGCCGCCCGCCGGCCCCCGCTGCTGCGGCAGAGCTTCAGCTTCGCCGGGTTCCCCTCCGGGCCGCCGCCCCCGGAGCCCTCCCCGCTCCACCCCTTCCTCCGCGCGCCCTCCGCCTCGCCCCCGGCCTCGGCCGACGTCCCCGAGCTGCTCTCCCCGGCCGACCCCCTCTCGGCCGCCTTCGACCCGTCCCCGCGCTTCCAGGCCTCCCGCGAGCCGGCCCGCCCCTTCTGCTGCCACGCCCTGCCACGCCCCGAGGGAGAAGGGTGCCGGCGGCAGCAACAGCAGCAGAGCATGCTGGGAAGCTTTGCGCTGGGCTCCCGGAGCCTCTCCTACACCTCCCTCTCCGATCACGAGGGTGGGTCTGGGAGCTCGTCCAGCAGCCTCAGCGGCTCGGAGACCTCGGTCTTCGACGGCGCCAGCCGGCGGCTGCCCATCTTCAGCCAGCTGTCGGTGCCCGACGACGGCCTCGGCAATGGCGGCTCCGCCTTCTTCATCTAACTCCGCCCTGTAGTTGCACGCGGGAAGAGCTAGCTTCGTGCAGATTAAACACGTTTGTACATTTTTGTGAAGCCTTGATTGTATACCGTTGTATACCTACTGTAACGTACGGGCCGTTGCTAGGCGCCCAGGTAAGCTCTCCAGCTGAATGCTTGTAAGCGTTTTTACACACAGTTGAGTAAAAGAGGGAGTTCAATGCTGTTAAAACAACGGGTGGGGGGGCGGGGGGGGGGTTGTCAGACACCTTGTTTTGCTAACCCCCCCTTCCAGGAATATAATTCAGAGATGGGATTTAATCACAGTGTGATTGACACGTTCCTGTTTAAAGAATGGGCTGCTGCAGAAGGATCCTTATTTGTTCTCTCAGACCTGTAAGCAGCAGGTAGAATCAAACAAAAAAGAGGGAAAATTTTGAGGTTAAGAAATCTTGATCTAAAAAGCCAAAGAAGAGGTTAAAAAAAACTAAAAAAAAAAAAACGAATATTTCTGTCATGGTTCTCAGTCTGTACATGGGGCTCACACATTTTACATGAACATTTCCAGGGTTTTGATAAAGTTTTAGAGGTGTGGTTTTTTTTTTTTTTTTTTTTTTTTTACCCAAAAAGTGTGTTCACCCAGACTGGTTGTCTTGTGTGTGCATTTGTTCAGACCCTAGAATCATAAGACGAGCTGCTTGGCAGATGTTCAGTTTTTTGTTAAATGGCTAAATAACACTGTCAAAGTTTTATATAGAAGTTGAGCTCAACTTTTTTTCCCCCCACTTCAGGGTAAGAATGCTTCTCAGTTCCTTAGCTTGTTCCAAGATGTCTTCACTTTCCAGATTTTGAATAAGTAATGCATTCTTTGCTTACTGACTAAGCATCTAGCTTTTGTCTTGTATTAAATCAACTAGTCACTTGGAAATTAATTGCACATAATTTTTTTTTTTTTTTTTTTTTTTTTTTAAAGGTGCATCACGTGGATTTTTTTTTTTTTGATCCCTGCATTGCTTTTAAAATCTGGCTTGCCTTTTTACTTAATCAGGAACCAGCTGAAAAAATAAGTGCATACTGTGTTTTTTCAAGGTGCTGTTTAAAAAAAAAAAAAAAAGAAAAAAGAGGGAAGTGGGGGTGGGGGGAGTTAGTCTGGATTGAATTGGACTCCTTGCCCTGCCCCCACCAAGAAAGTTTGTTGATGTCCAACCATTGATTTTACACTGCACATGGTAAAATAATGATATGTACACTGTGTCAATAGTTACTTGTGTTATTGTCAGTGAATAAGTAGATTTGTTTCGGAGTTATTTGGTAGTTGGCTCTGGTATGCTTCTCAGCATTTAGACTTATTTTCTTTTCTTTTTTTTTTTTTTTTAAGTCCACATATGCTGACAAGCTTCACGCTTGTATACAGTGTTAAGGAGAAAAGACGACTAGTAAATTAATGTTTTTAATTTATTTTAATATGTATTTATAGAGAACATTCAGTTATTGTTTGGTTATGTTTGTACTAAGTTTAATATATTTGGGTTTTCTTTTTTGTACCGCAAATAAACATTTTTTTTAAAACCACAAATCAAAAAGTTGTGCTTTTCTCTTGAGGGCAAAGTGTGAGAGGAAGATGGAGAAACGGTCTTGTTAAACCGGTGTTAAAGCTCAGAGCTTAGGCAAAATTCTGGGGTAATCTCATTAACTGCTTGTTTTGATCAAAGCCAAATAAAATCTTAATTGTCTCGTGATGTGACATTAACAAGAGCTTCGCATGCCATAGCTTCACACCGTTGTCCTTATAGGACAACGTTAACTTGCTGTACAGGAATTTTAATCACTTACGTCTGCTGTTGAAATGAGATGTTGTGGCTGTCACTCACTAGGGGGATGTTTTGGCTTGTAAATTAAGTTTCTAAAAAATTTTAGTTTCTGACTGATTGGTGCAGAACATTGCATGTGTGCACTGTGTACAGATTACATTTTAATGGCAAACTGTTGGAGCTTCTCTGCCTTTGTGTGCGTCTACTTACGGACTGGACACAAAACATTCATTTCAAAGGATAATGAGATTTGAGGGGGTGGTTCCTTTTTGTTGTGCTGTCTTTCTGAGCGTCATTGTTATTCAGGTTTGGGTGGGTGGGTGTAGACCAGATTTCATGTGGAGATAGTGGTGGGGGTGGTCTTTGTTTTAGCGGGGTCTTAACACCCTTTGCTCATGCATAGCTATAAAACAAGGCACTAGGATGTCTTTCTCCAGTGCTATCGTATGTCCCCCCCCCCCCCCCCAACTCCTCATCTGCTGCGTCATTTGCACAGGATTTAAAAGGAGCCTGTATTTAGCTCCTGAGACCTGAAGTAATTTTTCTTTTTCTTTTTTTTTTAAATCCTGTTTTAGATTTTTGGCCCGTGAAGTTAAGTTTTTTGTTTGTTTAAAGCTTAAGTTACAGCCTCCCCGCCCCCCAATACAGGCATTGCTATGATTTAAAGAGTTAAAAATTTGCTGAGTCTCAAGGAGTTCTTTATTGTGAGGTCTTGGAGATTCTCTCACATTGCCCAGTGAGTTTGCACAAAAGCAGACACATACTCGCAGCCAAGACCCATTTGGACTTTGAGCAGATGGCCACATTCACTGAGACAGCGGGTCAAACATATGGTCCCAGATAAAGGAATCCCTTTCAAATGTAGAAGGGAGGGGGAGGGGGGAGGGTACTTTCTGCACACTTGTACTGTATCACTGCTGGTAGTGAGAGTGAGAGAAGGTGGAGGCAGAGTTAAGCTTGTAGCCCTTACACACATCTGAATATGCAAAAGGATAGTAGACTTGCAATGTACAGCTCAAAATCATAAATTTATTCTCGTGTTTGTCTTGTCAGGAAAACAAACAGGGAAATCGGGGTTTACTTGGAAGTTTCCACGGTAAAAAAGAAAGAAAGAGTAGACCATTTTAAAGCATGGGAGTTTTTTTTTGCCTGACACCAATCCATGTTTTCGAAAAAATCCCTTCAAAGTTTAGCCGCGAGATTGCTGTCGTGTAACTGGTGACATTGGGCTGGGTCTCGATAGCCTAATGAAACTCTTGCTACCGTGTCATCTTGCGTTTAAAACCTTTAAAACTATGTTTTACTCTAAATTTTACATTAAGACATACATATTATGAAAGCAAAGATATTTTTGAGTAAAAACAGGATGCCGAATACATTGGCTTGTAGCCGCGAAAACAGCTGATGTGACTGGTGACTGGTGACAGGTGACTAGCTGGCGAGGCTCCAAAGGACTTGGACTCCGGAGCTACCTTGTTTAAAATCCGCAAAACTCTATTTTACATTGAATTTGCCACTGAGACGTTTGCCTAGTCTAACAGATCATGAAAGGCAAGATATTAAACGAGTTGCTACGTACGACTGGTGACAAACGGCAGTCATCGTACGTTTAACTTTAACTATATTTTTACTTTGTTTTTTATTTTTTTATTTTTAATTTTTTTTACTCCTGCTATGGACCTCTTTTCAGTCGAGTCTTGAATAAAGTTGAAATGAAAAAAAAAAAATGAAATATAGATCACGAAAGCCAATACATTTTTCTAGTAAAATCCGATGAAATCCAATATCTTATAGTCACAAAAGCAGCTGACGTGATTGTATGACAGGTGACAAGCTGGATATCTTCCAAAAGATGCGAAACTCCGGTGCCAGCTTGTTGTCGCCTTAAGTTTAGCTTCAAAACGATAACGTTATTTCATCCTGAATTTGATTGAAGACAAACAGATAATGAAAGCCGAAACATTTTCGAGCAAAATCAGTTGAAACCTCAGACTGTATAAGTTGAAACCAAACATGGTTTGTAACGTAGGCTAAAAGCCACGAAAGCAGCGGAGGTGATTGTGTGACTGGTGACAATAAACTGGCCAGCTTCCAAACGATGTGATGCTGTCAGCTTATGTAAAAAAAATAAATTAAAAAAAAGCCTCAAAGCTATATTTTTACTCTCAATTTGGCATTACGTCGGATTGTGAAACCCAAGATATTGTTCTATTAAAATAAGTCAAATCCTAAAACCTCAAAAAAAAAAAAAAAAAAAAACTTTTTAAAATTAACATCGATTTATGAAATTGTCCTTTGCGACTTCCGATTGATCATGATAGAACGGGTAACATAGGCTATGTGGTTGCTGCTGACATGAGTAGGCTAATATGCATAAAAGCGAACTTTAAAAGTGGAAACAATGTCTCATGTGTCTGGACCATATTTCGATTTAATCACTTTGTGAATTTTGCTAGTGCTAATCACCCATCCATTACCACTGGGAGTCCAAACATCTTTTCACGGTCTTATATATCCCCGGCTAAGCAAAGACAAGAATGTCAATAAAGGTGTTGCTCTTTCCTGAAATCATTTTCCGTTTTAATTTATTTTATTTCTGGAGACATTTTTATGTGACCGCTAGCCGGACGTTTTGGGAGTTTATGGGCTGAATACCAGAGGGTGCCTCTTTTAAACCAAATGTAGTGATCCTACCACAAGAGGTCAGGAAAGGCACATCCGTTAGTGCGTTCTTGTTGTGAAGTTACGCTTGACAAATGTGTATCTCTTCACAGGCATCTGCTCAACATTTACTGGATAGGCCTACAGCAGTCCACACAAAGAAATAGAATTGTCTTCAATATTACGAGTGTCATATTTAGGGTGACAGGAGTCCACGGAAGACGTGTGTACATAATGCAGACAATAATGGTAGGTACGGTCTGAAAACCCAGTGAAATATGATACGACAAAAACGGGACAAATCTAGAAGAGAGTAAGCCTGGACGTGAAAATGGGCTGAAATTTGGGGCTGTCCCGGTGAAACCAGGACGTCTGGTCAACCTAGTCATATTTCAGAGTTTATGCACTGTTATAGTGCAATTTCAATTATATCAGTAAGTGAATCAGCCTTTTACAAAGCATGTTTGTTCCTGTAGTTACTACACGTGCCTACAGATTGCACTGGTACGGCTGTTGCCAAACACCTTGCTGGAGGACTGAGGACAGAGCTTAGCATGTGTGGGGGAATTTTTCAACAAAGGGATGGGAGGGGAAGTTGTGCATTGGAATCCTATGGGACAATGACTCTGACTCACTTCTCATTGATGAAGGCAGTGTATGGTTTTCATCGAACGGATTAAGAAGCGCCAGAGGAACGTCTGTTTTTTCCTTTGCAGCTTGCAGCCAATGTGTGGGACAGGCCAGTAGAGCTAAAACACACTGCGGCTCGACTGCCTCTCTCACACCTTTACACCACGGGGCGCGATGACAGGTACACAGTGTTCCATAACAGCACCAGACCCCCCCCCCCCACCCCCACTCCACACGCACACCCACACAACCCCGCCCCACCCTCAGCCACACATCTGTCATATCCTGTGTCGGACTGCATCACAGGCACCCAGCGAGTCTCTCACTTCCTCTTCCCCTTTCAGGCTTTTCCTTGTCCTCGTTCAAGCACTGTGGGCCCAAGAAGAGGAAGTGAAGCTCAGAATGGTGGTGGCAATGCAGGACAAAGCAGTTCCACTGGCTTAAGGGACGACCCACACCTCAGAAGTCAGGGTATTGGTGTCCTTCTGAAAACATAAGCCCACCATACAGTTTACAGGAGAGACAGAACAGCCGTCACCTAGACAACCTGTGGATATTGAATAACTTCATGTACAACTATAACTTAAAATAAAGATTTTTGTCTGACAATGCCACAATTAACATCGCAATCAGCACTTTGGAACAATGTGCTGTGAAAAAGCAGAGCTTGCAGCTGTACATCGTAAAACAGCAATGCTGCATTGTTGATGTTCAGTTAAAGTTCTTTGTTCAACCCAACCACAGTATGCTTTCTCCTGATTTTTTATAAAATGACAGACTTATGCATTTGTGTTCCTTAAAGAAACCTTTTTTTTGCAAAACATTGCATTGCAAAACTCACAGAGATATGAGTATATTCTGGATGCTAAATCCAGTTTTAAAATAGACTGGAAGTTTTGGGAAATGGTCTTGTGGGTAGATCAAGGCCAATATTTGTATCACAGTGATGACAAAAGCAAAGTGTGTAAGCCAAAAGGAACTGCCCAAGATCCAAATCAGCTCCCCCCCCAATCTGTGAAACATGGTGGTAGGGATGTTATGGTTTGAGTATGTATGGCTGCTACAATTACTGGCTCACTTGTCTTTATCGATGATGTAACTGCTGGTAGCAGCGGCAGAAAGGTGTGCACAGAAGTACATTTTCTTCCCAAGTTTAATCAGGTGCTTCCAAACTCATTGCATGGTGCTTCATCCTACAGGAAGACAATGACCCCAAAAATACTGCCAAAGCAACAAAGCTGTTTTTCAAAACCAAAAAACTGGAAAATTCTTGACTGGCCAAGTCATTCACCCAATCTGCATCCAATTGAACATGCTTAACTAGCCCTCAAAAGAAGCTGGAGGCTTAAGATGGTTGCAGTACAGGCCAGGCAGAGCATCAGCTGAGAAGATACTCAGCGCCTGGTGAAGCCTATGGGCACAGACTTCAAGTAGTCATTGCATCTATGTATAAAAAGTACTGTAATTTCTACATGGTAAAACCAAAGTGTAGAAAAATACCCTTAAATAAAATGTTTAACCACATGTGAATTGATTAATAATAGTAAAAATAAAAAATAGCGGAGAGCCAAATCAATGAGAAACATGTCTTTGACGTTATGGAGCTCACTGTATACAGGTGGAGGGGTCATACCCACAGGTATTCCGAATGGACACCTTTGTAAACTCCTTAGCCCATCCCGACAGAGGTTTGGAAAACAGGAACCGATGGAGGAGATTGCATCAGTTTTTTTTTCTTCTTTTCTGGCGGGGTTCTTCTTGATTATTTCCTTCCTCTTCGGACTGTGAGGATTCCAAACGCCAGAGGCCCAGTTTTGACAGAAAATTGCACAACAAATGTTCTGCAAAAACACACTGCTCACGATGTCGTTTTTAGCGCTCAGCTGCTCTCCCATCAATTCTCTCTTCTGATTGCGTAAGAGGTGTCAATATAGCGGCGTGAGTCATTTCTAAGTATGCTCTTTTTTGAACACGTAGAATTCAAGATTGAGCAATGTCTTTGCAGGACCTTTTCTCGTCGACTTGACGGAATCCGTTGAAAAAAAAAAAAACCCCTCCAGCTCCTGTGTGTGATTAGCTGGATTCCTGGTACTCCGTGAGGAAAGTATGGGGTCAGTGTTTTGAAATGTGAGGCAATAGCAATATATCGCTTAGAGGGATTTTTTTTTCCATCAGAAGGTCCCTTTCAATATTGATGTGGCATGCTTTAGCTTTTCCAAAGGCTTCTCTCAGTGGAAGAAGTCATGTCAGCCAGCCTGGAGTTTACCGCAAATGTAGGTGTGCCGGTTTAAAGAACTCTGCCTCCTGCCCATTCAGGTGAATTCATTTAGAGAGTGAGCCAAGCTTGGGAAAGATGCCACTTTCAACACTAAAGAGCAACAAGGATGCATAAAGCTGAACCAGCAGTATTTTCATACTGGTTCCTATATGTGCGCACATACACACGCCCACACACATACACACACATGCAGGAACACACACACACACACACACACACGTGCAGGCACACACACACACGCACACGTGCAGGAGCACACACACACACACATTCAGGCACACACACACATACACACACACACGTGCAGGCACACACGCACACACTCACACACACACACATGCAGGCACACACATGCACACGCATGTGCAGGCACACATACACACACACACATACGTGCAGGCACACCTACACACACACACACACACACACACGCATGCAGGCACATGCACACACACTCACACACACACACAAACAAACACACATACACAAATATCCCAGAATCCATTGGTGACCAAGATGGAGTACGTTTACTTGTCTGAGCTAAGGAGCTGTGACTCGTCTTCAACTAGTCCAAAATGCAGTAGTTCTTCTGTTCACTCAGACTGAACACAGGAAGCGCATCACTCCGGTGCTTGTGTGTCTTCACTGATTGCCAGCGACTTTTAGAATTCGTTTTTAAATCCTTGCAATTACTTACCAAGCATCACACGATGAAGCCCCTGAATATATTTCTGAACTGCTGTCGCCCTAAAGCAACGTGAGGTCTCTCAGTGTCTTTAACTGCTGGTTAATCCCGAGGACAAGTTTAAAACTAAAGGGGACTGTGCATTGCCTCTCTGTGCCCTGAAACTCTAAAACAGTCTTACTTTGGACATAAGATTATCCGACTCAAAGATCACTTTTTCTTTTTTTTTTTGAAGTTGTGAGGCCCATTTTTATTCTCTGGCTTTTCATCATGCTTGTGCTCTTGTCTATGCGATGTTATGTTTAAATGTTTGGTGTTTTATTGTGAAGCACATTGCTTACTTTACTTACGTACTTATCTGTAAGACCTAAAGCGCTCTGGTTTATTCTCGATCTGATCTTCGCCCCCTCCCTCCGGTGTGCAAGTGGGACTCTCTTTCACCCCCGCTCAGGGAATTTCCCTCCCGCGCTGCCAAGCTTTCACTTACTTTCTCTTGCGAACCAAACTGAGCTTACTTTCTTTTTCTGGCCTGGGGTAACGCACACACACATTTTATTTCACGAGTCCATAGGGCTCTGCAGCTATTTTGACTTGGAATCTCCACCACTGTTGTGCACTTTTTGGAAATGGCCTGTGGGAGCAGTTCTCCTTCCAGGAATCGGAGTGCGGAGAATGATCATTTAGCCAACTTTCCCCCCACGTTTATGAACACTTAAGTTTGCCGGTTGTGAAACGCTTGGAGTGGTACCAGGTAATTCACCACTCACTGCAGACTGCGCCCTGTTCACATAAAGTTTGAGAATGTGGGCATGTGGTCAAATTTAACATCTGCAATGAGGTGGCCCCACTCATACCAAAACTTCAGTTCTTACGGTTCTTCAGCTAAGAGGAATTTTTTGCAATCTTGGCATTTGGGACCAGTATCCGCTTGGCACTGTGGGTGTGAAATGAATGCGCAGATTGTGTTGGGGATGGTGAGAGAGATTTGGCAGATTTGGGTCATTGACCTAATTCCATCTGTTCACCCGGAACTTTCACTGTTTCATAAGTGTGACATCGCCCCCCCCCCCCCCCCCTATACAATGTATGACCTTTTCTTCAAGCATCAGCAGGAGGAATTTAACAGAAAGAATTTTTTTGACCTACTCTAAAACTCGCAGTGTTATCGTCACAGTGTTTTTTTCTTCTTTTCTGAACCGTATTAGTACTGAACTCTTTACCTTACAGTGTTCTGCGGCTTCATTCATTTACTTCACACCCAGGTGTCGAGGTGACATTTACCTCTGCCTTTGAAAAGGTTAGGGTTTGTTAACGAAACACGCGGGTCCTTCTGCTGGACCCGAGCGAAAGGGCTTGGAGCGCGCTGGGTGCAGCCGAACGTCAGCGCGAGCCAAACGGGCCTCCGGACGGCGAGGGGAAGGAAGTGGCCCGAGCTTGTGGAAAGAGACATCGCGTTCTGACGCTTTGACCGCTCGAGAGAAAAATCCCACTCCTTCCAGTTCCCTTTACTCCAGATCATGAATATATATATTAAAAAAAAAAAGTTTAAGGCTCTGTTTTACCTATCCTTTACTGGGTTCTGGTTGGAACAAAGGACTACTGAAATATTGCAAAGGCATGAGGGGGCATGTATGAATTATATGTTCTATTCTTAACAGTGTCAGGCCTACCATGATTAACGGTATACGAGTTCATCCATCTTGCTTAAGAGGCATTCTTTTCCAAATGGCTCGCAGTGTGTGTCTCATGTTTGACGTACTGTCTTTTTAAACACTGCAGCTGCATATTTATTCCTATTACAATCAGGGCGTTAACCTAGAGTTCTCTCGAATCAAGTCCTGTTAATTAAACACCAACTAGAATCTGTTGTGCTGCACTTCTACTCTTTAAGTACAAATCAAACAACCCTCTTAAATTTAGATAGGAGACTGTGTCTTCACAGACCCTACAATGGGTGGAAACTGTGTGTCATCAGTCATTTGCTGGTTTCCACCAATTAAAACCACACACTCTGCACACAACGACACTTTGTTTCAGGTGACTGTTACGAATCAGGGAGAGGTCAATAGCAAATAAATAAATAAATAAATAAATACATACATACATAAAAAGACACCCTGGCATTACAGATATTCTGAGAGGTCTCGTTCAATATCCAGATCAAAGTGGATTTACATGACGGTGAGGCCCTTGGACTTAGACAAGACAAAGTCTGTCCTCAGTTCCAAAAACTGTGATGCAGACAGATAAACAGTCCACTGGATACTAACCGCTTGCTCCTCTTGACTAGCTAGCCTTCCTGTCCTACCGCCATCTGAGTGAAAAATGTTGATACTTTTTAACATGATAAGAGCTAATTTATTTTTATATGTTTCCGTCTTCTGATCGGAATCCTGACATCACTGGGGGATTACGGTAACCGGAGTTGCACAACTCCAGTATTTCTGACGATGCCAATTGAGCAGGAAGATACAATCGGCGAAAAACGAAATTTGGCCCAAATATCCGTGCAAAATTGCGTAAAGGGTGTGATGTAAACGCTCGCTGTCTGGCAGTCAGCGCGGCGTTAAGGCCGAAGCTCTGTTTAGACAGGCGTGTGTCACCGCGTAAACCCGAAACGCCAAAAGCCCCGCTCCGCGCTGTTTGTGTCCCTGTTGCCATGAGTGAACGGGCCTTCGCAGGCCAGCGAGGGATCCTGTTGTTTTATCTGAGAAGAGCTGCCTTGTCTCACGCGCAGACATACGGACTGAGATGTGAAAAGCCTGTCGATGAGTCAGTCTCGGATAGGTCCAAGAGATATTTCAGACGGTGAAGTAATACAGCTAATAATGAGCTTCTTGTACCAATAACGCAACACAGCTAAAATGTTTATGTTAGCCTAGGAGGTAATATTGAGGTTAAGCAACTATGTAACAATCCCTGAACCCAAACCTGAGTGGAAAATATTATGAAGCCATAAAATGAAAAAAGAAGCGATATTTCTACTCACGATTCGACAGCACTAAGGAAATGTGCTTGAACTGAAGAATGTAGTTTATAATTTTTTCTAATCTCTCTTGAACTTGGCTGATTGAGGGGTGAAGTTTTCTTCTCAGCTATTTACCCACATCAATATTGTGTGGGCCAAAACCTATACCCCCTATCACCTTAACAAAGAAATTGCTATAATTACTTATATATATATTTACTTTTTCAAAACAACTTGATTCCTCTGCAGCTTTTATTTAAAAAAAAAAATATTGTCAATATATAAATAAAAAATGTTCAAATTTGCACTTTTAGAATCACGCCAAATAGAATAAGTGGCTTTATTTGTGGTGAAATAATCTTGACTATAGTTTTCCAAACCTACTGCCTCTATTGTATAATAGCTTTGAGTATAGGTGTTTTCTATACCTTAATTGTGTATAGAAAACAAACAGCCCCGTGACACCCTTATGCTCCAGTTGCTTTGTTATAATTCTTTTGCCCGTCTGAATACCAAGTGTTCTCTGAGGGAAATCCCCTAACATTCCAGGCTATGAAATGTCCAGCGGACTCCAGCCAGACCCTCGCCGTGGGAGTGCGTATGTGTGAAAAAGCGGTTGTTCTCCGAGCGACGTCAACGCCCGTCTCATTTCCTCCCGAAGTTCCCCCTACTGTCCGCCAGCCATCGGCTGTTGTCGGTCTGAGACTTGGCCCTGTTCCTGTGGCGACGGAGGAGCCGAACAGTTCGGAAAGCCTCCCCGAAGGATCGGTGGCCTTCCCGCTGCACTGAATGGCTTCACAGGAAAAGGGGTCCCAGCCGGGAAAATGTTTTTTTTTCCCTTTTTCTTTTTTTTCCTGACGTTTCAAAATCCCGCTTGCCTCCAGTGTCCTGTCTGGCCAGAAAACGCACAGTGCTATCTAAATTAGAAGCACATTTTAGTAGAATTTAAATGGGGCATTTTTTAAAAGTGAGAACACTGGACTTCAGTTCGGAGTCCAAATGCATTTGGCCATAAACCAAACCAGTTTATGTATCTCTTTGTGAAAAAAAAAGGAAAGTAATTCCAGTCAGTTTAGAAGGGTTCTTGATTCAAGCGCTTAGCAACGGAGTGCGGTTTTGTAATCCACAGCTGGTTTCATAGTAACGAGGAAGCAGCAGTAGCATTATAAACAAAAGCTACGCTATACGACGCACTGAGCCATATTACTGCCATTAGTGCAGTTTGGATCATTAGTTTATGGTTTAGACCCGCAGTGCATGCTGGCCCATTTTTCTGGTGGGCACTCGTTTAGGATTTTTCCGTTTTTTTAAACTTTATTTTAATTTCTAGATTCACTGTTGTAAACAAAACTCTGAAAGGGGATCGGTAAATCTTTCTTCCTGAGGACCTTGGCTGACAGAGTTAATAGGCGCATTCTTCTGCCCCCCAAGCCACCCCCCCCCCCCCCTCCCCCCCCCATTCTTTCGCTGTTTGGAGTAGGTACGCACCTCCCCTTCAGGCAAATATAGCCCCGTCCCTGCCTAAATCACTCTCGTTCCCCTGACGCAGATCCAGCAGAGGCAATCTGCTCTCACATACCAAACGGCAGTCTGCTCCCCAGCTGTTGTCTGCATTTATTTTGTAATAAATCCCCCCGCAAATAAGAGAGGATCATATGCAACGGCGGGCGCATTCATTTCCCCTCCCCCTTCGGGCCTGACGCACGACCGAACGTGTTTTACTGCTTCATAACATTTCAAATGTTTTATTTAGGGGTTTTTTTTTTTTTTTTAGGTGATTCTGTGCCTCGCAGGTTCTAACAGATGTAGCCCTCCGTTTTTACCCGCCTGGATAAGACATTAAGGAGGAGAGATCTGTGTCTGTGCCTCTGTGCGATACGAATGCAATACAAATGTGGATGAGTCTGTCTGGGTCCTTTTATTACAGTCTTTACGAATCCCCAGCAGATTCACCCCCAATTGCACAAATAACAGAGGCAGTCTGATTGCAGCTTCAGAACTGGGATCCTGTGGCTAGCCTGCAGCTAGCATGCGGCTAACATGTTGCTCAACGAGAATGTCTTACCAAAGAATGTAATACCAAAACAGACCATCTGGTCCTCCCTTAAAGCACAGCTCTCTGGCAATTTGTTTGGCAGAAAGTAAAAATGGCTTGGTTGTAGTCCAATTACGTACATGCCCGTTATTATGATGCAAACATAATTGTCAGATACTTTTTGAGGGTGCGGTCTGAATAAAATATTAATGGGATGAACGTCTTCCAAAAATATGAATGAGGGGTGGGGTGAGGAGTGTGGTCCCACCAGCACTGCGAAACCACCCCTCTTTCTGTTGTCAGCAGTTCTAGGAGATTTTGTTTTCATTGCCAGAACAGCAAGGAGTCATAGTGGATGGACAGATACTGTGGAATCGCAGTGGTAAAGTTATCATTCATGGTGGATGGTAATATTGTACAAGTAATATATCTAACAGCTTCTTGTTAGAATGAGTTAAATTTAAATTTAAAAAAGGGGAAAAAAGTATAGTTCTGTTTTTCCTCACCATCCGGGTGAAGACATGAAGTTGGAATATTTGGGTTACTGCTTCCACTTCACAATTTCATAGGTCATATCACATTTGCTGTAACTCAGTTTCAATCAACATTTTACCTTCACATTCGATGTGAAATAAGTACGTTTCCCGAGTTTATTTTGGTCATCAGTGAAGTCATTTATTTATTGAAGAATTTATGAATATTAAAAAAAAACATCTTTTTTTTTTGTTAAAAGATGCGTGCGGATTAAATCCAGGCGTAGATGTCTACAGAGAGCAGTAGTAGATGGGATGCATACCACGTTTCGCACTCACGCACGTCAACGTGCCAACTCGGACTCCGGCAGGGCAGATTGAGTGCAGGGAGCATCTGTGTCCGTTTAATGTGGATGAGTAAGGACCGAGAAGGCCGGGTTGTGTGATATTTTCCACAAGCTCCCGATGAATATGGCTTCTGGAATCCGGCCTGGAGGAAATTGGGATCTGCAGCAGAGTTCTGGTTCTGACACTCGAGATGTGGCACTTGGGTTAAAGATCCGCGTGTCTCCGGCCGTGACTCATTGGGCGGGGGGGGCGGGGGGGGGGGGTGTGTGAGCTCGCACTCCGAGCGCTCTGAGGTCTGGGGGGTCCCGTTGGCAACAGGCGTCCTGCCTATTTCCTGTTTGTTCCACAGAGGCCATTTCCCTTCTGCAGTTCCACTCTCCTTTCTCCCCCCAGCCTCTGTGTTTTTTTATTGTTTGTTTTTTCGTAACTGTGCGCATGTTCTTTCAGAAATCGGAACGCTTTCCAAGCAAAGCTGAAGCATTCCTCAGAAACTCTCGACGGACTGACGCAAGGAGAAATTGGTATGTTGTTACCGTAATGGTTATAAAATTATAATTATGATAATTCAGCACCCACTCACCCACCCCCCTCCCCCCACCCCCACCCCCCATACACACACACACATATGCAAACACACATCAATAAGTAAAAACTGCCCATGTGTGTTAGATTGAGAAGGAAAAATACACCCTTGCCTTGTAAGAGAGGAAATCCAGTCAGGAAAACACTTCACACTTAATCCAATTATTTGGGTCTTAATTTCTGCAGAAAGAGTACGTCTGCCAACGGTTAGCACTGTACTGAAAAAAAAAAAAAAACTTTATTTACAGCCATCCTTTTTACCCTCTGACAGCCTGTGCAACCGTGCATGTCTGTACCAAGGACAACCACCTCATTAGGTACACAAGTAAAACTTTGTTTCCCACAGTCCAGCGGCACACACCCTTCTTGCTTTTCGCTGTGGGCCTGTGGGAGTTTAAGATAAGCCCAGGCCTGTGGTATATTGGTGGCTGACTCACGCAGGATACTCAGCCAGCCCTTATCAGATTGAAGATAACAAGCAATGGCGAATAGGACAGAATACATTTTTATTTAATATATAAAATAAAATAAAATAAGAACATGGATAGAAACATGTTAACCTTTCATGTGTGTCATATGAACTATAATTTTGTCCAGCAGTTGGCTATTTTAGTCAGTCAACAAGCCAATGTTTTGAATAATTTTGTCTCCCATCCTATTTCACACACTATTTTTATATGTTCTGATATATTAATGTAACTCTGTAATGGGGATGACCTTCAGAGCCATGGGAACCATGGTGGCCATGTCCTATGTCTGAAAGGTGTTTTGCTTGTTACATCTGTAACCTGCTTGCCTGTGAACAGTCTGGACTGTGAACAAACAGCAAATAAATGAGGTTAGTTAGCAGACGCCATTGAACAGTCACCTTGTTGTAAGAGCTCAGCACTGTCAAGTTTTGTTATTCGGGGAAAGGTCAACAGTCAAACCAAAAAAAAAAAAGATTGAATAACAAGAAGGAATCTATTATTTGTATTAAATATTGTAAGTGTTCAGTTAGCAAACAGAAATGTCACAAATGATAAAAGTAACACTTCATTAATCAAAAATCGCTACACAATAGTTGATGAACACATTCAGGTTGGACTGAATCAAGGCTCGATTTTCACTACCTGATTCAATGTTTGCTAGCTGAAGTATGATTTACATTAGTTATATTAGATGTTATTTGAATGTATAGCAGGTGTAGGTGAAGAGTGAACAGTCATATGTTCTCAAGTGCCTGAGGTAGATGTATGTACAACTGTGGGACAGTGACGTATGAGATGTCTCATTGAAAAGTTTACCTGAACAGATTTGCTAGAGGCAAGACCTGCAATGAATGCTGGGAAGGACTGAGTAAACCTGTATGACCTCCGGAGCAAGGCGTGTCGCTGAAACGCGTCCCTGTTATCCTGGTCGCAGCTAATTGGCCCATTGTATTCAACCAGGTCATCCTAAGGACTGGACAATGTCCTCCCGCAGCGTTACTTGTAGCCAATCGGCACTCCACAATGCGAAGTGGCATTCCAAGCCTGGACGTTCATTGTGAACTAGTTTCACAGAAAAACGAAGATCAGGTTTACACTGCTGTGGGTGCCTCACAGCAAGAAGGTCATGGGCTCGAATCCTGGCCTGGGCCTTTCTGTGTGGAGTTTTCATGTTCTCCCTGTGTCTGCGTGGGTTTCCTCCCTCAGTCCAAAGACATGCAGGTTAGGCTAACTGGAGACTCTAAATTGCCCATAGGTCTGAGTGTGTGAGTGAATGGTGTGTGTGCCCTGCGATATATTGGCAGCCTGTCCAGAGTGTATTCCTGCCCAGTGCATGCTGTGATAGGCTCCAGTACCACCTGCGACCCTGACCAGGATAAGCGGTTATAGATAATGGATGGATTCCAGCCCTACACAAGCCGTCATGTTTGAGCATGACCTCTAGCTCCGTATCTGCTTTGTTTTGCAAGGTACAGTCCTTGAAAAATACAAAAATATCAAGGACATTTAAAGACCATCTATACCACAGGGCAATTTTAAGAGGTCTCGATTTTACAGTTCACAACCCTTCAGACTGTGCATGTATCCATTGTACATTCCTAATCTTTTTGGTTGTTTCTCTTGTTTTCCCAGATGGATTATTTTAGTTCAAAAAAGGTACCTTTTTTACTTCCTCAGGCCTCCAAAATGGTCATGGTATGGCTCTGGGGTACGCCCAAAGTGTACTTTCTAGACCGCACTCGCATATATAACTTCCTTCACAAAATTCACACACCTGTTCAAACACCCAGTTTGGCCGCGCGCTCCACAAAGAGGAATTGTTCACCCGCTCGCCGTGCCAATGTCACGCAGCCCATTTCTGGTTTTTTACAGAACCCTGGCACAGAAACCCAAGACCCGTTTTAGAGTTAACGAAAACACAGAATACTAATGACCGCTGGGAAATATGAGAGCCATAACCAGGCGGGCTGAGGAGTTTTACTTCTGCCAGCCCAAACACCACACTCTCGACAGGATCGCGTTTCACCGGGGCGAAATAGAATGGAACGTAAGCAGAATTTCATTTTTGTTTACTTTGACGGTTTGAAGCTATTTCAGAGGCATTTTTTTTTGTTTGTTTGTTTTCTTCAGACGTGAATGAGCAGAAGCACTGCTTGTCATTTGCCTTGTCATTCACAGCGTGGGCCTTGGGTGCATGACTTGGCCTGGTTTCGACATCGCCACCGGTTTCTAGGGCAGGGTAAATGACACAGATATCTATGGTTTCCTTCATGTGGTCTTCCTTCCTTCCATAGTCTCAGATCATTAAGGCGGACACATTGCAACCAAAATTAGGTGATTTCTTACTTTCTTTTTTTAAAACCTCAGAAATGGTGCCTTTGTTCTTAGTCCTAGATTAGCTCGTTAGCTTCTTGGCTTTGGCTAATTTCTCTCATTGCCCCCCAGCGCTCAAAAGCCTCAGCCTGATCTAACCCCTCCCCTTCTCCCTCGCTGCCTCAGCATGTGTAGAGTTGCGCCATCTTCGCTAATGCCAGGGCCTGAGGGGTTTCAAGCTCAGGGCTGAAGTCATCGATCTTCGTGCCACCGTGGAAAATGCTAGAAAGTCCCCCTCTTCTCTCAAACCACCCATATTCGGGAAGCCTATTGCGTCTTAAGTATCTTCTTTCAGCTGTAATTCAGAAGATTCCAGCGAAGTAGCCATGAAACCAGGCTGAGGCCGATTTGCTTGAAGCCTCTGGCACCCTCGCTGTGCTTTGTTATGGTCTCCTGGTTTATATTGCACAGAGGAACTTGAAACAGGAAGTGGGGCCCGAGCTTCTGCAGTTTTAAAATACATCGGTTGTGAAATGCATTTCTCCATGGGCAGACAAGGATGTGAAAAAGCTGATGGGTATTTCTTATGCAGAACAAAACGGCTCAACCTGTAGCGCTCTGTCCATGCGGATACTGTGGCCTGAAATGTTAACACACACAGAAATTCAGATGTACTTCAACTTAAAAAGGTAGAACTTAAAAGAAAAGCAAAAATAAAATGTACAGATTAAATGAAGAAAGAGAATGAAAAGTTAGAGCAGGGCTAAATGGTAGTGAGGCTCAGTTGGAGCTCATTTTAAAAAAACTACATCACAATTCATATTTAATTTCCGTTGCATTTCTTATCATAAAATGCTATTAATTATGTTATGTACAAATCTGAGACCCCCTTGAAATCTGTCCGCTCTGTTTCACCACTTGGAACCTTCTATGGTTTCATTTTTGCACGTTGTTCCAACATAATGTCACTTATTTTTCTTCTTTTGATTATGGTTTTGGTAAAGTCACTGCTCCATGTGCATAACAGTAGCATACAATTTAAGCTAAGTGGGTGTATTTGAAAGAGAAAGGAAGTTATTCTAAAGCATTGTCTATCTTTGAAAACAGTAGTTTGAAACTTAATTTATTTTCAGGCTCTTCAGTACTGCCAGAAGGTTCTATCTGTAGTTGAAAGACTAGCTACAAACTTCAGGCTCTACAGATTTTTTACTTTTATTTTATTTTTTGCAGAAAACCGAACGTGAATCTCCAGCTGTATTTTTGCTTTCCAGAAAGTTCACAATAAGTTGAGACAATTATCTTTTTCCGTGCAGAGACTGCCCAGGACCTGCTTCTCACAAGTAAACAGGCCTGGACTTCCGAAGCAGAGAGGGAGAGAATGCAGCCTTTCCCCTCTTTCTGAAGGAAGAGAGCTCGCTGCTCTCAGAAGCAGTGCAGGCTGGGTAAAACAGATGACGCGGGAAATGCACTGGAAGCGCTTGCCTTTTATAGCCTCGTTTGCGCTTCTGTGCATTCCTCACGGGCGCTCAAGACTCCCGACGGCTCGGGGGGGGGGGGGGGGGGGGGGGGGGGGGACCGTGACGCACGGGAGCGGAGGCGGGGTGGGGGGGATGGGGAGTGGATCTGGCGAAGAAACTCTCCTCCCGAACTCCTCCTCTTTCCTGCTTATTCCATCGCAGAGTCTTGGCTCGCAGGAAACTCTCCGCGCCTTTCCGATGGAAAAAGGGGGGGAGGAAAGGAAAAAAAAGGAATTCCACAGCACGGGCCCTCGGCTACGGCTGGCATTCTGCTTACGCTGCAGGTTCCCACTTCCGGCCTCGCATTTTCCTCGTCTTTCTCCGGACGGTTCACCCAGAGAGCAGGGCGTCGTTTTCAGAGCGGCATTATGTCATCTCTAAAATGCGCTTTATTCAAATGAGGAAGGCCTTTGGCAAAACACAAAGAGAGACAATAATAGCAGTATTTAAAGGGGTGGTTAAGACATATTTCTAAAACTTTCATAATACATGCTTATTGTATATTATATTATATTATATTATATTCTTTGGTAAAATAAGCTCAGGTCAAATTGAGTAAAACAGAGGAAGTTCATACTTTCCTTTACAGAACTGTGTGGAACTGTAGGGAATTTTGCGGAACTGTGCGGAACTGTACGGAACTCTGCGGAACTGCAGCGGCCTTCCCTCTGTCACGACGCGCCGCCGTCGTCGCCGGGCTCCCATGGCAACCCCGCGGCACGGGCGCGTCGAAGGGCCCCCGGACCGGCTTTTCCGTGACGTCGCGCTTGTCTGTTTGAAGAGAGCGTCGCCATGGAGAGGAACGGGTTGCGCAACGCCACCCCGCGCCACATCAGAGGCGTGTGCAAATGGGCCTTTGATCTCGCCTCGCACGTTCGCCTTATCGCTCGGCGACCCGGCGAACGAGGCGGCGGGGGGGGGGGGGGGGGACGCAGAAAGCCTCGCGCAGCTCCCTGCTCTGAGAGAACCGACCTTCTCGCCTCGACCGCAGACCAAACGGAACTTTTTTTCCTCTTCTTTTTTTGTGTGTGTGTGTGTGTGTGTGTGCGCGTTTCAAAAAAATGTCCCGTGCTTCTCACGCATGTGTCAATTTCTGCCTCTGCTATGATTGATAAAAGGAGTCCGAAGGCTGCGGCGCGCACTGTTAAGAGTATTGAAATGACTCCTGTTTCTACATTCTCATAGAGCGCAGAGTGGCACGCACACGGTCGAGACAATAGCTCATCTTTCTCTTTACGTGTGACTGATGTCATTACGTCATTAATCGCAATATACATTCCGAACAGTTTAACCTTGAATGTGTTTACACATAAACACGCATCCGTTCTTCAGAAAGGCACTCCCAAACAGGCCTTTCTTCCGGCCTAGCTTCGGCTCTGACCTTCTGTTCTGAGCGCGGGTTCTGTGGAGGTGCACGAAAACCGCAGTCTGTCTCTCGGAGACGTAGGGCGGAACATGCCGTCCCTTCATGTTGTTCTGTTTGATCGTAATTTCTGTGCACACCTGCAGTGGAGAGATTTACGATAGCATGCATCTGTGGTTGATTCCACACTGTCAAACACACACTTCATCTACTGGACAAAAAAAAAAAAAAAGTTATCAGATGCTGGAATCAATTATCAACCATTTTTTGACTTTACTGTATATGTGTGCCAGATCTGTGGACTACTGGAATATATGCACACACACACACACACACGCACACGCAAACACACAAATAAAGTGTATTTGAGAACTGTATGAAGTCCTTATTGTGTGGCTAGCTTCCTCTTCCTACTGTTATTGCCTGGGTATTTTTTTTTTGTATTTCGGGAAGTTTCACAACTGTTCCTGTGACGGATACAGATGGTGTCCATGGAGTTTCTTCCTCCACACACACACACAGTGGAGGGCTGTACATTGGCCCGGCTGAGGGGTGCACAAGCACTTTGAGTCTGTCTGTGTCAGCAGTTTGAATTGGGAAACCCGGCACCAAGGTGTCACCGCCTTATTACGATGATATATCTTACTGTTTTGTGCAGGAGATACCATGGGGATGAATGTCTAGAAGGACTATTAAGCACAACCCAGAAGTAGTTAGACAAGCCCTTCTTGGCTAACTATTTGACCGAGAATTGCTCTGGTTGTGTAGTGGTGACACTTCAGACGGGGGGCGGGGGGGGGGGGGGTGTTGACTGAATCACTTGTGTTCATTATCACAAAATGTGAAAAGCAAAGGATTGGCTTCCAAAAACCACAATAAAGTTTTTTTTTAAAGATTAGCAGGTAGCTGCAACACCCTCGTGCTCCCTTCCGCACAACAATGCTGTGTAAGAAAAGTCAGTCGACCATCGTGCTGACCTCGTTCGATTAAAACGTCGTTTTTTGGGGGGTTTTGTAATCAGAAACGGCACAAAGCGTGATTCACACTTCGCTGCTGACATCAGATTATGAACGCAACGGCTGGTTAGCAGGTGTGAACATGGCCTAGTGCAGCAAGACCTGAAGCCTCTGTCCAAGGAGTATTGCATTAGAACTGTGCTCCCTCTGCAAGCGGTTGGCCTCCTTGCACGTCCTATATTGGGGCGGCAGTGTAGCATAATGGGTACGGCACTGTCTTTTAACCTAAAGGTCACAGGTTCGATTCCCAGGTTGGACACTGCCATTGTACAAGCCATTGAGCAAGGTATCCAACCCGATTGCTTCAGTGTAAATCCAGCTGTATAAATGGATGCAAAGTAAATGCGAAGTCAAATGTTGTGTAAGTCACTCTGGATAAGAGCATCAGCTATAAATGCCTGTAATGTAATGCAATATCTTTGACTTACAAATTGGTGTAGCGCATAGCAAACTTCAGGAGCTCTGAATGCAATCTCTGTCCTTTTGAATAAGATGGTAAATACTTATGAACACACCCGGTACAGCAGTAATGATTTCTGTGTCACATACATTCGTTGTTTCTTTAGAAAACTAAGTCTGCACTATCTAAGGCCTTACACTATCCTCAAATGATATGAGATGTTGTTGTCTAAGTCACTCTGATTCTCCATGAAAATGATTATAATAATGGTGACAACAGCAGACCATCATGGTACATACTGTAGGTGGCAATCAACAGATGGTAATCGGCTATCTGGAATCAAACAAACTCTGTTTGCAAATGTAAAGCTGTCTATGCCAGCTATTGATGCAGGCTGAAAAAAAGGGAAGCTCATTTGTGCTTTTTGGAGGCTATTTGCTCTTACTGGGCTGCCTGTGTTGTTATGACAACATATCCTGTGTACGTGCGGACTTGTAAGACAAGAGGAACTAAATGGACCGTGAACTTATTTAACTCCTCCCTGTGGTAATCTCCAGCACTGAGGCTAGAGGACAGGTAGTCTCCCCCTTAACAGACCTGTCGATGTGAACATGTTGATCAATAAAGTGTGCATGTTTGTTTGGGCATATGAATATTCTGAATTTCTGGTTTGTTTATTTCAATTCTGTTTTTATTTAAATTTTTTTGTATGCAGATGGCAGCATTTGCCCAGGGTTTCCTATTGGTCATGATTTACACCTGATCGTGACAAATGCCTGTGGCTTTTTGGAATGGCGAAAGCAGCAGACCCTGCTAACCGCAGCTAAACTCATTCTTCACTGGCACAGAAAAAAATACCCCACCTTTCAGCCTCAGTATAAAAATATTCTTATGTGACCACTGCAAACATCCCACGGTTCACACAGCAACCTCTTTCCGTTTCATTTCTAGGGTTGATTTTGACCTCTTTTAGAAGATACCTGCTGCCAGTTGTTAATTTACCAATTGTATTTTTTGCCAGACATGGCTACTCAATCCCTTGCATTGCCTACACTCTCTGATTCTGTATATGTGTGTGTGTGTGTGTGTTTGCGTGTGGGTGTGCGTCTGCATGTGTATTCCAGTTGACCACAGTTTTGGCATGTATACATGTATACAGTGAGCTCCATAATGTTTGGGACAGATTTTTTTTTCTCGATTTGGCTCTGTACTCCACCATTTTAGATTTGTAATCAAACAATTACAATGTGGTGAAAATGCATGTTCTCAGATTTTATTTAACAGTATTTTTTATACACTTTGGTTTCATCATGAAGAAATTACAGCACTTTTTATACACAGCGGCTCTATTTTCATGGCATCATAATATTATATTTTTTAATATTAATGTTATGTAAATGAAAGTAATCATGTTTAGTACTTTGTTGCATATCCTTTGCATACAATGACTGCTTGAAATCTCTGACCCATAGACATCACCAAGTGCTGAGTCTTTCTAGTAATCCTCTGCCATGCCTGTACTGCAGTCATCTATAGTTCTTGCTTGTTTTGGGGGCTAGTTGCCTTACATTTTCTGTTTAACATATGAAATATTTCAGTTGGATTCAGATCAGGTAAATGACTATTTACATTACATGACTCTGTTACTTTAGCAATATGTTTAAGATCATTGTCTTGCTGTAGGATGAAGTGCTGTCCAATGGGGTTGGAGGCATTTGGTTGAACTTGAGCAGATCAGATGCTTCTGTACACTTCAGAATTCATTCTGCTGTTGCTATCAGCAGTTACATCATCAATGAAGACAGGTGAGCCAGTAACTATGGGAGCCATACATGCCCAAACCATAACACCCCCACCATAGAAGGTGGGGGACTCTTTGGTCTTCCCATCACTCGGATACAAGTGAATTTTGGTCTCATCTGTTCTCAAGACCTTTTTCCAGAACTCTGTAGGCTCTTTTATGTACTCCATAAACTGTAATCTGGCCGTCCAGTTTTTTTTTTTTTTTTTTTTTTTTCTAACTAGAGTTTTGCATTTTGCAGTGTAGCATCTGTAGTTCTGTTTGTGAAGTCTTCTGTGGACAGTAATCACTGACACATCTACGCCTGCCTCCTGAAGAGTGTTTCTGATCTGTTTGACAGTTGTTTGGGGGGTTTTCCTTCATAATGGAGATAATTCATTAGTCATCAACTGTAGAGGTATTCCATGGCCTTCCAGGCTGTTTGCAATTATTGAGCTCACCAGTGCTTACCTTCTTCTTAGTGATTTTCCAAACAATTTGTTCAGGTAAGCCAAAGGCTTGGCCTATGTTTGTGTTTTATTCTTATTCTGCATCATACTGGCTTCCTTGACTTTCATTGGCACACTCATGTTGACAAATAACAAATACAGACTCCACAGGCAGTCAAAAGCCTAGAATTAGGACTAGATACTGAAAGCTCTCTTATACCTGTACTGAACACTGCAACTGAACACACCTGATCAATCAGAAACACATGTGAAACCATTTGTCCCAAACAGTATGTTGCCCTGGGAAACTACGAAAAATAAGTACATGTTTAAACCAAAATGCATAAAAACAGCCTTTAATAAAATCCGAGAATATGCAATTTAACCATGTGTGAACTGCTTGATTCCAAATCTATAATTGTGGAATATAGAGCCAAATCAAGAAGGAGTATGTCTTTGTCCAAAACATTATGGACATCACTGTTTATGTATGTTTTGGCATTAACAGTTTCCATTTGGTGCTTGCTGCTCTATAGTCCATAAACCACTGATCGATATTTGTGTCTATTGACTGTAATTCAATGCTTATACCTGAATGTTCCACATATTATCCTTTGTCTTTATTGAAAGGGAAGTCCAAATTGGCTTGTTCTTTTACATTTCGTGCTCAAATAAATTTTGCAACTCAATATGCCTCTATGCACACTAGTTAGAGGAGTAAAATGGTGGCAACTTGAGATTACCAAAGTCATTCATGCTGAGGTTAAACCATGAATAGCGAGATGGTATCAAGCGGCATTTTCCCAAGAGTTAAGGTTAGTCTGAATGCACAAGTTGAATGAACAATGCCAAACTTTTTCTTGATAAGCTTTCATTTTAAACTCACTCAAAGGGTCTTACATGGGAGGGAGTTCTTGTTTGTGTAGATACAGTGTAAAAAAGGCTTAAAAACTGCTGAGAAAAACAAAACTCGAAAAAGACAAATAATTTATTTTAAAAAGCACCAGCAGTACAAATTATCATAGTGGCTCACCTTCCTCCCTCTGTCCCTACTGACAGGGACTTAAATAGGCTGAGCCAACCAGTTGCACCTGGGTTTCAATGACAAATTAAATCAATTAACAAACAAACAAACAATCAATCAATTAAATAATAAATACAATCAATTAAATCAAATTCAATCAATTAAACAATTGTTAAGCTAGTGAAAGGCCACTCCCTCACATACAGCATAAAGCAAAATAAGGACAGTCCGAATTTACACTTTACACTTTCCAAAACAAAATATGCTATAAAATCACTTTTGAAACAATAATTGTTTAAAAAGTGGGGAATA
The DNA here is from genome assembly GCF_013347855.1 of Anguilla anguilla. Classification (NCBI taxonomy): domain Eukaryota; kingdom Metazoa; phylum Chordata; class Actinopteri; order Anguilliformes; family Anguillidae; genus Anguilla; species Anguilla anguilla. Next base: position 5,281,592 of record NC_049212.1, read on the forward strand.
CATAATTGTATTGATTTAAAACAGCACAGTAAATCATGTCATCTTTTTATACTGTTTAACCCGCTATCTATTAGACTCCATACAGCCTCGTCAGGTGGTCAAAAAATGTCCAATATAAAAGATAAGGTGAAAGGGACCACCAGGGCCACCGTAGAGCAAACCATGAACCCGCCCATTAAGTGTATCAAGAGGAACACTGAGTTATATCAGAAATGAATCATCGCATGCAATCTCTGGTCTCAGAAGTGTCAAATGTCAGCAAGATATTCCTTGTCAGACTTCAGACATTTATGGTGTTAAACAGCTACAAAGAATTCAGATATTTAAAAAAAAATAAATAAATAAGAAAATAATATCAGAAGTTATTTATAAAAGTAACAGAATCAAGTACATAAGGACAAGTTGATCCCTGGTCTAGAAAGCCAGTAATACATTGTCTAATGAATGCTGACAAGTAACACTATCTTTTAAATCAGAGTCGATGTTGAAATGTCTCTTTAAAATGGGCCTGCTTTCTTATTTCTTATTTCCTTATGGTAAGTGTGAAGCTCTATGTGACTACTCACGCCTCTCACCCATATGCATGACAGGCCTGCTCTGCCCCTGGCAGAATGTATCTAGGCTGAATAAATATTCTATGGTGGAGCTCAGTGCGATAGCCAGCTCAGTGCTGATGGTGACATCACCTCTTTGAGCCTTATCTCTTATCAGTAGCTGTGCCTTATGGCTTTGCTCACGGGGTCCAAGCCCAGTTCTGACCTGACTGGCAATATTGGCACAGGCTTGAAAGTGACGTGGGTTGGTCAGCTGATGTTGCCAGGGCATTCAGAGAGAGAGAGAGAAGGCCTTTGTGCTGGCTTTAGTTTGCTTGTGAACAGTGACATCATCTTAATAAATCACTAGTTTGACTGCTCTCTTTCAAGGAAAGCAAGGCTTTTGTGCTGTAAGATAATTGTGTCCTTTGTTAAATGTGCCTTGTTGTATTTGCAACATTATTGGTCTTAATTCCCCTTCAAACAAACCTGGTTAAAAAACATTTTTTGAGACTTTTTATAGGCGAATGAGGGTGCCCAACAGTTTTTGGAGATTGAATTCAAACCAAAAGCAAAAACCGCCAGCACAAATTTAGTTTATGAACATATAAAAATGTCCTTATAAAAACGTATTAGTTATAAGAGTCACCTTCTACAATACTTCATAAAATATTTATTGACTATATAGAATGATGACACACACATATGCACATATACATATATGCACACACATTAAGACATGCCACCATACCACACCCAGATGCACATAATGCATATGGACACGTGCTTGCATACACACACACACACACACACACACAAATACGTACATGCATACACACAGGCACCCACACACGCACACACATACACACACCCACACAGGCACCCACACACACGCACACACACACACATACACTGGTACCCACCCACACACACACACACACTATTACGTGGCAGGGCATGGAAGGGAGATCACATGACACAGTTTACCCTGCACACTAAAACAAACAGAGTAGAACAAAAGTACATTGAGTTATTTGTCCTTAGACTATCTGCACAAACAAACATGGGCTAATCCTACTTTTATTTACATCACACATGCAGAAAAAGGCCATGATGTTTGGGTGGCAGTGCACTGTGTGAATAATTCATCAGGGTACTACTAAGAATACTTACTCAACATTCATTTTTTTTTTTTTTGGATAATAATTTGATAAACTTGTTTCAAAGATTATTAGCTTTAGCTAGACACTCAGGTTGTACCAGCTGCATGCAGGGTAAAACTGGATTGTTTAATCAAAAGAATTCACTATTATTATCTAACATGACCTCAATGAATACCGCAGGGTTACTGTCAATTCCATTTAAATTCAGATATTTCCGGAAATTACCTGAAACTGGATGCTCCTTTACATTTCAAAATCGAGTAACCCTTTTACAGCAGAACATCTACCAATAATAAGAACAAGCTCCATGTGTTCAACTGAGGAATAACTTGCTGATTTTCAGAACAATCTCTTGTAAGCTTATTCCCTCGCATTCTCTGATGTAGATATACCGTACATAGCATTATTATTATTATTATTATTATTATTATTATTATTTTCCTTCATGGGAGCACAGCTTCTGTGACACCTGATAATTTAACAATTGCAATGCCAGTTTTTCCCACTTGGATCATCAGTCAGCAGCAAAACTGTCCACCTAAACACGCTCCAGTATCCATTTGCTAATTTTGAGGAGTGTATAGGCCTAATGAAATGTCTATTCTATATCAGAAACACGTTCAAAGCTGAGTCACGCTCACTATGTTTCTTAAGACCTCCTATTGTCACTTTGCAACCCATGGTTGGTCAGTAACCACACCCACCACCAAACCCCAGGCATTATGCTGGCAGTTACGCGTATTATACACCATTTAATCTGTACAATTACGTCTAACGTTCAAAATATGCAAATCAGCGCTAATAACCGAATTTAGGTTTAATGACACCACTTGGTATCAATATGACTTTACACAGATGTGTGAGTCATGTAGAAGATATGGTTGTCTCTAGAATCCAGGCAACGATATTATTCATTTCAATTCCTTTATAAGACTGTATCTGTGGTTACTTGCATTCTGGGAAATCATACATTTGTGGGATTATATCTAATAATGTTTTCAGCTGGCAAATCTTCGCACATTCTCAAGCTGATTCTTCAACAAAAAAAAAACATGCCTAGACAATGCACAGCCTAATAAATAATGCTTTCACTTAGACATCTCGCTCTAATTTACAGAAATAATGTCAAATCACTCAGACCTTTATTTTCATGGTAATTTTATTATTTTGATTTGTGACAATTCAAAATAAAATCATCTTCTTTTGCATCAAGTCACATATTCAGCAAAAAACCAGACACTTGATAAATAAGTAAAAAATACATTGGAATTACTTTAATAAATAGTACAATAAATATATTAGTTAGGTCTATAAAATACGCAAAAAAAAAAAAAAAAAAGGAAACAAAACCAAACAAAAATATAATGAAGTACTATATTGTTATTTTTCCCTGATGAAAGATGAGCCGACTAAAATCCCAACCAGGGTTGTCAAATCATTACGTAACACAAACATCTCTCTAAACAACATTTTGGTTATGGCAACACCATATATCGGGAAGTGCCCTACAGTTTGCATCAACGAATATTGTCTACAGAATGGTTGAGACAATTTGACTGTCGAGCAATGTTGGCAACGCTGGAACTAATTCGTATGCGCAGACATACATTCCGTTTCCAAATATTTTGCCAAGGCATTGCAAATCACGCAGAAAAGAATGTCTTAATGACAAAAGTTTTAAAAGTAGAAAAGTCTGAAGCTTTGGTTAAATGCTACATGCAGAGAGTTCTCTCCCAATACAGTTTAAAGTGCAAATCACAGTGGGTAAATATCTTAAGTTTTCCATTTCAAGTTTGTCACATTGATGGCTTAACTATATATTTTTTTTCCAATACTGACATTTAGCTGTGTCGTAATATGTATAGAAAAGAACATTAAAAATATTCATTCCTGGAAGAAACGTCATATAATGGGGGTGTGTTTTTTTCTTTTTTTGATAAACAAAACCAAGCTTAGAGGCTTCACGTCAGTGACAAATTATGTAGAAATCACTTAATATCTCATTTGAATGTTTGGCAATTAGACGAAAGGAAATAAAGGAAGACTATAATAGAAAATATACGAAAGATACACAATTATAAAAAATATAGCTTTGAATAACAGACAGGCGTGTACAAAAAATCCACTGAGCAAGTCATCTGTGAACATAAATAAACAGTATAAAGTGTTGTTGCGCATTCTCAAAATTTGTATCTGTAGAATTGAACCTTAAAAGTTCGTTTAGATTCTAAATCAGTATCGTCCCTGCTGCCGAGCGTCCTTAATCTGACAGTGACAGGCGTTCAAAAACAGTGAGACGCTTGCTCCCCAAGCCGTCGAAAGTTGGCGACTCGGACCCGCTTGTGCTGCCAGTGCTGCTATAACTGTCCCGGTCCGAGAGCGAATCTTCGGAAGGGGATCGCTGGAGGATTTGCTGGTGGACATATGTGGTGTCTTCCTTTATGTAAAATTTGTTCAGGCTGTTCGCGAAGTTATTTCCGTGACCACAAACGCAGCATGGGGACTTTGGCGGCTCGATTATCTGAGGAATGTTGTGGATGTCGCTTAAACTCGGGCGGCTGTGACAGAACTGAAACGCATTTTTCATGGACTGAGTGCCAGACTCAGAGAAAACTGGGGAGAGCAGGTCGGCAGGAGGTGGGGACACCGAGGGAGCACGGGTGAAGCCCAGAGTGTCGTTCACTGCCGGCGGAGGAGAGCTCCGTGATGCCAGGAATCCAGCAAAACTGACGCTCTGGCGGAGAAGGCGAGGCTGATTGGTGGTGGGTGCCTGGTTATGGTGCTGCAGGGCTGGTTTCTCTTCGTGAATAAAGTGACACCGAGCACCATACGGACAGTAGCCAAAGTTATAAAAAGTGCGACATGCCTCTGTTTTGTACTTAGGGTGCCTGTGCAGACCGCGCAATTCGGACTCCCCATGGGCAAACTGGCATTTGCTTCCATATTTGCAGCTGCCGTTCTCCTGAAAGCTACGGCACAGTTCGGTTTTGTATCGATTGGAAGGTAGAGCTGCGGGATTGTTGAGCGGTGGAAAGCCAGGAGGGGGAGGCACTTCGTTGGTCTTCATTTTGCTGAACGTGAGAGCACCAGCTTCAGTCAGACTCATGGAGCGGTCGGGTCTGGATGAGAACTGTTTGCTGGTCGGAGTTTCACTCCAAATGTCCAATGGCCAGCCTAGAGCCAGATGTTCGGAGCTCGGGCTTAGTTTCTTGGAAATCGGTGAGTAGAATGAGGTCGATCGATTCAAACGAGGTGTCCCCGAAGTAGTATGGTGCTGACCAAAGGATTCTTCCGAACCCAATTTGATCAGCTTCTGTGGAAAAACAGAAGACATCAAAGTCAAATACACATTTCACAGTAAGCGTAAAACCGAAGCAAAGCTATTTATTATGCAAAAATTGACCGCAGGGCTGAACGATACGAGCTATAGTTTGTTTACTATAAAAAATAAAAAAAACCGTCTATGTACATCTGAAAAATAAGTAGCTAAGGAGTTAAGACGACTTTTACCATAGTTTAGCAAGTTTTTAATGTTCTGCACTACTTTTTCATCCGAACTGTCGGAAAGTTTTCGAATTAGTAGCCGACTTACCATAACGAGAGTGTCATCTAATCTGTCGGACATGTTGAAAACAAGTAGAAACGAAGATTTAGACCCAGAAAAAATCTTGCTTTCCTTCCACAGTGAGGAGGTTTCTGACACTCACGAGTTACTGAGCTGTTGTGTGCTCGGTCTGACAGAGTATTTATGTGTTTCCGTGTGTTAAAGGCGGAGTTCCCTTGCAATCTTCCCGTACACACCACTCCCACAGCAATCCCATACCAAAATCAGTCTTACGTATAACCAGCAAAGCCATTGTGTATTTTTAGACAGCTGCAACAAAAGTTTCAGTTTCATCAACAACATACTAACTATGACAACGATAAGCCAAATGTTCAGTGACAACATCCGCAACATTCGCTAACTGTATGAGCGTTATATTGTCATACTGTAGATACATTCCAAGACATCTGATTGTTGCATAACTATGGATTTTATAGCCTATATTAGTTTTCATTTTTATTTACCAGATCATCTTATCTAACCCAAGCTAGCATATTTCTGAAATACATTTGTTAAAGCATAGTCCGCGCTTTAGGGTAGTTGATGTTATGACGAGAAGAATAAGTATTACAACTATTAGGCTACTACTACTGACATCCTCAGTAAAGGTATGCTGCTGCTAAAACAGGGGGTCTCGCACCTCAAAGGAACCTGCTGTTTTGTTCCCCATTTTTCCGAGAGTGAATTAAGAAAGAAAAAAAATTTAAAAAAATAGTTGACAAAATGAACGCAAATTCACCACAAGAGGGCAACTGATTGATAGGCGGCGACATTGACAGTGCAATGTTCCTCCACTTCATGAAGATTACTTAAGACGAGAAACACGTGTGGGTACGTGTTCAGATTCTTAATTTATATTCAACATATTGTGTATGTTCGTGTTATATTAATACATAAGACTGACGATAATGAAGACATGTGGAATTGCTGAATTTCTGCTTTTGAAAGTCTCCTGAGTTTGCTTTTACTGTATCACTGTGAGTCATATACAGCACAGGCGTGGAGGGAGCAGTGATGATTAATTGCAGTGCACCAGCAGTACTGATGGTAAAGGAAACTGGAAATTACTTCTCTCTATTTCAATACTCCACTTGCTTCACCTCTCAGAGCCCTTCGCTGAGAAAGGAAAGCTGGACTCTGTTCAGTCCACGCCTCTCCTGTGAAGCGTTTTGTGTGACGAGAAGTGCCTTCTGCCTGCACACATGGCTTGTGTGAGGAGCTGAGTCACTTTGGAAAGCGTTGTGGTGTAGGCCTACCAAGCGAGGCCAATGTTATCCGTATTTTGGTGCAACATGCCATGGGAAGTATGCAGATTAGCTACTCCAACTGAAAGGGCCCTACGCTTACATGTTACTATGGTCACCGATGCCAAGGACATCAGTCCAGCCCATAGCTAGAAATTAGATATGTGCAGGTGTGGGCAATATTAAGTATTTGATTAGACTTATATTCTCTTTGTTGGGTCTGAGCATGTTTAGATATTGTGGTACATATCAGGCCCGATAGTGTTCTCTGAAAAAATACAACTTAGAAAAATAAATAAATAAAAGTAATATTTTAGGACTAAAAGTAGTATTTTAGTCCTGACTTCTACTCACCACTCCTTCATCCTGAGTCTATAGTTTGGCCAAGACTATTCAGAATTTCTGTTTGTTTTGTACACAACATTCTGTGTTAAGTGTGTGAACTTGTTGTGTAATGATCAGGAAGTGTATACACACCTGAATATTTTTTATGTATGTTGCTGAGTCAAAAGTTACACCCACAAAAGAAAAAAAAAAACAGAAACCTGCACACTTGCTTGACAGGTTAACCAATTGCATGGTCTAGTAAATGGCTCATTGGAGGTTAGACCGCACTGAAATACAACCAGTTTGTACCTTGTCCTCTTATTGCAATCCTAAATTTGGAAGCAAAGGCAGAATGCCCACTGTTGTCCAGTTAAAAATATCCCTCTTGACTTTTTGTCTAAATTGCCTGCAAATAATATTTTTAAATGGATGACGAGAAGTGGAAAATGTTCCTGTCCTTTGGGATTTAGTTTCTTCAGGAATGAGTGCTTCAGGATCGCCCTCCCCCACACTTCTTTTTGCCAGCACCTTCTCAGCGAATGGAAAGTCTTCCTCGTGAGCAGGAAGGGGCGGAGCTAGCGCGCTCATCGTGTGCGCCGGAGGGTGCCCGCGGCGCGAGATTCTGGAACACTGTGTTCCGCACGCACCGGCGGGCTTTCCTCCGTGCGCTTGGCCCAGGCCCACCGTAGTAAACATGCCTGGGCGTGCCGGGTTCCCCTGTTCAGTCACAGCGCGAGTAGCGCAGGCACGGCCCTGGAGTACAGAAACGGGCTGATCTTCAGGCAGCCGTTTGTGCTTCCTGTCTGCTCTTACTCAGCTATAAGGCAAGAGTGCCTTCTGAGAAACTACGACTACTAGTGTCAATAATAATAACAAAACAACAACAACAATAATAATAATAACAAAAACAATAATAATAACAATAATAAGGATACTACTACTACTGCTAATAATAATAATAATAATAACAATAATAACAACAATAATAATAATAATGATACTACTAATACTGCTAATAATAATAATAATAATAATAACAAAACAACAACAATAATAATACTACTACTGCTAATAATAATAATAATAATACTGCTAATAATAATAATTATACTACTACTACTGCTAATAATAAATAAGTAAATAATAATACTGCTCAGGGTGTAGTTATAAACTATGCTGAGTAGAGGGGCTATTGGGTAGAATGTGGCAGAGTACTACATGAGTACAACTCAAGTACATTCGGAGCACTGTGATGTTTAGGGTTTTCAGGGTGTGAGGAGTCACCCCTGAATCTTCAATCAACTGCAAATGCAAGAGGACTGCATCCTAATTTCAGCCATTTGGGTTAAACACAAGCATGCAGAGATCTAAGGAACCCAGTATCTAAATTTAGAAAAGCCCCTGCATTCAGTATTATAGTGAAGACGAGACTAAACGATTCAAATGTTTTGGCATATTTGGCATCAGCGAAATTCCATTGTGTACTGATGGCTCATATATCTGATAGCATCGGCACAAGTATACAAGCTAAATAGACAGGAAGTGGCTGTCTGATTTTCACGTCAACTATTAACTGAAAGTACTTTAGTCATGGCAGGGAGTTAGAAATTTAGTCACACCAAACATGTGCCCTCCCCATATTCACCAGTTCTAAATGAAACAGAACATTGAAATAACATTTTTTGTTTTGTTTTTATCTCTATGGCATTTCTCTTGATTGTTATATGTCAGGGTCAATGCACTGAAAAAGTTAATAGTCTCAGCATATGTTTCCTTTGGCTACAAGCTCTCTCTATAACATTGTTTCATTTCATTTAGGTGCCATGTTGTATACCAGTAACTGCGATACACTTATGTGGAGAAACTGTACTAACATAGGTCAGCTACTTGTCAGTATCTATCTACAGGCCCTGGTATATTTTTAGGGATTTTAAACGCCAACATCTGTTTTGTACATGCTATATTTTTTTCTGCGTTGGCATTTGGTTTTCTTTCTGTGTAGACTGACATCAGGAGCTGTCCTCCTCAGTGCACCATATGCTTGACATTATAAATGACCTCATAACTGAAGTAAAAAAAAAAAAGAAAAAGTAGACCGTGCTTTAGAGTGAGTAGGCGTTCATCACGAGGTCATATTTATAGACTGTCGTTTAAGAGGGAAAGTACCTTTCTCTCCCTCCCATGTACTAATACAAATATTGCGCTAAAGGACCAAAAACATTTGCATCAAGTCGACCACGGCATGATTTTCTTCTCTCTGTTCATCGTGTGCATGTGTTTGCTAATGTAGATTTGAGTATATGTGTGTGTGTGCGTGTGTGTATGGCGTGTTTGTGTATGTGTGTGTTTCTCTGTGCTGTTGAACGCATGGTAAGCAGATGTGAAACTGCGGTTTAACCGGCTAGTTTGAGTTGTCATATCATTCAAGCGACTCACTTCTACTTCACTTCTGCAATGTTATGTTCGCTTTTATTAAGAGAACATAATCTCAGTCTTTAGTGGAAAACACCTACTTTGCCCTTTTGTCAAACAGAGGCACGAAAACATGATTTCAGAAAATGAGACCGGAACAGAGCACACACACCTTTACATGGAGTGTATTTGGTTTGAATCCAACACGGTATAAGGAATTTTATATTTGTAATCCAACAATTCACATATGGAAAAAGTGCAGATTCTTAGCTTTTATTAGAGGGCATTTTAATACATGTTGGTATTAGCACAGCACTTACAGAACTTTTTGTACATAGTGCCCCCCTTTTATACATTGGTCAGTCATCAACTGCAGAGATCTTCCTTGGCCTACCAGGCCCTTTGCGCTTACTGTTGTTAATTTTTGTTAATGATCCATAGAGTCGATTTAGGTAACCCGAAGCCTGAGGCCTGTGACCCAATGACATCACCAGACGCTGTGTACCTTCTGCGGAGATGCTCTGCCAGGCCTGAACTGCAGCCATCTTCAGCTCCTGGTTTGTTTCGGGGGATGTTTGCCTTCAGTATTGCAAGTGAAATTAATGAATAAGTGAAATAGTGCATCAGTGAATAATACATCGATTGGATTGATGGATGTCACGACCATTCCACATTTTTGCTCTGAAAAAACTCTGTGGTTTCTATTGGGGTGTGTTTCTCCACACTTTCCATCACTTTGGTTAAGGCTGATGCTCAGCTCCCCCTAAAACTTTGTTCCAGAACTCAAAAAATGTTTTACTGTTTTTTTTTTTTTTAGCAAACTCTAACCTGGCCATTCTGTTCTTGAGGCTTACCAATGGCTTGCATCTTGCAGTGAATCCTCTGAGGTTATGCTGGTGCAGTCCTTTTAATTTAGTTTTTGACACATCTATGCCAGGTGGCACGGTGGTCCAGTGACTAGTACTGTCACCTCGCAGCAAGAGGGTACCGAGTTTGAATCTCGACCAAGGACCTTTCTGTGTTGCGTGTTCTCCTCGTGTCCTTGTGGGCCTCCACCAAGCACTCCAGCTTCCACATACAGTCCAGATACTTACAGGCTAGGCTAACTGGAGACTCTAAACTGCCCACAGGTACGAGTGTGTGTGCCCTGCAATGGATCGGCTACCTATCCAGGGTGAATTCCTGCCTCTCGCCCACTGAATGCTGGGGTAATTTAAATTTTACAGTTTGGTAGCATGACATTGTGTGTTTTACTTTGATGTACTACTTCACACAAATTAGGCCAAAATAAATTTGAGTGTGTGGCTCAACCGCTCTATGTGTGTGTTTAAAGCAATATTCTGTCTACTGCGGTTTCTTGGCAAGCAGGCCCATTGGCTGACAGAACATTCCAGTGAAAGTATGGATTTAGGGGTGCAGTGCTCGCAACGGTTTTCACTCTGGAGTTGCAGATTTCACACTTACCTCTGAAACACATTTGCAAAGTGTGAAATATTCACAAAGGAACAAGCACAGCTTTATACCGAGAGCGAGTATTTCTATTCTTCAAATATTTTCTATTCCTTCCTATTTTCACAGCTTTCGATGGTGCCTTCACACAGACCTCATTTAGATGGAGTACAGCCCTCTCACTGTACAGCACTGTTGGACACATATGGAGAAGCACGGCCAAATTTAGATGCTTCCGTAGTGGAACTTACAACCTTAATTCTTCAGCTGTACAGTACAAAACTTGTATAACTGTATTTTATTGTCATCTACTTGTATGGAGGCAAATAGCTGTTAGTTACTGCTGCAAGTTGCTTCCTGCAGCATTGCATTTAGGGTATGCAGGATTACTGGTGTACAGTGGAGTCTTGCAATACTTTTACCCCCCCCCCCCCCCCCCCCCACACACACACACACACTTATCGCAAAAACATTAACCTAGAGCGTAAAACACATGGAAATTTTACCTGGCCACTATGTTAGCATTAGCTCAGGTGCTATCACCGGTGTTTTTGACTGTCTGATGGCTCTTTCCAGACTCCCAAATTGCTATGTGTGCAGAGTTTGTAATTCTTTTTTGGCCGCGTGCATCAAAGTTTCGATTTAATCCGTCGCCCGGTTCCGACGAGCGCAGCAGGCCCTCCGCCCTGTAATTAAACGGCTGCCGCTCGGCGTACGCTCTTCTGATTGGCCGGCGGGTGGACGGTCGCCCTTTGATTTCCGCACTCGGCCCTGATGACAGGAAGGGAGGTCTGCGTCTCATCATTCCGAAAACCTCTTCGTGTCACCTCACTGTACCCTTCGGGCCCTCCGCAGACGAAAGGACAAGCTCCCGCCCCAATCCCAAATCAGAAGGCCTGAGGGTGACCTCTACCATGGGACCTGCTGTCCTCAGTGATCAGTCCCTCAGTGATCCACACTAAAGATTCAGTAGTCAATACTCGTTTGCGACGGACTCATTCCAGTCAGTCAGAGCCATTCCAAAAGATTCAGTACTCAACACTCGTTTGCGACGGACTCATTCCAGTCAGTCAGAGCCATTCCAAAAGATTCAGTACTCAATACTCGTTTGTGACGGTCTCATTCCAGTCAGTCAGAGCCATTCTCCCTAGCGCTTGTAGCCCTTTGATTCAGTCCAACCATCGCAAATACCATCTGAACAAAAACACGTTTTCAATGTACAAAAATGCTAGTTACTCACACATACAAACCACTATAAATCATTAACACTTGCAAAATCTAGGCCTGCAATTTAAAGTACTGATATTACAATTACGCCAAGTTACAATAAAAAAAATATTGGCTATCTTACCAAACACAAATTAAATATGCTGTATTCCAAAGCAATGCTGCTACCCAATACTTCCTAAATTATTTCAAGTAACTTGGCTCTGGAAAATGCCAAACTCTCGGGGCTGTATAGGTACGGGGTATGCCGCCCTGCTAAGGCATTACTTGGCGGGATGGCATACCTGCCATCCCAATAAGCAAAGCCTATCAGCTATAAAGGAGGAGAGATTCATTAAGCTCCACTTAGCCCATGTCTGATCTACAAGCATTCAGACACTTTCACATGGCCATACTTTTACTGGAAAAGAATTGAGTTTCCCTGCTCAGAGACAAAGCCACTTTGTCCCTAAACATGAAATTTAAAATGGTCATGTCTTAAACATGGTGTAGTTTGACTGCAGGCCAATGAAATAAAAGAAAAGAAAGTGCCGGAAATTCTCCCCAGGGGTAGGCTTGAACGAGCTGGTGTTAAGTGCGAGTATAAATGTCGCTCTGCGGTGGGCGGGGGTGGAGGGGTTTGTTGGGGGCGGGGGGGGCGGGGGGTGGAGACAGCCGCCGCAACTGAAACGTTTGACACCTGTGTCTCCTGGCGGCTTGTCGACAGCGAGGCGTTTCCTGTGGTCTCCTGCGCGTTTCCTGTTCCTGCTGCCAGGGGTGCTGCCAGGGGCTCAGCTAGCAGGCTGAAAACGGTACGCTGAGACGCTCGTCCTTAAAACTGCACTGAACTATGGGTATTTTCTGAATGCATGCTTACTACACTCGAAGAGAACAACATTCTTACATTTGTGAGTGGATTAACACACCGTGGTCTTCCTCTCCTATGTAATTTTATGGGTTTGTTAACCTGTACCATTACATTAATTTAGCAGACTTTTACCCAGAGCAACTTAAAATGTAAGACAAAACAAGCACGATCTGGTATGTGATCAACAGAGCCAGTCATGGCTAACAGTGTTGCTAGACTGTGTATGTGCAGCATCACTGTACTGAATATTGACATGATGTTATGTTACTGCCAATGATTGAGAGCACAGTAATTAGTTAGTAATTAGCTAGCCTGGCGTAAAGTAGCAGACAGCAAATAAAATGGGTTGAGCAGGTTACACCTGAGGTGAAAGCTAACAGGAATAGTAGAAGACCAAATGGATAGTGCAGTTTAGAGGAGCCGGGTGATGGATCTGGAGCTCCAGACAGCATCAAGGCATGGGAAGGGGAGGAACAGAGCTGAAGCAGTCCATGGCTATGGAACAAAGGACAGGACTGGAGCGATCCCGTGGAATATGTAAATGTATATGTATTCTAAAAAAATAAATAAAACCCAGTCCACAACGCGTTCTTCATATGATCCCGACCGTTGCAAGAAATCGCGCAAAAAGTATAAGAACTAAAAAAAAAAATCTGGCCTTATTGCGTAAATGGCTCAGGTTGGTTGATGAGAAGCTGCAGCTGCCGTGTCTCTTTCCTGCTGTCTCATCGCCGTTTGGAATACCCGCCATTCCCACCACCCCAGCGTCCTCCGTACATTCCAGAGAGCGATGCCTCGAGGTCAGTCCGCCACTTCCCACAATGCAGCGGGTGGCTGGCTGCTGAACTTCCACGCCTGAGGGTGTGGTCACGGTACCCATTTCCTTCAAGTTTCCCTACCCCCCCTGGTTTTACGGTGCTCCGCCCTACAAGCAAGTACAGAGTTTCAGACACGTTCCGTGAGCGAATCTACGATATCTATCCTGTTGAATGTGGAATAAGATCGTTAAAAGAAGATGAAACTTAATAGTTAATACGTTGGTCTTGCCTTTTTTGGCGTCCGTTTCCTTAACACGTCCGTTTCCTTAACATGTTGTTTACATCTAAAACATTTCCACGAAGACAAACTGGCCTTTACGGAGATGACCTAAATATCGAGTCTCCTGTTCTTGCACCTCAGACAGCGAGGCCGCTCAGGGGAAGGATGCTGGCCTGACCTCTGACATCACGGCACCATGGATACGGGAAAACAAGACCATAATAAGCATTGTTGTTTCAGCAGTAGGCCTTCTCAATGGCAAACGTGTTTCCTACAAACTGAAAACATTAATAGGCCTTAAAACAGACAGAGAAGTGGGCAGTTGGTTCTGGGGAGGCAAATGGGGCCCGATTGATGGGTGTTTGACCAAGTCCAAAGCACACGTAAAACGCAGCCGTTAAGATTGATAATGACCTTGTTTGGCAAGGGGATGTGAATCCTTACGAGCTACAGCTGAGTCATAATGTGGAACCGAGCCTTCCTCAGCTGGACCAAAAAAGAAGAAATGAACACTGGCCTGCGGCAGCAATTGTTTTGGAGACCTTTTTTTTTTGTTTTCCTTCTGTCAGTCCGAGTTGGCAAGTTCTAATGGGCGATTTCCATGACGACAGTGAATCCGAGGCACGAGATTTATACGACTGCAACGGTATGGTCAAATTCACACAACGTACCAAATCACAGTTACCGATGGTAATGCAGCGCCTTTGTCAGAACAGGAACTAAATTCCTTTTCTGGCCATTGTGACCATGTGAAGCAATGCTTCCCTATAACCATATAATGCCATCTCAACAATATGCATGTCATGTTTTAACAGCGTAAAAGTACGTAACATTTTCGAACCATTCAATCAGTGTGGTAATATTCACACTGTATCCACGGGTATTCATAGTTACGGCTGTAAATAAATAATTTCATATCCATATTTACTCAAGTATTACTAGCTTAGGCACTAACCCAAGTGAATTTCTTTTGTAGTTTTGTATTCCTCTTTTTCGTAGACACATCAGGGTTCACAAAGGGCAAAACACATAACGTGTGCGATGTGGCAGTATTTTATTTCAGCATGCAGAGAGCCATACAGAACATGAACACAATGTGCGTGTGAGTGTGTGAAAAGAGGTCGTCGATGCAGAGTCGTCCGGCGCGTTCGTCACAACGCCGGTGTACGAACCAGTTTTGACGCAGGTCTCTGGAACCACAGTGTCTGGTGACCGCACTCAAAATGGTTCCCAGCTGATTACGTCTAGAACACTTTCAGTTCCCCCCCCTCCGGCCGCTCACTTTAACACACGGATAGCACCGTGAGCCAAACCGAAAGCTCTGAGCTTCTAGCGTGTGTACTGGGGAAGAGGTCACGAGCTGCGAGGCCTCGCGATGCCTGACATCCTCAGTTCGTCATTTGTGTTCAGCTAACGGATGACGCTCTCTTTCTGAAAAGTCACAGCGCTGCATTTGTGTACTTTTTTTCTCTCTCCGATCCTATCTGGTCTTGCTTCAGCAAAAAAATGTACATGGTTAAGGTTAGGTTTTTTTAAAATTTGTTTTATTTTATTTTTTGTCTCTTCTAAAAATGTCTTGAATGTGGGTCTTACGGTACAATAAAAAAAACAATTGATAAATAAAAGTCATAGTGCTGGTGTCACCCCCGTGCCCTGGCGTTGGGCTGAGTCGGTACGCCTCACCCAAACCCAACAAGCGCTCGCTTGTTGTTTTCTTTTTTCCCAGCGCCCGGGTATTTCAGGCGGGGAGCGCCGAGGTCCCACACGGGCCCCGCTCACTTGAACTCGCCTCTTTAAATTTAGCTCCCTGACAGCTTCCTCTCCACGACACTCCCTACTGGGTGGGGGGGCGGGGGGGGGGGTGCAGTCCGGGCCGCGTGCGCATGGGCCGGGGGCCAGCAGGGTGGGCTGGGGGCCATCAGTGCAGGACGGGATGGGATGGGACGGGACAGGGCCGGGGGAGGCGAGCTTTGACGGGGAGATGTCCTGTACCCTGCCATACGGGACAGACGAGCTGTTGGGCAATGGTGGAGTTCTTTTTGTTTGTTTTTGTTTTCCTCTTGGCTCCAAACGAAATTGAGAAACAAGGATGATGTCATTAATTAATTAATTCATTCATTCATTCATTAAATTATTTAATCTCTTTTTCTCTCTTTTTTTTTCTTCACTGTTTCCTGTCTGCAGCTGGAAGTTAAGGAAGGGAACCCCATTTTTTTTGGGGGGGGGGGGGGGTTAAGGTTTTTGTGAGTTTTGAAAGTAGGACAGAGTGGGACGACGCACTGCCAGGGAAGAACTTTGTGCGCTAGATAAACAGGCGTTCGGGGTTGTGAAAGAGGGGCTTGTTCTTTTCCGGAAGGGCCGAGGGTGACATGAGAAAGAGAGAGAAAGAGAAAGAGGGAAGGGAAATGAAGAAGGGGAGAAGGGGAGAGGGGAGAGTGGGTGTGGGAACACGCCGTGCGTCACAACGGCCTCTCGACCTCATTGGTGTTAGGATGTTATCTGCCCTGGATCCCGCTCGACGGCATTCCGGGCCTGTCTGATAACTCCGCCAGCTCTGGGGCTGGGGCCGGTCACCTGAACCCTGCCTCGGGTCTATCCCAGTCTTACAGCAAAGGCAGGACTTCACCGGTTGAATAAATCCGTCTTCGTCTCAGTTAACACGTCTGCTAGCTTCCTGTAGCCACATTTGCTTTGGCCAAATTAAGACGTTGAACTAACTATAAATGAACATGGTGGATCGTGTTACACTTGATCCTTTGTCTGTGTGAAAATCTTTGTATTCAAAAGTACTTCCATTCATAAAAATTACCATGAGATTTTTCTTCCATTTTATGAGGCATCTTACCACATCAGCAGTGATGTGAGCTACTGACCTTTAATCGTCCAATATTCTGGTGGTAGCAGCTGCTGTAACATTACATTGCCCTCCATTAGCTTGCATCATGCTAAACTGGAATAAAATTTGAGCGCCTGAACTGAATGTTCTTCTTTTCTCTAATGAAATTTAAACAACCCCTTGCAGAGTTAGTTAGCATAGTTAGCATTAACTGGAACTTGTATAACACAACTAGCCTTGATTTATGGCTTTGTAACTCTAGCTAGCAAATTTACCTTATCTTATTTATATCAACAAAATGTGTGACGCATTCAATAGAGCCATACCCACCTGTTTGGACGGTCCCTTGTCTGTCTGTTACCGTCTCTGATTTCTATCTGTCTGAAAATGCGAAGCGTACAAAAGCCTGTCCACTCTCTGAGGCGTGATCTACCACCTGCAGTATTTAAAACAAATAATAGGCTGAAAAAGAAATCAATTTGTGCCCTTATATTTGGAGATGGACGAAATTTTAAAACATTGTTGATGAACATGGATGGGTAAACACCGCAAAAGTACACGATCAGCACCAAAACCAACGGCCAGCGGCAGAAAAAAAGTTAATTAAGCCAATTAATATGGAACAATTAGTAACAGAAAAGCAATGAAACGTTTTTACTGGAAACAACATTTCAGCATAAACAGACTTTATAAATTAACAGTACACAATGAAGTGCTTTCATAAATGCGAGATGAGAAATGCATTAAAATGTGTTTTATTGTGTGCAAAAAATTACTGTTGTTTCACTTTCCATTACTTACTTCTTCCACTAACCTCAGCTTTTGAATTTCAGATACCTTCTGAGTATCATTGGTTAGCTTCAGGGACAAAAACTAAAACTGAACATATCGTCTGTGAATTTCCAAATACCGTATGTGGGTATCTAGCCGGGATAGAGACCTGTGCCCTGTAATACTCGCGGGTCTGATTCAGCTACCCTTTTTCTGTTATTATGACTAATGCTTACAGATGAGAAAGTGTTTTCCTACAGCTGTGCTGATACACTGCAGAAGAATTGCATTTGTGACAAGCGGTCATATCTCAAATCTCGAACTGGTCCCGAAGGGAAAGGAAGCTCTGCCCCGAGCAGGAACGCGGGTCGACCTTACAGCCATCCCAGAATCCGTGGCTTCTGCGGCTTCCGAGCCCTGTAATTTTCCTCTCCCCCCCCCCCACCCCCCGTCTGTTTTGAACTTGTTTGCACAGTCCCTCGGTCCTGCAAAGGGGTTTCTGTCTGTTCGGGAGGCAGCAGGAAAGGCTCTCTCACGTACGTACTGTATTTCCCACCCTCTCCCTATTGACACACACCGCAGACAGAAGTACAGCGGTAAGCATTAACGGTCAATGTGCGCATTCTCTCTGTCCCGACAGAGCCCTTCACTGTCCTCCCGACCCTTAAAATGTTTCAAAGCGAACTCTGAGAATTTGTGTGCGAGGCTACGGTGATACGTAAGGATGGGATTGAGGCTATTTCTGCTCGAAGTTCAGCGAATTTGTGTCAGTATCCCTGATAACGACCGTAGCGGTGACACAGCGTTGCGCTATTTTTTGCGAAACGTGAACGGAAATTTGTGCGGGAACGTGGTGCTTGCGCGTTTGATTTGTGTGCCTGTTTTGATGACCCCGCAGCAGTACACGGGTGCAATGACTTTGCCTCTGTGCATGTTCAGACCTCTCCTCTCCTATGCCAGCACATTTCAAAAGCGATGAGGAAACATCGAGGATAAATACTCGATTGAGCGGGGGGAAAAAAAGAAACGACATCAACAACAAAAACATGACCGCACTCTCTCTGCCTGCACCCCCCTCCCCCCCCCAAAAAAATAATGTCGAACAGATGGATTCAAAACGGCGTTAGCGTGAGCAGCTAAACCCGGGTGCGAGAGAGCGGCCGGGTTTCAAAGCTTCGCTTCAAAGGGCACCCGGTTCCGTTTTCGTCGCCGCCTCAAATCCGGCTCGGATGTACCGCTTCGGCGAGGTTAAGCGGCGTAGCCTCCGAGCCGCGCCGCTAACGCGCAACACAAGCTGCGGATTGTGCGCCGCCCGCTGCCCGCGCGGCTGGAAGCTATCGCGGGTCGTTTCCGGAGGAAATCTTTCGAAAAGGCCGAGCGAGCGCGTCCGGAGCCAGACGTTACGAACGGGCCGCTTCATACCACGCCCTCGTTCTCCTCTCAGATGTCTTGGTGTGCCGCCAAGAGCTCTCCGCCCAGGCAGTTCACCTGACAGTGAAATGGAAAAAATAAAAAAAAAAAAAAAACATTAAAAAAAACATCCGCTTTGTGGAAAGCTGCCGAACCCTGCAAAGGTGGGATTAATTAGCTACATACGGGAATAGTCCTGGCGTGTATTTATAGACTGTTGAGTCATTATCGAGAAGGCCGCACGGCGCACATGGAACAAACGTGTTGTGGTGTTTGGGACCAAAACGTTAAGAGTCAGCAGGAAGGCTCGGTCCCGGGGGAACACAGTGGAGCTTCGTCGTACAGAGGTCCAATAAGGGTACATTCCATTCCGAATATAAGCTAATCGAAAACAGGCGTTCGGGCTCCAGTTTTACGCCCGGACCTTCTGCCTTTTTGTCGTTAGCAGCGCCAGGCCTTCTGAGTCAAACCAGGGCAGGCTTTGGCCTGACCAGCTCAATCCAAGACAGACAGAACACTTAATCAATGCAGTGTGTGCTTTCGAATTTTTAATAATACAGACAAATTGTAATGAACAACAGATGACATTGAACAGTACTAGCCAGCTAGCAGTACTAGCTACTTTAACGGTATTAGCGAGCCAAGTGTTTCTTTAACCAATCAATTTTACTATTAATTATTCCCAAACACTGAAGCTGTATTCCCAAAATTTAACTGTACTTTCAAGCTTAAAGTAGAAAAAAAGTATGCTTTTTACGTCATACTTCTGAAGAGAAAACTTAAATAAATTTTTGTAGGTTTTAAATAACAGCAGCAGAAATTTGAGGCCTCTTAAAAAACCACAGTAAACCGAAACATTGAGAGTATCTGAAAATGTATTCTTTTGGGAATGTTTGAGTAAAGGGGAAACCAAATTCAATCAGGTGACCACACAAGTATCTAAACAGGGTGTGTGCACATGTTAAGATTTCTGTACATTTCACTGAGGCATTTACAGACATTTTAATTAATCAGACATAGCTCAGAATTCACCACAGGATTCTGCCAAAATGTATGGCTAATTTTTAAATAATTTCTCTTGCCATTTGGTCTTTCATGGAAGCTCCTATATGGCAAATGAAGGGGGTGTGTCGATGAACACATCAAAAGCAAGCTTGAAGTGGTTACTTTTCTTTTGTAAAGTCTGTAATATTTTGCTTAAATTGGCTTAACATTGTACCATGTTTGTCAAGCATACACCCTTATTGTACGAGTTAGCAAGTTTGTTATCGATGGGGTAACATAGCTATTGAGACAGAAACATGTTAAAATACCGTATCTAATGTCATATCAGTGTTTCAGTGCCAGTGGGTGACGTTTTATGAAATGATCACCATTTTGGGAGGAAAATAGGCTGCTAAACTCTAATCCCTCTAATTATAGACCTATTGGAGTCTGATACGTATATATATATATTTTTAACATGCATAATGTCGATTGGTCGAATAATTTATTAGTGGTGTCAGTTTGGCCATTTGAATATACTAATAAACTAGTTTCTGTATCAGCTATTTCAGTATATGGTGGGTTCAATTCATTATAATATCCTACCGTACACAAAAAAGAGTTGTTGGATTTACTACCTTTACTACCCTACTTTTTTTTTTTTTTTTTTGCCATGTTCTAGTGCCAGTTTTTTTTTCTTCCTTTTTTGCATATTAAATTTGTTGGCTACAGGTTGATGGACTGTGTGTACAAGAGGAGAAGAAGCACGTGCTTACATTTGTAGGTCAACTTTAAGGACAAACCAAAACATGGAACAAAGGCATATACCTCAGAATTTCACAAAAAGTACCTAGCGGTATCTTAGTGAAACAGACCTAACACTGAAATGGTTGAATGTGTATCGAGGTAAGATAAGCCCCCAAGATGAGAACATTTAAACTAATGACATGGCTTGATAAAGTCAGTAATCACAGGCCTGGCCAGTTCTGGGGCTTGTGTCTTTCCCCTAAAATCAACAACAAATTTAGACCCGGGGAACCAGGTGAGATGACTGAACCGTGCAATCGACTGCTATATTTCATAAATTGAATAATGATAAACCACACAATCCAGCAGTCACTGTGGCTCTCCAGGACTGGGTTGGCAACTTCTGAATTCAGAAGGGCTCTGTGCCAATATATGGATGCTGAGCGTAGCCTCTGCAGATTCTGCTTCTCCACTCCCACTTCAGTGCACTGCCATGGAAACACCCCCCTGCGGCTTGGCTTGCACGGTGAAAACTCCGCGAGAGGAACGCCGCCCTGGTGCACGGGCTCTCTGCTCATTAGCCCGGAATTTTGGGAAGTAAGCTGGGAATGGCCAGACAGCGTCATGGAAACGCAGCTCTGAGGGAGGCCCCTCCTCTTGGCATAGTAAATGGCAGTTCGGTAAAAAATAGCTATATATATGTATATATATATATATTTTTTTTTTTTTTTCTGCTTCTAAGAACAGTGCTTTGCTGCAGTCTTGTCAGTCACGAAGAGGCCATTTCTGGAACTTCTGGAATATTTCACAGAGGGCTGTTTGGACATTGTGTTCAGAAATGTACAGCACGGTTGCGCAAACTAAAATGTGGAAACATTCAATAAAGGGAGGGGAGGGGAGGGGAGGGGAAGGGAGGGGGGGTGGGGGGACAACCCCGTGGGAGAGACCATCTGGATCTGCATGAGGCCATCCCGTGCTAGTACTCTGAGCCAACGACGTGCAGGTGGGGCTAATTGGGAGGGGTGTTAAGAGGGCGTTGCTGCAAAAGAGTGTGCGTGCTCAGTCAACCTACCCTGTCTAAATAAAAGGTTCATACGAAACAATAAAAATAAAATACCAGAAGACACAACATCTTAAAGTGGACTCGATGTGGCAAGGACAGAGTTTCTGGGAGTACACCAGTTTGGTGGACCAGTACATGTAGTCAGTGTGTGAATCAGCACCAGTGTATGCGTGTGTCCATTACTCGGTGTTTGCTGAATGTATTAAATGCAATGGAACTTGTGCGTCATTTTGCGATACCCTAATGGAGCACCCAAATCCAGTCTAATCCTCTAAATCAATCTCCAGTAACAAATGTCAAATTCAAGGCTAGGTTGAGCCATTCGCGTGTTAAATCAGCATGTTCCTCTTGTGAGTGCAGATTAAAATATTAACACCTCAGTATTATTTGTGGCAGGGCTTAAATTCTTCCTGAGAAGGTTCAGACGCAAAAGAGACGTGGAGAGCTCAGACCCTGGAGGGAGAGTGTCTGCTTGTGCAGGCTTGCCACGATTGACGTACGACATAGTTCCCGTAGGCCTGCATACTGGCGTTTTTCTGTGATGCAACGTGCCTACGAAACGGGTAATTTTTGTCACGGCGTTTATTGTCCTGGAAAATTGCGTTCCCTCTGAGAAAAACACTCACTGGCTTCTGGCATTTCTGGAAAAGGTTCTGGAAAGAACGTCGGGCGCAGTCCATAGGACAACTGACTCTTAGTCATGTGCGATTCCCGTACGTGGATGGGGGTTACATCCCCGCCAAGGAACTTTCTTTGCTGTGGTCTCTCCTCTGTCTGAATAAAGCAAAACAAATATAACATAGAGATTGGAGGATGACTGCCCCTGAACTCTCCTTTAAAGAAAACAAGAAAATAATTCATCAATCTCTTCTGATAAACTTGGCAATCGCTTCTGATAGGTTTTACAGCATGTAGTACTCACACCGTTATGTCACTTGTGAATACTGGGTGCTTTGCTATAGACTTTAATAATATTCCCATAACCATCCTGGATGTTTGAGTGTTTGTATGCGAGAGGTGATTCAGAGAAATAATGATACCTGAAAAATGATGATAGCTGTTTTATTTGAGTGTATTCGCATGTTATTATACAGAATAAAGAGTATTAACACAGTTTGGAGAGTTGATTTCAGTGATTGCTAAAACCTCAAAGAATGTGTTTGCAAAGAAGAAAATGAATGCTTGAATTTTGAGTATAAAGCTTATTTAGTCCTTAAATAAAGTCATTACTATTCATTTAAAATGAAATTCTGAGACCATCTTTAATAAAATAAGATTGTGGTGTGGGGATGGTTGGTTTAAGCAGCCACACCTGCCCTGAGTCAAGCTAATTAGACCTGGCCAATTGGATAGTTGGTTAAGAATGAGATAATTGGCCAGGCTAATTGGACCCGGGAACAGGAGTGGCTGCACCTGTGCGTAGTGAGGTAATCAGTGCGCACAGGTTAAATCTGCCATCCCCACTCACACAAAGAGAGCCTCTGTCATGACAGTTTTACATCTGCTCCTTGGCTGTAACATCTTGCCACCCTTAAAAATAAATGTGGACTGTTGGAACATCATCTCCCTGTGTCTCTGTGCTGGAGGGCCCCTTGGAAAGCCACTTCGGTGGCCTGTGGCAGGCTTGTTTGCCACAAAGATCATTTAAAAAATAAATTTAAAGATGATCTTTTATCAAGAAGCACACAATTTCTGGTGGCTGGCTTCAAATCAAGATCATTGAACCATCATTGAACCCTTGGAATATCAAGATCTGACTTCAATCAACTGGTATTCAATCGACATTTGTCTTCAATTTTTGCCCAAAAGGAAATTATTGTTGTCATTTCCCCTGTTGCCAAAACAGGTTACATTTTCATTTCATTATTTTAGCCAAGGTGCTTATCCACAGCGATTTACATTACCATGAGTGTGAGCAACAGTGCTAGATCTGGTTGAGGACATTAACAGACCAGCTAGTGTAAGGCGACGTTAGCAAAGCAGTAAATGCCAGTTAACTTATGCTAACCTGGAGCCATAATACAAATCAGATTCAAACAGCTCACGATTATGAAACCCTGAAGCAGCTACTATAACAACCCTAAAGTCATTCTCACAATGGAAAACAAAGACATAAAAAGAAAGAACAGTGTGATCATTAGATCTAAGAGATTTATAAGTGGTTAATTGCCATGGTGGTTGCGGCTGGAGTGTGCAGCACATGACTGAAGAAATCTTCCCCTTTTTTTTCTGTTGTTTACTCGCCGTGGTTTGCAAGGCTAACGGTGCTTTTTTCTGCGCGGATATTTTGGCCGCCTCTGATGGGGGACCAGTTGCTCCCCTCTTGCTTTAACGGATTAGTCAGTCTGGTCTGAATCAGTGTGCCTAACGGTGACTCACCCCCGATGCCTTAAATCACAGGAATGCCTGTAATGTAGGTCACATTATCGCCAGATGACTTTGGTCTCCGGCTGACTCAGAATCCTCCTTCTGTCCTGCGGGTTTCTGCATTCTGGGCCACATTATTAAAAAAAGTCCCTTCCTGGGGAAGGGGAAAGTTGTCATGGGACTTCAAACCACCATAAAATTGAAAAGTGCGCACCTGTGAAGCCTCTACGGGTGTCCTTTCCTACTGCCCACTGCCAAGGCTTTCAGATGACCAAAGCTTTTTGCAAATTTCTGGAATCTTCCCTGTGCTTTGAATGAAAGATGGATGCTCTGTAGTTCTTCTTTCACCCTATTTTGTTTGGAAAGCTTAATATGCTTGATGTGAAATGAAAACACACATGCGACTGTCAACTGTGGGGAAGTCATGGCATAAAAATAACACTTTTAAATGTATACATTAATAGTACTGAGCGTGCTATCAAGTTGAACTTCTATTGAAAACGAAAAAAGCTGAATCAGTATATTATGGTAACAGTGCTGTGTCATTCACAAGTATTTGTAACATTATTGTGGATGCAGTGTAATTTGTATTTTAATTTGTTTTATTGATAGTGTGCCTTCCTGTATTTGCCACGCAGTATACATCGATATTATATTAAGAATGGAATAGCTGATGAAAAATGAGCAGAAATGAGAAAAAAATGAATACATTCCTACTCAGTATTTTCTGGAATGTTCCTTTTTTGGAGGAATGCAACGTGAGCTTTCCTACGGTTTATTCGTACTTTCTCCTCATCTGGGATCCATTTCGGGTTGTCAGGGAGACAGAGCTGGGCGTGGTTAGTGGCAGGCCGAGAGCGGGACCCAGAGGCCATCCCATAAAACAGATGGGCCCGTGCGGGAAACTGGGATGACCATTCTCGATTTCCCCAACATTATATCAGTAGTCTCTCATCTTTCTTTTCAAATGCTGTATTTACAAGAAGACATTTCACATGGGAGAGGAAAAATTCTGTCAACATAGTTTTAAATCTAATAAGCAAATGATATCATGATATGTCATTGAACCTCCAGAAAATGGCAGGCCTTTTGGTTGCATCACCTCATAATTAACAGTTATTTGATGAGCCAGCTTAATTACTCAAAACCTAGATGTTTTATCAAATAAATGCTTTAGAGTTGATCTTCAAGGCCAGTGTATGGGCAAATAATGATTTCTTGTCCACAGTTGGAGCTGAGAACATTGCAGAACCAAGTTACACCCCTGCAAAAACACCACAGATATTTATGCAAGGTAATTTCCAAACTAGGTGATGAGGCCCAGTTACTATAATTAGGTTCTGGCATGATACTGTATTTAAATGTGGCATCACAAAAACGTCATTAGGAGGTGTTAGCCTCCGTAGTCACATGCTTTGCTTATCCCTTTTGACTGGCAAAAAGGCCCGTTTTGCATGAAAGTCAGTTTAGACGTGATGTTATCTCGGAGAGCGGCTCAAACAGGTCTGCGTGGCTGAAGTAGGTCAGCCTATGCAGCGAGTCAACAGTTCACCTTTTCAACAGCCTATGCTGCGTTGCTGACAGACAAGTGGCAAAGTTGCCATGGGAACCCCTACCAGTACAACACATAACCTAATGAGATTATACAATTAGATTATTAGATGTGATCACCAGGGAGATATGTTCCTCTAATCGCCATTCTTCTCAGTCAAACAGTACATGTATGCTGCACCGTTTTTGTTGACGTTATATTATTATGATGTTAAAGCGGTGTAAAGAAAGTAGGCAACTCATACTTTTTCGAGAGGGTCATGTCCGATAATATTAGACAGTTTTATAGACAACCCATGTCGTCTCAAAACTTCCTTGTGAACAAACTGATTAACATGTCAGGTCCTTGTTAAATCAAAATAGGGTGCCACAATTAGCAGTAGTGCAGTAATGTACAGCAAAATGTACTAGTCAAAGCTAGTGTCTATGAGTGAAGTTTTCTATGAACTAAGATAAGATACATTGAACTACATTACCTGTATATGAATGCTGTTACAATGCTTTGCAAGATTTGTGTGCGACCATATGACATTTAAATCTGATAATCTGATTGATTTACGGTGTAGTTCTCATGAAATAAAAAAGCATATATGCTATTTTGTGTCGTGTTTTCCAGTACTCATGCCACAATCTTCATGTCCTGCCCATAGAAATATGGACCGGATGTTATTTTTTATTATTTTATTTTTTCACCAAAGGACTCATCTGTGCAAATCAAAACGTATGTGATTAAACTGGCACTGTTGGAATGTTCACTCCTTGGAAAAAAGATTGCAGGATAAGATTGGTGTCAAATTTAAACTCAAACAAAGAAAATGTTTCTTTAAAGCTGGATGCTTCCTAGAGTGACACTGTTCTGAAATGAAAAAGATTTCTCAGAAAACAGCGTCTTAAATGGCTCCTTAGGTAGCATTTAGCGTGTGGATAGGATCTTACTGGAGATTAATCCATTTGATATTTCTGGAAAAGAAAGGCAAGTATTGAATATTAATCCAGAAGTGGGGAAGGCAATGCACTCTGGTAGATTTCTCTCCCTGAATTCTACTCATTGTTTACACGTATGTTTACACCAAAGAGTGGCAGTACTACCATTTTTCATATATTCAGTTGAACCATATGTAATATGCAAAGCATATTACTTAAACATGAAAATAATGTATTGTGACTGAAGACTTTGTGATGGGATTTCAAGGTCTGACTAAATGGCATTACCTCGATGTCTGTACTTCATAGCTAACAGCGATCTGTGAACATGAAGGAAAGAAACACATTTTAAACCAAGTAGGGCCTTTTTTTTGATTTAGAGTGAATAAATGCCTGCTCTCCATAGGACCACAATTTACATTTTCAACGCCCAATCGCTGCCACTGCTGTCTAAAAATTCTGAGTAGCACTTGTCATTTTTCTGTGAGAGACAGAGACTTGCCTACCACTGGAACATATTTTTAATGGGATGTTTTTATAAATATTAATTTCATTCAGTTATATCATAGAATAACCTGGCGTGCTTTTGAAGTACGTGTTCTCCGCAGTGTAACGCAGACAGGGCTGTGCTTCTGGATGAGGGATTGAATGTTGTCAACAAGAGGTCCTGTTTATTTAGCAAATACTGACTCTCAATTCCCAGAAATTACGTCTTTTTGTTCTTTTTCAGCTCCGTGCCACCGACATATCGGTCGAGATGGGATTGTTTACCCTTCTGGACTGGAATGGAGAAAAATAGAACGCATGGCGGCTCTGTCACCATATTTGGTCACAGCCTACGAAACCTGCAATGTTTGATTTTGGAGGTAAATGTACAACCCTGGGCCTGTGTGGCTTTGCACAAATCCACCTCAGCCGGCTGCCAGTGTGTTATTCCCGTTTCCTGTTGTCATCAATTCTATTCAAGTCAATTCAAGCATTCCTCTTTCTGGCCAAGCCATAGATGAATTTCAGATAAAGTTCAATGGAACCATTTCCTTTGGATTTCAAATGATGTGTTTCAGATGAGGAATCAGTATAAGGTAGGAGCACCGCATTTTTTGTACACTCATTTGTAAACTGAAGACCACATCACCATGACAAATAAAGTAAAAAAAAAAATCTATAATTATCCTGTCTTACTTCTCAAAAACATTATTAAAACTTTTAAAATATTAAAGCTTAACACAAATTATGGTGCCTTTGATATATTTTGACTGGATGGTGCCACACAAAATACTTCTCTATCAATTAAAAAAAAAAAGTATTTCTTCTCAATTACATTTTTTAACTGACATTGAATATTCCCATCTAGTACCACACACAGTAAATGTTGTGTAATTCAACAGCTGCCCAAGTTTGTTTAAACTAAAATCTAAAATGTAACTAAAATCTGAGTTCTGTATTTGTAAGAAACTTTTTTTTTCTGTTTCTGAGAATTTGAGAGTATTGTGTGACACCAACACAAACACAAATCACACACAAACCAGTGGCCCCTATGTGCGAGAGAAAAGTAATCTTCTCAATTGCCAATCTAGTTTCAGCTGACATCATATTTGGCAGAATTCTTTCATCTTTAAACATAGATATGCAAATGTGTAACATTGTTGCAATAGAATAATCATAAAAAAATTAAGATGATAAAAATGGAAGTCAGGATAAGTGGAATCAGTCAGCATCTGTTAAAAATCCCCAATTCATTATCGAAATCAATGTGTATGAACTAGAGATATAGTGTTTCATGGATTAATCCGATGTATTATGATTGTTTTATTGTTTTATAATGGTTGACATTTTTTTAATCGTTGTGTGGAGGTTGAGAAAGTTAGGACGGAAAGTGGGAGTGGCATTGGAAAAGAATGAGTCAGGGAAGAAATTTATTGAGGAAGAAAAAAGAACAGATACACACATGACAAATAACTTATGTTCAGGAAATCCCTGTGTGTGTGTGTGCATTTCAGTCATGCATTGTGAGGTTCCCATTCTATCGCATAACAATGCTGACGGTGACTGTGCATAATTGACCACAGTGCCAGTCATGGTAGAGGAGACTGAGTCAAGAGTTTATTCCGCGCTTGTTGTTGCGTATTGGCGGCTAGCGCTAGCAGTCTCCCTGCTGCATACTGACACCAGCTGTGTAAGTAGCTCAGTCCTTCCGTTCAGTGAGAGTACATTACATTACATTACAGGCATTTAGCAGACGCCCTTATCCGGAGCGACTTACACAACTTCTTTTACATTGTATCCATTTATACAGCTGGATATATACTGAAGCAATTTCGGTTAAGTACCTTGCTCAAGGGTACAACGGCAGTGTCCTACCCGGGAATCGAACCTGCGACCTTTCGGTTACAAGCCCAGTTCCTTACCCACTGTGCTACACTTCGTCAGGGTACTGCTCGGCTGGCGGTACACAGGGCGAAGACTGAATGGAGACCGACTGGCCGTTCACAGCTCTGACGACGCGGGCTGTGCGTCTGCGTCGCCCGAATCCATCTCGACGTAAGCCGCGAAACTACCCGCACCGGCGCACAGTCCTTCAGAGGGACCGAACCGAAACCGACATCAGCCGACGTTCGTCACCGCGGAAGCTGGGATCGGCGTGCGGCGAGCACAGCGGGACCTGTACGCACGGCGGGCTGCGCCGGTGTATTATTGTGAAAGTTTGTAATGTCTCTGTATGTGTCCCACTGCAGACACATCTACAGTGAACTGATCTTTACTGCCCCCCCTCCCTCTTCAAGCATAAGAGATGTTCACACTGTCTCTCTATGAGTCCCACTGCAGACACATCCACAGCTACAGTGGCCTGATCTTTACTGCCCCCCCTCCCCCCTTCAAGCATAAGAGATGTTCACACTGTCTCTCTCTATGAGTCCCACTGCAGACACATCCACAGCTACAGTGGCCTGATCTTTACTGCCCCCCCTCCCCCCTTCAAGCATAAGAAATGTTCACACTGTCTCTCTCTATGCATGAAAAAAAGGTAATAT
Source organism: Anguilla anguilla (assembly GCF_013347855.1). NCBI lineage: Eukaryota > Metazoa > Chordata > Actinopteri > Anguilliformes > Anguillidae > Anguilla > Anguilla anguilla. The sequence continues at coordinate 5,311,121 of NC_049212.1, forward strand.
TTCATACTGGAGATCCCTTTAGAAATATATCTGACTCAGTGGTTGGCCTCATAGAAAAATAAAGTAGATCTGAAAGAGGCTCTGCTTATCAAAGTAAATTTAAGCTCTCTAAGAACCTATTCTTACGCTTCGTACGCAATAACATTCAGTCTATGCTGTGTTGTTCCAACTCATCCGTGAATCTTTTGTGCTCAAATTGTCTGAATACAGGACTACTCCCAAACACTGACACAATGGAGGCTTTTGTCCTGTGTACATTTTGTCCTGTAATTTAGCAGTCAATGAAAGTAACTCGTCACACTGCCTTTGTAAACGAAACCAAAAAGTCAAAATTATAGCAATATCTGTTCTTAAGAGACACAATCCAGAGTATTTCACAAGATCATCTACCATTCAGTTCTCTCTCTCTTCTTCCCTGCTTTCTCTTTCCCTGTATTTCTGAGCACTCATATCACTCCATGCTTCCGTATTGTGATGTTCTGTGTAAGGACCCACACGCAGACCAGGGAAATCCAAGAAAACGTCGTCTTTAATCAGTGCGAAGTTCGAAGCCAGGTGATCAGAGATAGTGCGGTACAGAATCGAGTTTCCAAAAGAAAAGTAAAAAGACAGGCAAAAAGTCAAAAACCAGGAGATCAGAAATAGCGAAGGTACAAAGGGGCAGGCAAAAGAGAAGTCAAAGAAAAGCGAAGGTCGAACCAGATCAAACAAAACCAAAAGGGGCAGGCAAACTCGAAGTCGGGCAAAGGGGTGTCGCAAGAATCTCAATAAACAAAGGCTTACAAATAATCGGCACAATGAATATGATCAACGTTCTGACAGGGACATGGTGGAAAAGACTGACATTTATACACTGGGGAAGGTAACAATCAAGGAGGGGTTACGTGAGTGAGGGCGGAGTAACAAACAACATCCAGGTGAAGAACATTAGGATAACTAATTAAATGACAGGGGACTGACAAAACGCGGACTGGAATCACATAGACAACAATGATAACAGACGGCCTGGGTTTAGCAGGTAAAACACGTGCAGAGAGAGAGAGGTGCAGTTAGAGCAAGAGACAGGTGCAGGCAATTGCAGAACTCAGCGTTAGAGCAGGCTAGAAAGAAAAGGGGCGAAGCTACAGCGCAGCATGGAAAAGGGGAGACTGGTTAATGTATTAGTATAGTGATCTAAACTATCAAAAACCCAAAACTAGTGTGTGTTAGTCCATTAGTAATATTCACATGTTAGTATATTAGCGAGGTTAGTACTTTACAATCTATAAGTTAGTAGGGATTAGTAGAAATTAGTAAAACTAGAAATCAGCAGGAAGAAAGTAAAGCGAGACTGGAAAGAAGGGGGGAAACCACGAAAACCCGGAACCACCCGAATAGTGAAATCACACAAGTACAGGGGAGTGAAGCAGCTCAGAGAACACAGACACAGAGACAGTACTGGGGAGACAAGTGACCGGGAAATACAGACTACAACAGTACCCCCCCCCCTAGGAAACGCCTCTTGGCGTTTTCACCGGTGGTACAGGGTGTTTGACATGAAAGTCCTTAACCATCTGCTTATCCAAAATGAAGCGAGAGGGGATCCAGCTTCTTTCCTCGGGGCCGTAGCCTTCCCAGTCCACCAGGTACTGAAGGCCGCGACCCCGACGACGAACATCCAACAGTTTGTTCACGGTGTAGGCATCACCACCATCAATGAGTCGGGGGGGAGGGGGGGGCTCAGGGGCAGGGCAGAGGGGATGGGTAACAACGGGTTTTAAGCGGGAAACATGAAAAGTGGGGTGAATTCTGCGCATGGTGGAGGGTAACTTTAATATAACAGCAGTGGGGCTGAGGATTTTAACAATAGGGAAGGGGCCAATAAAACGAGGAGCTAACTTCTGGGACTCAACACGTAGGGGAATGTCTCTGGTGGTGAGCCAAACACGCTGTCCAACTCTGTAGGAGGGGGCTTTAGAGCGGCGGCGATCGGCCGTCACCTTCATCCTGGCGCTGGCGCGAAGCAAGTTGAGGCGAGCGGTCTTCCATGTTCTCCTGCAGCGCCGGATGAAGGCTTCAGCTGAGGGGACCCCCACCTCCTCCTCCTGACTAGGGAATAGAGGCGGCTGGTACCCTAGGCAGCACTCGAACGGAGAAAGTTTGGAAGTGGAGGTGTGTGAGTTAATGGCATACTCTGCCCAGGGTAGTTGATAAGACCATGAGGTGGGGTTCTTGGAGCAGAGGCATCTAAGGACAGTTTCGATCACTTGATTGGCCCGCTCGGTCTGGCCATTGGTCTGGGGGTGAAATCCTGAGGATAGGCTAATGGAGGAACCCAACAGTGAGCAGAAAGCTTTCCAGAAACGTGCAGTGAACTGGGGGCCTCTATCGGAAACTATATTAGTGGGGATGCCGTGTAATCTAATAACGTGATGAATGAGTAAGTTGGCAGTTTCTTTGGCAGAGGGAAGCTTGGTGAGGGGAACGAAGTGAACAGCTTTAGAGAACCTATCAACTATGGTGAGGATAGTGGTGAAAGTGTTGGATGGGGGTAAGCCTGTGATAAAATCTAATGCTATGTGAGACCAGGGGCGGTGTGGGATGGGGAGGGGCTGTAACAGACCTGAGGGTGGGTGGTGAGAGGGTTTGTTCTGGGCACAGACCAAGCAGGCAGCCACAAAGTCCAAGATCTCTTGTTTCATGGAGGGCCACCAAAAACGTCTCTGAATAAATGTCCTGGTTCTGGTGGCCCCCGGGTGGCATGAGAGTTGCGAAGCGTGGCCCCAAAGGAGAACTTGAGAGCGGACTTGGGCAGGAACGTAGAGACGATCCGCTGGGCAATTACTTGGACCAGCCTCATCCTCCTGGGCCTTACGAACCATCTCCTCGATGTCCAAGTGAATGGCATTGATGAAACAGCTCCGCGGGAGGATGGTGTCAGGTGAAGGATCTTTGGTGGGTGGTTCAAACCGGCGGGAGAGGGCGTCAGGCTTGGTATTCTTTGACCCGGGGCGGTAAGCAAGGGTAAAGTCAAATCTGGAGAAGAATAGTGCCCATCGGGCCTGGCGAGAGTTGAGGCGTTTGGCTGTGTGAAGGTACTCTAGGTTCTTATGATCAGTCCACACCAGGAAAGGTGTTTGAGAGCCCTCAAGCCAATGGCGCCATTCTCCCAAAGCCATCCTCACCGCCAACAGCTCACGGTTCCCAATGTCATAGTTCTGTTCTGTGGGTGTCAGGCGGTGAGAGAAGTAGGCACAGGGATGGATCTTATTGTCCCTGGAGGAACGCTGAGAGAGAACGGCTCCCACCCCAATGTTGGAGGCATCAACCTCTACGATGAACTGAGCCGCAGAGTCAGGATGAACAAGGATGGGTGCAGAGGTGAAGTGGTTTTTGAGGGCTCGGAAGGCTGTTTCAGCCTGGGCGTTCCACTGGAATCGGGTCTTAATGGATGTGAGGGCGGTGAGTGGGGCTGCCAGAGAACTGTAATTACGGATGAAACGGCGGTAAAAGTTGGCGAAGCCCAGGAAACGTTGCAGTTCCCGACGACAGTCTGGCTGAGGCCATTCCACAACCGCCCGGATCTTCTGGGGGTCCATCTGAATGCTGCCGGCGGAGATGATGTATCCCAGGAAAGAAGTGGTGTTGCAACTAAACTCACATTTCTCCGCCTTGACAAATAAGCGGTTCTCCAACAGTCTCTGGAGCACCTTGCGGACCTGGATGATATGTTCCTCCTTAGTTTTGGAAAAGATCAGGATGTCATCCAGGTATACAAAAACAAACTTATTTATCCAGTCCCTCAGAACATCATTCACCAGTGTCTGGAAAATAGCTGGTGCGTTTGTGAGCCCGAAGGGCATCACCAAATACTCCCAGTGTCCGGTAGGAGTGTTGAAGGCTGTCTTCCATTCATCGCCTTCTCGAATGCGCACCAGGTGATAGGCGTTGCGCAGGTCCAGCTTGGTGAATATGGTGGCTCCTTGCAGGAGTTCAAAGGCGGAAGCCATGAGGGGGAGTGGGTAACGGTTCTTGATCGTAATGTCATTGAGGGCTCGGTAGTCGACGCAAGGCCGGAGTGAGCCATCCTTCTTCCCCACAAAGAAGAATCCGGCCCCTGCTGGTGAGGATGAAGGACGGATGATGCCGGCAGTCAAGGACTCCTGGAGGTATTTATTCATAGCTTCCGTCTCCGGCCGAGACAGAGAGAACAATCGACCTCTGGTGGGAGTGGTGCCGGGCTTCAGGTCAATGGTGCAGTCGTAAGGGCGGTGAGGAGGCAGAGAGGTGGCTCGGGACTTGCTGAAGACCTCTTCAAGGTCCAGGTACTCGGGAGGAACCGCCGACAGGTCCGTCGGCTTCTCGGGAGGAGGTGACTCAGGAACAGAAGAATGGGCCTCTCGCAGACAAGATGCTAAACAGAATGGGCTCCAGCCCAAAATCTTGTGCGAGTTCCACTCCAAGGTGGGGTTGTGCTTCTCAAGCCAGGGATGCCCGAGAATGATGGGTGAGTGGGGAGATTCAATGATGTGGAGCCGAAGCTCCTCTTGATGGTTGCCGGAGAGCCGAACCTTGAGAGGAACGCTGGTGTGAGTAATATTCGCCAACCTTTGACCATTGAGCGAGTTGGCCACTAGGGGGCATGACATCTTCTCCAAGGGGATCCCCCATCTCTCGGCGGCCCCAGCGTCCAGGAAGTTCTCCTCGGCCCCGGAGTCGATGAGGGCGGTGGTCCCCTTGGTTCGTCCATCCCACTCAATGTTGACAGGCAGGCAAGTCCGGTGTTTGGAGGAGGATTCGGTTGGAACCATACCCACTAGTGCTTCTCGACACACTAGCGGGCGTTGTCTTTTTAGCGGGCAGGCTGCGACATAGTGGCCTGGTTTCCCACAGTAGAGGCATGACCTGGTGTGCATTCTTCTATCCCTCTCCTCCTTGGTCAGGCGAGCACGGTTGACTTGCATCGGCTCCGGGTCCGACATCATGACTGGAGGAGGTTTGAGATTGGTAGAAGGTGCAGCAGTGGTTCTGGACCTCTCAGTGACTGCTCGGTTGTAGACCCCTTGACTGCGAGCCCGTTGGCGCTCTCGGATGCGTGAATCCACGCGGATAGCCAGGGCAATGAGATCGTTTAGGTCCTCGGGCAGGTCCCGGGTCAGCAGCTCGTCCTTCACGCTCTCAGACAGGCCATTGAGGAAGGTGTCGTACTGAGACTTCTCCTCCCAGCCACTGGCGGTAGCCAGAGTACGAAAGTCGATGGCGAAGTCCGACACCGTCATTCCCCCTTGGCGCATGCGCAGGAGTTCTTGCGCCGCATCATGGCCGTGCTTGGAGCGGTCGAAGACCCGTTTCATCTCTTCTGCGAGCAGCGTGGAGGTCTGCACGCAGGGAAGCCCCTCCTCCCAGGCAGCCGTTCCCCACTTCCTAGCTCGCCCGGTGAGCTGCGTGATGATGTAGGCAACTCGGGCCTGCTCAGTGGGGAAGGTAGCTGGCTGTAGCTGGAAGATCAGCCGGCACTGGGTAAGGAATGGGCGGCAGCCACCAGGTTCTCCGTCGTACTTCTTCGGAGGAGGAAGGTCGGGCTCACGAGCACGTACAGGTGGGATGTCAGGCGTAGCGGGAGCCGCAGGTTGCTGGGGAGCGAAGCCAGGCGAGGAAGCCCGGAGTGCAGATATCAGCTCCGCCACGCAGGAGGTTAGGGTCTGCAGCTGGTGAGAGACCGACTCCAAGTGGGACTGGTGGCGTCCCAACATGGCTCCCTGCTGCCCAAGTACAAATTGTACCTGGGCAGGGTCCGCTGGGTCCATCCGGGTCAGAACGTACTGTGATGTTCTGTGTAAGGACCCACACGCAGACCAGGGAAATCCAAGAAAACGTCGTCTTTAATCAGTGCGAAGTTCGAAGCCAGGTGATCAGAGATAGTGCGGTACAGAATCGAGTTTCCAAAAGAAAAGTAAAAAGACAGGCAAAAAGTCAAAAACCAGGAGATCAGAAATAGCGAAGGTACAAAGGGGCAGGCAAAAGAGAAGTCAAAGAAAAGCGAAGGTCGAACCAGATCAAACAAAACCAAAAGGGGCAGGCAAACTCGAAGTCGGGCAAAGGGGTGTCGCAAGAATCTCAATAAACAAAGGCTTACAAATAATCGGCACAATGAATATGATCAACGTTCTGACAGGGACATGGTGGAAAAGACTGACATTTATACACTGGGGAAGGTAACAATCAAGGAGGGGTTACGTGAGTGAGGGCGGAGTAACAAACAACATCCAGGTGAAGAACATTAGGATAACTAATTAAATGACAGGGGACTGACAAAACGCGGACTGGAATCACATAGACAACAATGATAACAGACGGCCTGGGTTTAGCAGGTAAAACACGTGCAGAGAGAGAGAGGTGCAGTTAGAGCAAGAGACAGGTGCAGGCAATTGCAGAACTCAGCGTTAGAGCAGGCTAGAAAGAAAAGGGGCGAAGCTACAGCGCAGCATGGAAAAGGGGAGACTGGTTAATGTATTAGTATAGTGATCTAAACTATCAAAAACCCAAAACTAGTGTGTGTTAGTCCATTAGTAATATTCACATGTTAGTATATTAGCGAGGTTAGTACTTTACAATCTATAAGTTAGTAGGGATTAGTAGAAATTAGTAAAACTAGAAATCAGCAGGAAGAAAGTAAAGCGAGACTGGAAAGAAGGGGGGAAACCACGAAAACCCGGAACCACCCGAATAGTGAAATCACACAAGTACAGGGGAGTGAAGCAGCTCAGAGAACACAGACACAGAGACAGTACTGGGGAGACAAGTGACCGGGAAATACAGACTACAACACGTATCTTGTTACTCTGAACCCTGATCTTGGGCTTGCCATTTCTAGAAGGCACCATTGTATTCTTGCTGAAGATTTAATGAGCAGTATCTGAAGGTACATGGTGTGCATTTGGAGTTCATTCGAAGGCTCCCCCTTCATTCTCATTACCCCAGGTTCAACCATTTATTATTGACTATACATGACATGAGAGGACAAATCCTGTTTCTGTTGATAAATGTGAAGACTGCCATTATGGCCAGTTTGGGAATGATGGAAGTGAAAGAAAAAAAAAGGCAAATGCAAAAAAATTATTAACAAAGCACCATTAGCTAGGCTTTTTTTTCCAAAGCATACCAGCCAGTGCTCTTTCTTATGCAGTAGCCTGCTGGGGCACTGGTGTTACAGTAGGGGACAGGAATAGAGTAAATAAACTGGTCCCATCATTGGCCTGTCACCCGACTCCTTGGCGACTGTCACCGAGTGACACACTGGGACTAAAACCGGCACGATTCCGAGGCACGGCGACCATCCCCTGTGTGCAGCTGTCGTGGAACTGAGGAGCGGGTTCAGAGACTGTCTGGTACTGCCAAGATGCTCAACTGAACATTTTCACTGGTCTTCCTGCTCACTGTCGTCAGGTATGTTAATGACCGTAAAGCCAGTGGCAGAGATGAGTAGTTATATTGTTTATTTAAAAATGGCATTGTAGACAATGCTGTGTAATCTGTCCTGTATGCACAGTGTGCTGCTTGGTCTGTTGTAATTATTGTGTCTTTGTAGCTGTCTATTTTTTTTTTTAGAGTGACAAGCAAATTTCCCTGTTGGGTTTAATAAAGGAATCAATCGATAAAAGTTAATCATAATATTTTAAAGGAAGATATAGAACACTAAGCTGACTCGTGATGAGGGACTAGAAACGGTGCCAGGTGACAGGACGATGTTGGGAATGTGAGACAGCCAAGGTGGAAATGCCAGTCGCCCTGAGAATTGAGGAAACAGAAATTTGGCCTGGAATTTTTTTTTTCTCATAAAAAGGAAGAAGAAATGTGAATATCTGAATTCAGGGCTACCCAAAGCCATACTTGGCCCCAGGTCAGTGGAAGTTTACTTTAATATGTTATCACTCCAGTTTGCACGTAAATTTCTTTAAAACAATAAAAGAAATTTAAAAGAAATCTTTGCTGTAATGTTGCCTAATTAAATAGCAGCGTTGCTATGACATTAATAGCTATTTGGAAATTTACTGAGGGATTGAGGTGAAGTATTTTGCCTAAGGGTACAAGAGTAGTGCCGCACCTGGGACCTAAACACACAACCTTCTGGTGACAAATCGGTTTCCCAATTCCAGTTATTCTGCATGGTTTGAGGGGGTGATGGCTTCACCATAGAAACAAAATAATGACATGTCTTATTCAAAAAAAAGAAGAAAAAAAACTTTCAAGTGTCCCTGGGAAAAAGGATTCCTTAGAAAAATGGGTCTTCCTGGCAAATTAAGGTTCACTGACATTAAAAAGAAAATAGTTGAATGCATACAAAAATCAGAATTACGTCAGAACTTTTGAAATTAGTATGAAATAATTTGAGGCTGTGGTAATTATGGATTTTTAAAATTCTATATTTCTTGTGCATCGGCTTCACAAATATCCAGTGTTATCAAATTGTACTACTAGCTGCTTTAGAAGCACCACCACATTTCTTATTAAGCCATTTCCTCATTGTCTTAACATTTTTTCAACATTTAACATTTGCCTCTTCAAGCCAGCCATCTTACTTACTGTCAGTTAATCAGAGATTTTTGAAAAATTGAATAAAAACAAGAAACATTTTTCAGTCACCAAATCATGTCCTGCTGTCACTACGCATTTCAAAGTGACACTCCTGTGTGATGGGTAGAAGTGTCACCTGAGAAGAAACAATTAATTTTGACATGGCTGCAACTCTGTTGACCCGACACACCCATCAATTAATCTTATAAAAACAACCGACAGACAACCTGGGTCAACCTGTTTTCTTGTTGATTAGAAAACGTGTGGAGACAGCGGAGTTTTACCAGTCCCCTAGTTAACTGGCAGAAACAGCAGGTGAGATTTTACACTGTCTCTGTACAAAAGCCAAGGTTTTTGTAGGTCACACTGCTGGAAGTGTACAAAAGAGAACTTAATGAACCAATTTAACAGGCGGTATATTGTTCTGATTTGAGCTGGATTTTCCGTGTCTGACTGCACTTTGCTCCGAACATGTGGGTCACGGTTCACTTCTGAATGTGCGACTTCTTGCTTGTGTTTTCCAACGTGAGAAACGGTAATATCATATGGACACTGTATGTACAGCGTCCTGTCAGAATGGAGCCTGCTCCTGGAACACAGCTGAAGCTAAGGAGTTGTTGACTTGGCTGGTTCTTGGCAGCACCTTGTTGAATCCGCGGTCCGAGTCCACACGATACGCACACACGGCGACTGTTCTGTTTGTCCCGGAAGCCATTTTGAATTTGTCAGTCATAGGCGATGACAGGAGGCCACCGGGTCTCTCAGTGACAGCAGCCAGCTGTTCAGAAACACGTCATCCAGGCCCACTAAATCTCCTCTTCTGTAAACATTGACTTTTCTCAGCTGGTCTCCCCTGTTGTCACCCGGAAAGCAACACATTAGCACTCCTTTGTGAAAGACACAGCTTATTTCTTTCAGTTACGGGGTCTACTTTTTTTCCCGTTTCAAACAATGGCGTCTGCTCAGTTTGTCTGCATGGTTTGTCAGTGTTACATAATTGTAGATTGGAGAACATATTTTGTAATCTCGCAGAACAATCGCGATAGTGGGTGAAGTTAAGGGATTGTGAACCTATGATGTCATATAATGTGGCAGGCTCCTTGATTTGTGTATCATTTGTTCCTACTATAAGAAAACTTCAGCTCCTTTGCCAAACTAGTCAGCACTTTGGAATGTTGTTTGCTCAAAGGATTTAGGAGTTTGACTTAGTGAACATTGTCATGCGTAAGCACATTTGCATGAGACCATAAAGAACATCATTCATAGTACATACCTTTGTGCTGAAATAATTTTAATTATTGAATTCTTTTAAATTTTAAACATAATCTTATACTGAAACCATTTTAAGTGGTTAAATTTATGAAAAAAACTCTTGTAAAATGCTTGGCAAAAGTTGTCTGCATAGAAAAGAAAACC